>NW_012101421.1:5612642-5626522 GCF_000951045.1 Mandrillus leucophaeus
TCGCATGAACAGAAAACCAAATACCGCATGTTCTCACTCATAGGTGGGAATTGAACAATGAGATCACTTGGACACAGGAAGGGGAACATCACACACCGGGTCCTATTGTGGGGAGGGGTGGGGGAAGGATAACATTCGGAGATATACCTAATGTAAATGACGAGTTAATGGGTACAGCACACCAACATGGCACATGTATACATATGTAACAAACCCGCACATTGTGCACATGTACCCTAGA
The DNA here is from genome assembly GCF_000951045.1 of Mandrillus leucophaeus. Classification (NCBI taxonomy): domain Eukaryota; kingdom Metazoa; phylum Chordata; class Mammalia; order Primates; family Cercopithecidae; genus Mandrillus; species Mandrillus leucophaeus. The sequence goes on from NW_012101421.1 coordinate 5,612,884, forward strand.
ACTTAAAAGTATTAAAAAAAAAAAAAAAAAGGAGAGGTCATATCACTCCTCTGCTCCAAACCTCCCTTAGCCCTGCTGCCATTCAGGGCAAACCCCAAAGTCCTTGAGTAGCTGGTCCACTTCTTCATGAGGGCAGAGTTTTTTGTTTTGCTTTTGTTTTTTTAAATCTGTTTTGTTTACTGGTGTAGCCCAAGAGCCTAGAACAGTGTCTGGCACATAGTGAGTGTAAAGTAAATATTTACTGAGTGAGTGGGTAACTCATGATTTAGAGTTAGAAGGGAGGAAGAATAGTCTGCTCATCACAGCCATCTCCTGGCAAAAGTCTCTTGTGTAAAGCCTCTGCTAGGAGCACCTCCTGACTTCTTCATGTATCATAGTGACCAGTTGTCCCCTGGCCTTCGAGTGTAGCTTTTCCCATTTTTGAGCTTTATTTTTTTTCTGAGACGGAGTCTTGCTCTGTCGCCCAGGCTGGCATGTGGTGGTGTAGTCTCGGCTCACTGGAACCTCCACTTCCCAGATTCAAACAATTCCCCTGCCTCAGCCTCCCAAGTAGCTAGGATTACAGGCACATGCCACCATGCCTGGCTAATTTTTGTATTTTTAGTAGAGATGGGGTTTCACCATGTTGGCCAGGCTGATCTCGAACTGCTGACCTCATGATTTGCCCACCTTGGCCTCCCAAAGTGCTGGGATTAAGACGTGAGCCACTGCACCCGGCCTGAGCTTTATTTTTTAGAAGACCATTTCTCCCTAATTTGTACTTGGAGAGATATGTCCTCATATCCCCACAGATGGAGATGGACATGGCCCTTGAAAATTAATTGGTTGTGCCCAAGAGGATGGAAATAGGGTAAAGCCACAAGAACCATGACCCCAGGGTTTAGTCAAGGTGTGATCTGGGACCTACAACTTGCAGATGGTGTCTACAGGGGGCTGCTGGAAGTACCACACCTGTTACCTTCCCCTGTGGTGGCAGAAGTAAACAGCTGTTTTATGCCCATGAGAAAGCTGTGTAATATGGACTGTTTTTATTACTCAGATCAGGATGTGTTTATTGATGTGCATGTGTCTTGTACTCTAAAGCATCTTCACACTGTTGTTCCATGCAGCTGTCCACTTAAACTGTGTGTGTGTATTCAGGATGACATTGCTGGAGAGAGGTTACTACTGACAAAGTTAGGCTTAGGGAAGGAAAGACTAACAAACAAGGATTTCTTCCTTATACAACAAAGCATCTGTTCCCATCACAGAATGAACACATGGATACATTCAGAGACTACAGAAAAGCACATTGAAGAAATACAAATCACTTTTCTCACCACCCAAAGGGAACCGCTCTTAACACTTTTGTGTCTTGCCAGAATTTTAACATCTATTCATAATAATATCTGAATGCTTTCCTAAGTCGTTAAATATTCTTGGAGCACATCATCTTTAATGACAGTTTGGTAATCCAGTCTATCTATGTGCCATGATCCATGTAACCATTGTTCCCGGGTTCCATGAGGGAAGTGCTCTTTCTTCTTGAATGTTAAGTTTGTCCATGCTTGGTACTTAATACATATTTGTTAAATGAATGCATGAATGATTGAACTATTGGAGGTTTAGGTAGTTACCAATAAGGAAAATACAGATAGTGCTATAATACATACTTGCAGAAAAATAAATCTTTTTTTCTTATATTTGATTACTTCCTTAAGATGAATTCTCAATGTTTAGTTGCTGAGTTGAAGGATAAAGATTTCATCTTGGATAGGAGCAGTTTCCCTCATTTTAAGCATTGGAGGTAGCTGGAAAGATGGTCTCTAAATCCATTTGGGGCAGGTGAAGAGCCAGGCCAAGTTATGAAGCCCAGCTCCAACCTGACTTCTTCCTTTCTTTGTGCAGCTGGTGTCACCTCCAAGACTGACACTTGAACTCAGAATACCACTAGGTGGGATTCAGAGATGATTGTTAAAACCATGAATAAATTACGTGTATGTATCCCATTGTCTCTACCTATTTTGAAGAACAAAACTCATTCTAGGCTTTCCTGGCCATTCTCCAGACACACCCAGGCTGTGCACTGAGCACATTCGGACCCAGGACACTGTGGATCTCACTTCATCCTGTGGCCGCGTCCCTCCACCAGATGTAAAGCCCCAGTAGCAGGAAGCACATTAACTTACCTTTCATTTCAGAGTTCCTAGGACAGGGTCTGTTACACAGTAAACCACAAAAATACTTTTTTGAATATTTGCAAGAATGTTAAATGGAAAAAGTGCAGTATATGTTAACATACTTGATGATTGCAGCAATAGGAAAGTGTCTGAAGGGTGGACCCTTAGTTTTTAGATCCCTAATATGTCGCCATGATTTGTGGATGTTACAACTCCTCCCCCACACTGTAGGTGAGTGTAGGAGAACCAACTCTTCAATGTATCAAAAACTTGTTTCTGGCCTTCTCCCTACTGAGTCCACGCTAGGTCCTCCAAAAGGAAAGTACAGCTTGCAAGGAAGCCCCATGTTGGCAAGAGAAGGCACGCTGTCTGGAGGGTGTGGACATGCCTGGGGGCTCTTGTGGGTGGGATGGGTACTGGGGTCTCCTCTTATGGAGGGAGACCAGGCTAGACTTAAGGACTGTAGTTCACGATGGGGAAGTACCAGCTTGTGAGACGGGCGCTCTCACCTGCACTGTTCCTAAGCCTTGTTTTCTGTTCCTGCCCATGCTGAGCCAAGGGGAGGGGGAAGAGCGTTGTGAGCTTGTGTGAGGGGGAGGGTCCCTGAGGCAAATGTGGCCACAGTGACTGCAGCAGCTCTGATTAGTGGGAAATTCCAAGAGGAAGATAGACCTGAGGAGAAAGGAGTGGTGGCCGCAGAGTCCAACTGCCCTTCCTCCCACACACGGAGATTCTGCCTTTTGCCAACCGTGGAGGCTCTGGGTAGGAGATTTTATTTCAGGTGATGGCGCTCACCTTGGAGGGATCTGTTACTCCCTCCCGTATCAGATCATAGCGTCAGGCTGCAGGAGGGTTCAGGCAGGCTCCTGACCGCAGCTTCCATGAATCACCAGGGACCGGCAGTCCGGGAGCGGCTAGCGTCTGGGCTGCCGGTGCCCGGAAGTGGGAGAGGTTACCCAGTCTTCCTGTGGCTCCTCCATCCAAGCTCAGCAGCGCCATGTGTCTGGGAGCAGGGAAAGGAGAGCTGTTGGGCAGTCCTGTCCAGAACAATAGTCAAGGATACGAGTGGTTTTTTGTTCCCAGAACTGAGTGCATTTTTGTGGACAGTGATTCATTACAGAATACGCCAGTGCTAGAACCACAGCATGTCTGTGCAGTTTACCAGGCACTGGGACATAGGTTAGCCTGGCTGATCCTCACACAACCCTAAAAGAGGGCGAGTGGGGCATTTGGGCCTCCATCTCAAAGGTGAGAAAATGAAAAATCAGGTTGGTTCATGACTGATGCACAGTAACCACCCCTCACAGGGTGAAAAAATGAACTCAGCACATGGCTTCTGTTGTTCCGGCCCAGCTCCCTGTCTCTGTTTGTCAGAGATAAGCCTGAAGGATGTGTGTTGACACCCAAAGAAGTGTGCAGAGTGAACACAATCAGAGAAAAATGTAAGCTGAGTTGACATGACATTAAATGGAACAAGGTGGTGCTTAGTTTTACACAGGCTGGGGAGCAGAGCCTGGCTATGTGGGAAGCTTTATTTCTATCAATGCTACTGATTCCAGGAATGTGAAAATGATCTTTATTATGATGATGGGCTGGAGAAGTAAGGCGTAAACATAATGCTAAGTGAAGTAACAACTGAAGGCAGCATATGACTCATGTCAAAGTGTGACATAGGCCTGTGGGGCTATAGAAATGTCAACTTGGGGCCGGGTGCGGTAGCTCACACCTGTAATCCCACCACATTGGGAGGTTGAGGTGGGCAGATCACCTGAGTTCAGGAGTTTGAGACCAGCCTGGCCAACATGGCAAAACCCTGTCTCTACTAAAAAGTACAAAAATTAGCTGGGCATGGTGGCGGGTGCCTATAATTCTAATTACTCAGGAGGCTGAGGCAGGAGAATTGCTTGAACTTGGGAGGTGGAGGTTGCAGTGAGCTGAGATCATGCCACTGCACTCCAGCCTGGGTAACAAGAGTAAGACTCCGTCTCAAAAAACAAACAAACAAACAAAAAAACCAAAAAGGAAATGTCAACTTGGGAAAAATCCACATGAACTGCATGGCCTGGAAAGCCTCGTGGAGAAGGAGAGTGGGGTTTGAATAGGTGAAAGGGAGGTAAAGGGCACCTGGTACAGGTGAGACACAGATAGGTTGTGGGAGTCAGGATCAGGCTCCAAGGCTCTGGGTGGGTGAAGATAGCCCCCTGGAGGGATGTGACCTGCAGCAGTGGGCCCAGGGGCTAAACTAATATATGGGCTTGACTGGGGAGCAGGGGCTGTTGTCAATGACCACACACCGAATAAAAATATATTTTCATTTCATGTAATAGAAACATGACACAGAAAAGGAAAGGAAGAGGAAAGACAGACAGGAAGAAAGTAATTACAAAAAAGGTGAGAGAAAGAGAATTGGGGCAAAGAAGAAAGGAGATGGATGGATGGGGAGTCTCTGAAAGGCCACCTATGTAGATAGCATGGGAGGCGGAAAGACAGGGACAAGCCACAGGATGCTTCTGGGCAGGGAGGGCGGGGCCCCCTGCTGTACCTAGTCCCAGCCACTGCTAATTCCTGGTGAGCGGATTATCAAGTGTTAGCCAGTGAGGGCTTATGATGTGACCCTTTCTGGGAGCTTTCCCTCCTTCCTCCCTTTCACAGATGTTCATGCGTGTCTGCTTCATGTCAGACTCCATTGGTCCACAGAGTAACACAAATAAATGACACCAAGGGCTGGCAAAATGGTGCTGGGCTCCATGTCAGACAGGCCTGAGCTCCGTGTTTCTAATGAAATCTTCAGACAGTAGCACCTCCCTCATGGGCTGCTGTGGACAAACACAAGGTCCTCACATTTTTTTGTATGTCACAGGAGCATGCATGGCCTCCAGCCCCAGGTGCCATGTGCAGTGGTGAGCCATGTTCCTTCCCCAGCATCGTAGTCCCTTCCCTGCAGCTGTGCTATGAGATCTCCTCTCATCATCCCACACCTGCGCCCCCACCACGGTGTCCCCACTCCCAGCGTGGGTCCTCACCTTTGACTGCAAAGACAAAGCAGACCACTCACATGCAGCCCTGGCCCCTGCCTGCCTCAACCTCCACCTGCACCCATGTGCCCTGCCCTCGATGCTGATGGGGAGAAGGGACAGGTGTGCCCCTTCTTCTGGCCATGCCAGCCCTTTTCCACTGTGTCTTCACCCTCTCCTTCCCTCTGAGGTCCTCCCATTAGCATTTAGGTGGGCTAAAGCCTCTTTTGTCCAGAAAGTCCCTCCTCCCTGGCCCTCGGCCCAGCTGTCTTTCTTCTGCCCTTCATCCTTCAAGCCTCCCAGACCTGTCTAAGCCCCACTGTCTTACTTTCCCCCTGCCTCATTCCCTCCCAGCTCCTGTCACTACTGCAATAAAACTACTCTTGCTGAGGTACTTGTCTTTAAATCTAGTAGACACTTTTCCATCCTTGACTTATAGAACCTCATAGCAGCAATTGCTGTTTCTGATGGTCCCCTTTGAGGAATGCTTGCCGTTCTGTTTGATGGTGTGATATTCACTTGCCCTCTCTAGTCATTCTCAATCCTTCTGCTCCCTCTGGCTTTTTGAATGTTGGCCTTTCTCAGGTTTCTGTCCAGACTGCACCTCCTCCTCACAGTCACCCTCTGTGTCCTGGGTGGGTTTGAGGGCTTTCTGATGACTCCCTAGTTCATATCTCTGGCTCAGCTCTCTCTTGGCTCTGAGGCCAAATACCCAGCTGCCCTTTGGACAGCTCCTCCAGGACGTCCCACAGGCATTGAACCTGCCCCGCATCTAGATCAGATCTTGTCATCTTCCCACAGACCCGTACTGCCTCAGCAAGGAGCATTGCCAGCCAGTTGCCCAAACCAACTGAGAACCTCTCCCTGGCAACAATCCCTGCTCTGTCAGAATCACATTATGTTGATTATCCTGCCTCTTGGAGTCTACCTGCTTATCCCTCTGGTCCATGTGTTGTCCATGGCATATGGAAAGTGCTCAATAAATATTTAGTGAAGGAATGGAAAATAAGTTAATGTTTGAGAAAGTATCAGTCACATGGGGATTGCTCAGAAAATGTGGGTGCCTGTATTAGTTATCTATGGCTATGAATAAATCAGCTCAAACATAGTGGCTTCAAACAAACATATTTATTATCTCTCATGGTTTCCTTGAATTTGAAAGCAGTTCCTTGGGTGGTTCTGCCTCAGAGTCTGTCATGAGGCTGCAGCTGGATCGTGGCTGGCCCTGGTATCATCTCAGATTTCTTCAGTCATATGGCCAGTGCCTGGGCTGGGAAGTGCCAATAGCTGGGAGCTCCTTGGGCATCTCTCTTCATCTGTCAATGGTCTCTCCCCAAGGTCTGTCTAATATGGTGTCCTTGGGGTAGGTGGACTTCTTATAAGGCAGCTCCAGGCTCCAAAGCAAGAGGGCCAGGCGGGTGCCTGCTCCCCCTTTCTAGCCACATGCTCTCGCTGTACTCTACTTGTTAGAAGTGAATCACCAGGGCTGGCCCTCATTCAAGGGCAAGGGGGAATTAGATATCATTGTTTTATGGGAGAATTGCCAAAGAATTTGTGAACTTAAGAAAAAACCTTTATATTTGGTAAAAATCACTTTTATTTTTGGTGCACAGTCCTATGAGTTTTCATATATGCATAAGTTTTTGTAGCTGCCACCACTAACAGGACACAGAACAATTCCAGCAACCTGAAGAATTCTGTCGGGCCACGCTTTTGTAGTCATGCATTCTCAGAGGCCACTGATCTGTGTTCTTTCTCTGTAGTTTTGCTTTTTCCAGAATGCTATATGAATAGAATCATTTCGTGTGGAGCCTTTTGAGACTGGCTTCTTCACTCTGCACAGTGCCCTTGAGATCCAAGTTGTTGGGTGCTTCAGGAGTTTCTTCCTTTTGATTGCGGAGCAGTTTCCCACAGTATGGATATCCCACAGTTTGTTCATCCATTCACTCACTGAAGGACACCTGGGTTGTTTCTGGCTTTTGGTGATTATGAATAAAGCTGCCCTAAACATTTGTGTAGAGATTTTGTGTGAACCTAAGTTTTCATTTTTCTGTGGTAAATACCTAGACTCTTTATTCAGCAGATAATTACCTGGCTCTGTCCTTAGCAGGGCAGTCAGGAGGTTTCTTATATGGCCAGTTATCCTTTGTCTGAAGAATTTGTCTTTTTTTTTTTTGAGACAGAGTTGCACTCTGTTGCACAGGCTAGAGTGCAGTGACATGATCACGGTCCGTGCAGCCTCGACCTCTTAGGCTCAAGTGATCCTCCAGCCTCAGTCTCCTGAGTAGCTGGGGCTACAGGCATGAGCCACTGCACCTGGCCTGTCAGAAGAATTTGTTATATGGGTCTCTGAACTTTAGAATGTAAGCACTTTTCAAAACACTGCCCACAAAAAAGATCATTAATTTAGATATCCTTGTTTGTTCTTAATTCTTATGCCTCCCAAAGCCCTGTTGTGGATGAATTGTGAGGCAAAGTACTGGTGTCCCCTGCCTCATGGCCTCATCATTCTGGGCTCTGACGTCACCCTGGCTCAAAACTTTCATTTCACAACTTTACACAGGGACAATGCCTATGACAGAGCTGTGTGAGAATCACTTCTCAATCCCCGTGGAGCACAAATCACCAGCCATTTTATCAGTTAGCAAAATGGTGTAAACAAGCAAAGCAGCAAGTGGCACTAGAGAAATACAAGTGTGAAAGGTGCACTGTGATCATTGCACACGGAGGTGACATGAGCAGTAATGGAAGAACGTGGCCGAGTACATGTGGCTTTCTCTGTCACATCAGAGAATAGAGCTTTAGAGGAGGAGGTGGTGGGAACAATGAGGGGGGGGGGGTGATATTTAAGAAGTTCAGGGTCTAGAGTATTAGATATCTGGTTTTTGAATGAGTTTTATCTTCTCTTTGCTGTGGGAAAGTAAGGGTCCTAAGGTTGCCAAGGCCTCCAGGTGACCTTCCAAGGAACCCCCTCATCAGGGCATCTTTTACTTTCAATGCATGCAGCCTGGGGACCTGCCTCAAATGAAAAACCAGAGCCCATCTTTCAGCTCTGTTTCTATTCTGCCTCCTTGTCTAGGGATCCTGACTTTCCTTAGGATATTAGAGTACATTAGGTCAAGGCCTAAATCGAGGAGATCTATGTGGTTCTCCAAGTGCCTTTAAAAATCGAGGATGTTAGCACTTGCATTCCTGAGGAACACACAAGGAAGTTAAATGTGCAATCGTGCTTGACGTCCGAGGAAGTCTTTCACTGACTCACAGAGCAGAACTCCGTGAGTTCTGATTCTAAGTCAGGTTCTCTGCAGAGCACTTGGAAATCAGAGAAGAATAAAGCATGGGCCTCATCTCCAGGAACTGATAGGCCATGATGGTGTCAGGCTGGCCTGGTCTCTTAGCCTACTCTCCTAATATGCATCGCTTTATTTCTATGAAAAATGCACTCAAGAGTTCCACATAGTCGATTCATATTGAACTTTTGAAAGACACCTGTGCATAAGGTGGGGACTGTGCTTTTGCAGGAAATTGTGACTGGCTTATGTTTAGTGAGTTTCATTAGAAACTAGTTTACATGGAGATATTTAGGACATTGACCTAAGTCTCTCTCCATTCCCAGGCCTTTCCTGGCCTCAGCCTGCCTCCTCGGTCACCCAAGAGCTCTGGATCCCAGATCTCCCGTGACCAAAGTCTTTACCCTCTGATATGATACCCTCACCCCAAGACTCTTGATTCTCTTGTTCCACCCAGTGTACAGAAGTTTTTATCAGGTTCCCTTTTGGATAAAACTGGGGGGCTCATGCAGAGGGCATGTGGGGGTTAAGGAGTCCTGGGGGCCTCTGGAACATCCTGAGATTTTGAATATTGCTTGTAACATTAGAGTTTGTGAACAGTGTTTTGGTTAAAGGCCTGGCCTCACAGCAGCAATGACGGAGGACTTAGATCAAAGCCCAGAACCTGTGTGCTTACATGACCACCCCGTCAATTCCTCTGGCAGCCTGCCTTGCACCAGGCCTGGAGAGAGGACCCCAGATGTGTGATGTCCCAGTGAACCCCAGCAGTGCTGAGTACTCAGGCAGACACCTCATTATGTCTGCTCACAGACCCGACTTTTGAAAATGTAATTTTGGTTTCCTGATTGGTGTCTGTGACTCCTGCTTGGTGCGCCCTCATGAGTGCTGTGATTTGCTAGGCCCTGAAGTGGCAGCTCTCTGCCCGCTGCTGCCACTGCGTGCACTGTTCTGTGGCTGAGACAGCCATGAGTAAGACCAGAACTAATCCTCGGGGAGTGGGAGGGGAGAAGGAGGGGCGGCCCCGGGCCTGAGATTTCTTTGTGTCTCAGGGCTCTGGTATCTTTAAGCCTCTTTTCTTCCCCCACTTTCTCGGAGAGCCATTGCTCTCATTAAAAAAAAAAAAAAGTTCCTTGACCAGCCTGTTCCCTAAAGCAGAACGCATCAGCTCCATTAAATTAACATATGTATGACGAGTTGATGGGTGCAGCACACCAACATGGCACAAGTATACATATGTAACAAACCTGCACGTTATGCACATGTACCCTAGAACTTAAAGTATAATAATAAAAAAAAATAAATTAATTAACATATGTAGTTCTGCAAAGTCTAAACAGTTTACATTTTATTATTCTAGGCAGTATTTGTTGGGCTGCCAAAGCAGGGGAAATCTGTGAGGGGACAAGAAGTTTAGCCTCATGCATGCCCAGGATGATGCTTTGCTTCTGCCTCATAGGGTGTGTGGGGGAGAAAACTGGAGCTCCTCAAGAGGGTCTACCACATTTCACCACCTTTTGTTCACCAGCAAAAAGGGCATTGCCCAAATTCAACTGCATGAGTCACTGGGGTTAAAAATCCCTCAGATGGATAGTGAGGTCACCTCTTGTCCTTTTGAGGTGTTTATATATATTCCAAAATATATCTTGGTCATTTTGATTGGTCATTATTGATTGAAGGGCCTTTGGTGTTATTAGTGTTTTTTTTTTTTTGAGACAGAGTCTCGCTCTGTCGCCCAGGCTGGAGTGCAGTGGCCGGATCTCAGCTCACTGTAAGCTCCGCCTCCCAGGTTCACGCCATTCTCCTGCCTCAGCGTCTGAGTAGCTGGGATTACAGGCGCCTGCCACCACGCCCAGCTAGTTTTTTGTATTTTTTAGTAGAGACGGGGTTTCACAGGGTTAGCCAAGATGGTCTCGATCTCCTGACCTTGTGATCTGCCCATCTCGGCCTCCCAAAGTGCTGGGATTACAGGCTTGAGCTACCGTGACCGGCCTATTAGTGTTTTAATAGTTTCCAATCAGTTTATATAGGGCTCAGAATAATCAGTAGCTTGAGGATGGACCCGATAAGGCAAACTATATGAGCCCATCCCAGTGCCCGTTGTTCTGCAGCTCTGTTCCTTTCAGGGGTGGACTTCACTTTTTTTTTATTATACTTTAAGCTCTGGAGCACATGTGCACAACGTGCAGGTTTGTTACATAGGTATATATGTGCCATGTTGGTTTGCTGCATCCATCAACTCATCATTTACATTAGCTATCTCCTAATGCTATCCCTCCCCCAGCCCCTCACCCCCGACAGGCCCCAGTGTGTGATGTTCTCCTCCCTGTGTCTATGTGTTCTCATTGTTCAACTCCCACTTATGAGCGAGAACATGCAGTGTTCGATTTTCTGTCCTTGTGACAGTTTGCTGAGAATGATGGTTTCCAGCTTCATCCATGTCCCTGCAAAGAACATGAACTCATCCTTTTTTTATGGCTCCATAGTATTCCATGGTGTATATGTAGCACATTTGCTTTAGTCTATTATTGATGGACATTTAGATTCATTCCAAGTCTTTGCTATTGTGAATAGTGTCACAATAAACATACGTGTGCATGTGTCTTCATAGTAGCATGATTTATAATCCTTTGGGTATATACCCAATAATGAGATCACTGTGTCAAATGGTATTTCTAGTTCTAGATCCTTGAGGAATTGCCACACTGTCTTCTACAATGGTTGAACTAATTTACACTCCCATTAACAGTGTAAAAGCATTTCTATTTCTCCACGTCCTCTCCAGCATCTGTTGTTTCCTGACTTTTTAATGATTGTCATTCTAACCGGCATGAGTTATGATTTGCATTGTGGTTTTGATTTGCATTTTTCTAATGACCAATGATGAACATTTTTTCATATGTCTGTTGGTTACATAAATGTCTTCTTCTGAAAAGTGTCTACTCATATCCTTTGCCCACTGTTTGATGGGGTTGTTTTTTTTCTTGTAAATTTGTTTAAGTTCTTTGTAGATTCTGGATATTAGCCCTTTGTCAGATGGATAGATTACAAAAATTTTCTCCCATTCTGTAGGTTGCACTCTGCTGATAGTTTCTTTTGCTGTGCAGAATCTCTTTAGTTTAATTTGATCCCATTTGTCAATTTTGGCTTTTGTTGCCATTGCTTTCGGTGTTTTAGTCATGAAGTCTTTGCCCATGCCTATGTCCTGAATGGTATTGCCTAGGGTTTCTATAGTTTTAGGCCTTACATGTAAGTCTTTAATCCATCTTGAGTTAATTTTTGTATAAGGTGTAAGGAAGGGATCCAGTTTCAGCTTTCTACATATGGCTAGCCAGTTTTCCCAGCACCATTTATTAAATAGGGAATCCTTTCCTCATATCTTTTTTTTGTCAGGTTTATCAAATATCAGATGGCTGTAGATGTGTGGTGTTATTTTATTGGTCTATATATCTGTTTTGGTACCAGTACCATGCTGTTTTGGTTACTGTACCCTTGTAGTATAGTTTGAAGTCAGGTTGTGTGATGCCTCCAGCTCTGTTCTTTTTGCTTAGCATTGTCTTGGCTATACAGGCTCTTTTTTTGGTTCCATATGAAATTTAAAGTAGTTTTTTTTCCAATTCTGTGAAGAAAGTCATTGGTAGCTTGATGGGGATAGCATTAAATCTGTAAATTACTTTGGGCAGTATGGCCATTTTCAGAATATTGATTCTTCCTATCCATGAGCATAGAATGTTCTTCCATTTGTTTGTGTCCTGTTTTATTTCGTTGAGCAGTGGTTTGTAGTTCTCCTTGAAGAGGTCCTTCACATCCCTTGTAAGTTGGATTCCTAGGTATTTTATTCTCTTTGCAGTAATTGTGAATGGGAGTTCACTCATGATTTGGCTCTCTGTTTGTCTATTATTGGTGTATAGGATGGCCTGTGATTTTTGCACATTAATTTTGTATCCTGAGACTTTGCTGAAGTTACTTATCAGCTTAAGGAGATTTTGGGCTGAGATGATGGGGTTTTCTAAATATACAATTATGTCATCTGCAAACAGGGACACTTTGACTTCCTCTTTTCCTAATTGAAATTCCTTTATTTCTTTCTCTTGCCTGATTGTCCTGGCCAGAATTTCCAATACTATGTTGAATAGGAGTGGTGAGAGAGGGCATCCTTGTCTTGTGCCAGTTTTCAAAGGGAATGCTTCCATTTTGCCCATTCAGTATGATACTGGCTGTGGGTTTGTCATAAATAGCCCTTGTTATTTTGAGATATGTTCCATCAATACCTAGTTTATTGAGAGTTTTTAGCATGAGGGCTGTTGAATTTTGTCAAAGGCCTTTTCTGCATCTGTTGAGATAATCCTGTGGTTTTTGTTATTGGTTCTGTTTATGTGATGGATTACATTTATTGATTTGTGTATGTTGAACCAGCCTTGCATCCCAGGGATGAAGCTGACTTGATCATGGTGGATATGCTTTTTGATGTGCTACTGGATTCAGTTTGCCAGTATGTTATTGAGGATTTTCGCATCGATGTTCATCAGGGATATTGGCCTAAAACTGGATAAAGAGTCAAGACCCATCAGTGTGCTGATTTCAGGAGACACATCTCATGTGAAAAGACACACATAGGCGCAAAATAAAGGGATGGAGGAAGATCTGCCAAGCAAATGGAAAGCTAGTCTCTGGTAAAACAGACTTTAAACCAACAAAGATCAAAAGAGACAAAGAAGGCTATTACATAACAGTGAAGGGATCAATTCAACAGGAAGAGCTAACTATCCTAAATATATATCACCCAATACAGTAGCACCCAGATTAATAAAGCAAGTTCTTAGAGACCTACACAGAGACTTAGACTTTCACACAATAATAATGGGAGACTTTAACACCCCACTGTCAACATTAGACAGATCAACGAAACAGAAAGTTAACAAGGGTATCCAGGAATTGAACTCAGCTCTGGACCAAGCAGACCTAATAGTCATCTACAGAACTCTCCACCCCAAATCAACAGAATATACATTCTTCTCAGCACCACATCACACTTATTCTAAAATTGACCACATAATTGGTAGTAAAAGATTCCTTAGCAAATGTAAAAGAACAGAAATCACAACAAACTGTCTCTCAGACCACAGTGCAATCAAATTAGAACTCAGGATTAAGAAACTCACTCAAAACTGCTCAACTA
>NW_012101421.1:5626647-5642916 GCF_000951045.1 Mandrillus leucophaeus
TCTTTGAAACCAATGAGAACAAAGACACAACGTACCAAAATCTCTGGGACGCATGAAAAGTAGTATGTAGAGGGAAATTTATAGCACTAAATGCCCACAGGAGAAAGCAGGAAAGATCTAAAATCAACACCCTAACATCACAATTAAAAGAACTAGAGAAGTAAGAGCAAACAAATTCAAAAGCTAGCAGAAGACAAAAAAGGACTAAGATCAGAGCAGAACTGAAGGAGATAGAGACACAAAAGCCTTCAAAAAAAAATCAATGAATCCAGGAGCTGGATTTTTTAAAAGATTAGCAAAATAGATAGACTGCTAGTAAGACTAATAAAGAAGAGAAGAGAGAAGAAGCAAATAGATGCAATAAAAAATGGTAAAGGGGATATCACCACCGATCCCATAGAAATACAAACTACCATCAGAGAATACTATAAACACACCTCTGTGCAAATAAACTAGAGAATCTAGAAGAAATGGATAAATTCCTGGACACATACACCCTCCCAAGACTAAACTAGGAAGAAGTCGAATCTTTGAATAGACCAGTACAGGTTCTGAAATTGAGGCAATAATTAATAGCCTACCAACCAAAAGAAGTCTAGGACCAGATGAATTCACAGCCAAATTCTATCAGAGGTAAAAAGAGGAGCTGGTTATCATTCATTCTGAAACTATTCCAAGCAGCAGAAAAAGAGGGAATCCTCCTTAACTCATTTTATGAGGCCAGCATCATCACGATACCAAAGCCTGGCAGGGGCTTCACTTTTTAAGACTGGGTTCCTGGTTTATCTTTCTGGAATCAATACCTGTCAAGAAGCAGTGTGATACCTTCAAAGTGCATTGCTCCTGAACCTGAGTAATTACCTGTGGTGTTCATTTTTTTTTTTTTTTTTGTTCACTAAACACATTTTCATTGAGCACCTGCTAAGCACTGGACTCTTTTAAGCACTGAAGAAATAACAGTGAACAAAACAGGCAGAAATCCTGAACTTCAGGGAACTTAGATTCAGGTGGGAGAGAGGATAAATAAAATGAATTGGCAAGGTATGTGCCATGTTGGGAGGTGACCAGTGCCCATCTCCCTCGGCCTCAGTTTCCTCATCTGCAAAATGAGAAAATGGGGCCACACCTCCAGTATTCCTTCCTTCTACCTCTTCTCAAGATTTCCTGTGATCTTTTTTCTTTTTTGCATCATTTCATAAGGAAATCCAGTAGTCTCTTTTACCTGCAGATATTCTTAATGGGAACACAGAAATGTTTCCAACAGTGTGGTTCTGCATCATTCTTCTGGTGACAGTGATTGTGTCTCACAGGTGCACAGTGGGATGTGATGTCATCCATAGTCTATCTAGGATGAGGCCAGGGCCCATCTGTGCTCTTGTGGGCTTGCTGAGCCCAGTGCTCCCATGTGTGGGGTATAGGAAGGTGGTCGGTCAATAATGAGATGGGGGTCTCCTCTCTGCAATGTGTATGGAGGTTGACAGGAATGAGGAGATGGAAGGGACCCAGTTCTTCTCAGGACACAGCTCAGCTTGCACGACTTCTGGATAATGGGACTGTAAAGTGATTTCTGTTTTTTCTCTCCTGGCTTGGAGCTTTCTGCAAATGGGACTGCTGCTGAACTTCAGTAATATGTGTTGTGCTTTTGGAATATATAGAGTGTTGCTTTCCCCTGGGTTTAAATCAACTAATGAGTACCCACAAAATGCCAGTCACTGGGCCAGGTGTAGGGAATGTGAGGGAGAGAGAGTGACAGACACTCCTTTGGGGGACTTGCAGTTGGCTGGTTAGGGGACTGCCCGGTGCTTAGGAGTGGTGACCAGGGCTGTGAGCCCTCCGTGCATGGTGCTATTAGTAGCAGCTGGAGAAACAAGTGGTGAATTGGGTGGGAGGGTGGACACTTCCCATCCACAGAGGAGAGGACTTGCTTTTCTTTTTCCTGCATTCACTCTGCCGAGTCCCATGAGTCATGAGGTGGGTGTGGGGCTGCAGATGATGCCCTGTGCTCTCAGATGCCTCCTCCGTTGGAATGCCGAGAGACGGGGAAGCCTTGCTGTCCATGTGATGATGGCCAGAGGCAGGGCCACCTGCCTGTAGGACACTATCTCTTGGTGGCTTTGGAGTATGAATTTGTGTGGTTTGTAGCTGGGATGGAGTGTGAGCGTGACTCCTCTCACCTCCCTTTCTGGCTGAGGAACCAGCAAGGCCACTGAGGTGGAGGGTGGGTTGGAAGGGTGGTGTCTTCTGTGATGGTGGGAGAAATTGGGGTAGAGGGATGACTGTGAGCAGGTGCCAGGTCTTGAGATCAGGTGTGAGGAGGAAGGGCAGAGCTAGATGACATAGCCCCAGAAGGTGGAAGAGCAACAGGAGGCCTGGAGGTGTCCCTTTTGGCCCTATGTGACACTGAGCCAGAACAGGCCAGAGAACAGTCGCCTTCTCTCCAGAGGGTTATGGGGGAAGAACATTCTTGGGGATCTCCAGAAGGGTAGTATGTTGTCTGTTTTCTTTGCTGCTGAATCTCAGGTAAGGCCCCTTCTGTTGTGGGGGTGGGTGAAGGGGTAAGGTGGGAGCAGGTACACTAGTAGGGAGCCAGGGCAATCCTGGAGCCTGTGTCCCTAAAAGAAAGAGCAGGTTTGGGGGCCAGGGTTGGTAGGTTCCATGGGGGATTGGTGGGCACAGTGGGTTGGAGTTGCAAGATCCAGCCAGTCATTCCTTCTGCTGCTGCTCATCACCTGCACCTGGAACCTGGTGCCCCTTCATAAAGCATGAAGCATTCTTAGCTGCTAGTGACCTGGTGGTATCCTTTCTGTCCAGTCTTGTCCCTCCCTGCTGTCCACCTTAACTCCTTATATTCCTGGCTGCTTGTGCTTGCTGGCTTTGTCATCCTCTACCTCCTCCTTCCCACTTTCCCTGGTAGGGTCATCCTCATCTTAACAGATCTGGCATTAATTCACTCACTTATTCATTCCACTGACACTTATTGCTGCCTGTTGAGTGCCAGGAGTGGCTGCTGGGCACTGCCACCTGCCAACCCTCAGGCTGGAGGGTGACCCTCATGGGTGCCCCTTTGGCTGCCTGTTCTATGCAGCATAATGGCTCAAAAATGGCCTTTGAATCCCACGGACTTGCAATCTCCCTGAGCTTCAGTTTCTGCATCTGTAAGGTGGGGATGATCATGCCTGCCTGAGAGGGTGGCTGCGAGCCTGATGTGCTTTGACTCAGGAAATGTCTAGCCCAGGGCTTGGCCCACTCAGAAAGGGGGCGCCCAGCTGCTGCTGCTCCTCCTCTGTGTGTTATGTCAGGGCTGGGAGTCTCTGACAGGGGAAGTTGGGAACGCAAAGACCAGCAACAGGGAACACCATCAAATTCCTCCACGTAACACCAGGGCAAAGAAGACACTTATTTTTTTGTTTTTTGTTTTTAAGACTGCACTAGATGGGAATATTTGTAAGGCAAGAGTGCAGATCTTGAGGAGAGGCTTCAAATAGCATCTTTTACTCACCAAATGCAGCACATTTTCTGGAATGCTGTGGCCCTTGCTCGTTGGGGGGTCATAGTCCCAGGCACATCAGGCATCAGGATGCCTTTACCCACCCCTTCCCATACTCCCTGGGTTTCCCTGTGGTTGGGTGACGTGAAGCACTTGATCCCAGGGACAGAGGACTTCTCACCAGACTACCTTTCAGTTCTCAGCTCAGTTCAACACTGTTCTCTCCAGAGCACAAACTGCCAAGGCCACAGAAGGTGGGGAGTGAGCACCGGGAAGTAATGCACTCCTGTCACCAAGACTGCTCTCCCTGTTGCCACATGCCTAATCTCACCTCTTGTCCCCAGGCTTCACTAAATCCTGCCTCTTTCTCAAGACCATCCTCGACTACTTCAGTTTGATGCCCACAGGGGAGCAGAGCCCCCTTCAGCTTTTTGCTATAAAGTACTAGCTTATGGTAGACCAATCCTACTTCCGAAAACAACTGGAAGAAGCTGAGTGGACTCTAAATGATATGTAAGAAGACATTTAAACAGCTAGCCAGAACTTGTGGGGTCAAGACCCTGAAAAAAGGGGAAATTATTTGAAGTGAGCCCAGCATTCTCTGATGATTTTCCCTTTGAGGAATTTGTTGATTCCTAAGTAGCAAAGGCTGCTTTAAATTTACAGTATTCCCACAAGGATAGTCAAATAGACCAGTGGAACAGCATAGAGTCCCAAAGCATAACCACACATATGCAATGGGACAAGATTTGTCCTTTCACTAAATGGTACTAGGTCAGTGGGATATCCACGTGGAAATAAATGCATCTTGACCCTTATCTTGCAGTATGTACAAAACTCAATTCCAGATGAATCATTGACTTAAAGGTGAAAGGTAAAACAATAAAGTCCCTAGAAGATAACAAAGGAGAATATATTTACAACTTTGAGAAGGCAAAGATTTCAATACAGGACAGAAAAACACTAGCCATACAGGAATAAATAAGATCATTTGAAGTACATTAAAATTAAGATCTTCTGTTCATCTAGAGATACCCATGTAAGTGAAAAGGCAAGTCACAAAATGGGAGAAAATATTTATGTGTTATCTCTCTTTGTGTGTGTAAATATTCAACAAAAGACTCATATTCAAAATATATAAAAGGCTTCTTAAATAAGAAAATGACAGTCAAATAGAAAAATGAGGAAGAGACTTGAATAGGTACTCCATTCAAGATGGTCCCAAATGACCAGTAACCTTTATTCGTCAGGGAATGCAAATTAAAACTATAGTGATACTATTGCATACCCACCAGAATGGTTAAAATGTAAAAGCGTGATAATTTTAAGGATTAGAAAAGCTGTGGAACTAAAAGAACACCCACATACACACTTTTAAAAACTATTAGGCAGTTATGAAGCTGAACATATGCATGGTCTATGACCTAGCAATTCCACACGTAAATAAAAACTCCACAGCTATGTATATATATGTGCCCCAAAAGACATATACAAACAGAGCAGTCTGTGTGATACCAAAAAAACTGAAACAATGCAATGTTCATCAATAGTGGAATTGATACTTATAGAATATTCATAGAATAGAATACTGTACAGCCCTGAAAATGAATGTACAGTTACATCCCTGCAACATCATGGATGAATCTCACAGATATATAGTTGCAAGAAAGAATCTAGACACAGAAGTGTACATAATGCACATTGATATATCAAGTTCTAGTACAGGGAAAACTAATTTGTAATTTTCTAAGTCAAGATAGCAGTTTACTTTTGGAGTGGAGGGGGTTTTGACTGGCAGGGACAGGTGGGGGTCTCTGGGTGCTAGTAGTGCAAGCAGAACATTTCCTTATCTGAGTGGTAGTTCGATGGATGTGTTCACTGTGAAATTCATTGATTTATATAGCTTTCTACATGTGTTATACTTAAATAATAAAGTTTACTTAAAAAATAGATGGAAGCTATTGGTGTAGAATACCTTGGCTTTTGTAGTTTGGGAATTTGCTATCTGGAAGAGGAGAGGTAATGAGAAAGTCCCAGAAGTTTTTCAGATACTTTAACTTGAAGATTAGACAGAGGCAGGTTTATCCTTGTCCCTGAGTGCAGCGAGTGCTTTAGCACTGTGGTCTCTGAGGAGCCTGAGGACCAGGAAGCAGCAGAATAGCCATTTCTATGGCCCTTTCTTTCCTTCCGTTGCACTAGAGCTCCACCATCTTGCTTTATCCATAACAGATGGTGCTAGCAGTGGGGAGGGTGCTGTGGACTGGAGGAAGGAATCCAAAAGCTCCTTTTCCTCTCTCTTTCTCCTTCTCTTCCTTCCCTGTCTTTTCTTCTTACTCTGTTGCAAATAGTAAGAATTTTTGCCAGGCAGCCTACACCCACAGATTAAAAGACAAAAGGACATTTACTTAAAAGACAGATGTCAATTAGTGTACTAAGACACAAATGCTAAGACTTCAGAATGTCATAGAACCTAAACCCAGTGGGCAGTGCAGAGGGCTTCTTTGAGCAGGCAAGAATTCCATTGTCAGAATCTGAACGAGAAGTTTTAAAAACTTTCTTCAGGGAAAGAAAACCTCATCTGGTTTAACAGCACTGATCCCTGCATGCCAGGGCATAATTGACTCCTCCATGAGGGTATTTATCTATGCAGTGGTGTTGGCTGGGAGCACGCAGCAGTCAAGCCATGTCCAACTTTTGTGAGCATGGTGGTCAAGTCAAAATAAAAAAATGTCTTTTGCAAGCCCTGGGGTTTTCAGTCTGGCCCCTTCTTGGTAATGGGAAAGTCAAGGAAAGAAATAACAAGAAACCATTGAGTTGATGGGAATAGAAAGATTCAAATATGCCTGCCAGTGGCATAATTAGATTGACTTCTAATTTTCCTTTATATTTTCCTTGTTTTCAAGCTAACCAGATATGTTAAAAACTTATTTACTCTTAAAAACGTTGTCCTAATAGAACTTGCTCTTGATTCTTTTTTGTGCTGTTTCTCATGTATGAAATCAGAACTGAAAATTCTATTCACTGAATTGACAGACAATATGTTTAAATGGTGTTTTTCGCCACATATTTCACGCTTATAAAGTACTTCAGGCCAGGCGCAGTTGCTCACGCCTTGTAAGCCCAGCACTTTGGGAGGCTGAGGCGGGAGGATCTCTGAAGCCCAGGACTTTGAGACTAGCCTAGGCAACAGAATGAGACCCTGTCTCTACAAAAACATAATTAAAAGAAATTAGTAGTCGCAGATAGTTGGAGGCCGAGGTGGGAGGATCACTTGTGCCAAGTTTGAGGCTGCAGTGAGCTATGATTGCACCACTACACTCCAGCCTGGGCAACAGGGTGAGACCTTGTCTTTTTTATTTTTAAAATATAAAAAATTTAAAAGGTCCTTCAAATTGCTATACTTCTTGAGAAAATAATACTGAATTAATTGGTTTGTGAAAAAGTCCAAAGAATGTTGCTTGCTTAGGACAGAGAGATTTACCAGGAGCAGATACCCAGCCTAGCTGCCTGTGTTGCACTCTGCGTTTTCTCAGCTCAGACTTTGGCATTTTACATCCAGTGATTCAAGAGTTTTGCCCTTGCCGGGACCGGTTATCTTTGAACCAGACAAAAATAGGCACAAAATCAGTTGCTTTCAGTGATATCTCTGTAAAGTACATCATGAGGTTTCTTTGAAATGGGAGATTTTCCTGCTAATTTACGAAGCAGCTGAGGAGGCTCTCCAAGGCAGCTCAGATGTTTCTCCAATTCCCCAGGAGTGAATCTTTCCACTCAACAATGCTGAAATCATTGACTTTATCACCTTTGTTTCAATTGTTAAAAATTGTATTCATCAAAGATAAAGCTCACTGGAGTGCTGGCAGAGCCGCATTTGAGTTTTTTGCGAAGATTAGATGAATTAATCCAGGAATGGCATCTAGACTGATGCTTGGAATGCAGTAAATTATCAAAAAATGGCTTATTGTATAGGTATTAGCTTGGTGCAAATGTGTGGTCTTTGCCGTTACTCTCAATGGCAAAAACCGCAATTACTTTTGCACCCACCTAGTATATTGTGAGCCACTGCCAGATGTTTTACCTACAAAACCTCAACTCCTCACAATGACTCTGCAAGGTGGTTGGGAGTATCTCTCATTTCACTGATAAAGAAGAAGAGCATCAGAGAAGTTAAGTAATTTGGGTAAGGTCACACAGCTGGTGAACAGTAGTGTTGGGCACTGAACCCAAGTCTTTCCTCCCCACTGCCATCATCTGTCTCTTTCTCAAATTGGGATTTGAACCTCCTGGAAGGGTTATAGCAGTTTTCTTGGGGGATGGAGGGGTGGCATG
Organism: Mandrillus leucophaeus; assembly: GCF_000951045.1. Lineage (NCBI taxonomy): Eukaryota > Metazoa > Chordata > Mammalia > Primates > Cercopithecidae > Mandrillus > Mandrillus leucophaeus. Next base: position 5,634,464 of record NW_012101421.1, read on the forward strand.
ACTTTTACAGTGTGAAAAATACTTCTTTGTGCTAGAGGTTGACAAATATTTTCTACAAAGGGTCACATAGTATTTTAGGCTTTGTGGGCCATACAGTCTCTGTTGCAATGACTCAACTCTGCCATTGTAGTGGGAAAGCACCACAGGCAATACTTAAACCAGTGTGTATGCCTGTGTTCCAATAAAGCTTTATTTATAGAATTAGGCTATGGGTCAGATTTGGCCCATGGGTTGTAGTTCTGTTCTCTTCAAGCCCCCCACATCCTTAGGTGCTTCCACTTCTCTGTTAACAGCATCACTGCCTGTCTTCCTGGAAGCTTTCCACTTTATCTGTTCAAATGTCAAAGTTACACCCTCTACTAATGTTTGAGAGCTGCCATGTGCTGGGCGCTGGGGAGAGGGCAATAGCCAGTACAAAGTTCCTGACTGCATGGACCTGGTATCTGGTGGGAGACAAGTGTTTGGCAGGTGGTGAAGATAAAAAGAGTAGGTGAAGGGGATAGAGAGTGACAGGGATCCTTTTTCATGTGGCGTAGCCCAGGAAGGACTCTGAAGACAGGGCAATGGAGCAGAGTCCTACAGGAGGGGAGAGAGGAGACCACATGGCTCTGGGTGAGGAGCATTCTGGGTGGGGGGCACAGCAAGTGCAAAGGTCCTGAGGTGGGAGTGTGCCTAGAGTGTTTGAGACACAGCTGGGAATCCAGAGTGGCTGGAGTGCAGCAAGCAGAAACAGGAGCTGTGCAAGGGAGTCAGACCAGGAAGGGGAAGTCCGTAGGGTCTGTGTGTCATTGTAGGGCTTACTGGGGGCAGTCACAGGGGAGTTTTGAGCAGCAGAGTGTCCTGATCTGACTCATACCACAAGGGATCCCTCTGGCTGTTGGGTGGAGAGAGCCTGTAGGGTGATTAGGGGTGGCTGCCGGGAGCCTCACTAGGCAGATGATGTTGGGAGAAGTCCAGAGATTCCTGAATGTATCATGAAGACAGAGCCGCATGTTTTCTCAATGGATTGCAGTAGAAAGTGGGAAGAGAGGGGTCAAGGTCGACTTGAGGTTTTGGCTGAAGCAGCTGGAAGGACAGAGCTACCCTTCACTGAGTTGGGAGGCTGTGGGAGATCAGGTTTATGGGGACATCAAGGACCTCATTTTGTGTGGTTAAGGTGGGGTTGTCAGTTGGACTTCCAAGTACAGATGTCAAATGGGCCATGGATTTTCAAGTTGGGAGTTCAGGCTGGAGTCACACAGTGGGGAATGAGCAAGGCATAGATGGTCTTGGTCTTTAAAGCCAGGGCTGGCTGGCATTGCCCAGGGAGTGAGTACAGAGAAAGTGTGGGAAAGATTGGGGGATTCTTGCCTGGAATCCCCCACCTCTGCTGATTTCACGCCCCAAGGCTCTTACCTAAAATCTACTTCCATTGCTTCCTTTCAAGTGAGTTATCCACATAGCTATGAGGGAACCGTGAAGTGCAACACCAGCTGTGTCCCTCCCCACTGAAACCTCTGGTATGTCTGCACCACCCGCAAAAGAGTACATAAGCACCTCTGTCTCATGTGATTTGTACCAGTCTGCGCAGCCAACCACTCTTGTACCCCCACCCTCAAATTCTGCCTCTGAGCAAAGCAAAGTGAAGTACTGTTGCTCTCGCTGCCTGTCCTGGTCTTCATGGCTCTTCTCACCTGGAACCCACTCCCTTACCCAACAGTATGTAATGGCATTAGCCACTGTGCCAAAGACTTCAAAGACCCTATAGTGGAGTCATTGTCATGTAGACTTAGGTCTTTTAAAGAGATTCTCTCAAGTTGATGAAGAAGGTGTTGGGGGTATAGTCACAGGCCTACTATGGCCCTCTCGGTGTGGGGGCTGCAGTGATGGGGTGGGGTGGGGTGGTGATGCAAGATGTGACTGGGGGGATGCAGAAAGAGGGAGTACATGAGTTTCAGCTGTGAAGAAGAACTGGCTCAAAGAAAGGATGAGGCCAGCTGGTACTGTAGCCCTGCCTAGTAGTGAGCAGGTTCCCAGCAATGCAACAGATGTCTTGAGGATGCCTGCATGGACCCAAGAGCCACATCCCAACAGGAGAGGAAATTCCAAGAGAGAACTAAGGCAGGGTACCCAGGGCACCATTGGGCCCATTGCCATCAACCTGAGACTTAGAAAGGGCAAATAGCTTTTACTTGCATATGCTAAGTCAAATCAATTGATATTGCCTGCCTGGGGTGCCATCTAGAGGGTGAGGTCTCTGAAGAAAGAATGCAGTGATTGATGAGTCAGGTCTACCAGGGAAGGTATGGGGCCAAGTGTTGGCCATTGTGAACTGACTGAGAGCTGTCCCTACTGAGTTTAGGAGGGCTTAGCACACCCCCATACACCTGGGAGGGAATCATGTTGTGTGAATTGCACATCTAGCTTGAAATTAACCAACTTAACTACAAACTCACCAGATATATCTGTTTTTCTAAAATGGAGTAGGGCAAAAGTCACAGGTTTTCTCCTTGTTCTTTGGTAGTGACCCCTAACATTACGTCTATGTCTAACATCATGGAGTGAATAACACGTAAGCTTCTTGACATGTGAAAACAAAGCATCTGAGAGAAAAGATAACCAAAGTAGCAGGAGATTTCACCAAAAGGAAATAACATTTGTGAAAACATTCTGAGCACTGTCAAGTGCTCTATAAATGTAAGGACTTATTGTGCGTTGCCTGAGGAGAACCACTCAGCCATAATGCTCACAGTTACCGGAGAGACTTGCCTTGTTACTTTTCCTTCCTACAATTAAGTTTCTTCTCTTGGAATGTGAAGAGACTCCCCGAGGATGGGCTTTGCCCGAATGGGTAGCTCCCTGCTGGTGAGCGCAGGCTGAAGGCAGGGGACCGTGGCGTGCAGGGCTGACCGTCCATCGTTTTGCTGCCTGGTGTATCCGGGAGGGATCCAGCCTGTGAAAAGCTGGCTGCTGCCTCCCGAGGTAGGCAGGGTGACTTGGCTTCCTGCAGGGAGGCCGAGATAGTCACTTTCCTCTTGTGCAGCCTGCTGTTTATGGGCACAGTCTTTTCCCAGGAGGAAGAACTTCTTGGGAAGCCACATCAAGGTTAGGGGGCCTTGGTGAATGCAGCATTAGAGCTGGAATCCTTTTCTGATGAGTGAATGAGTGAGTGAGCGCGCGAGTGAGCGAGCATGGAATCAGATCAGTGGAAAGCACATGGACCTCTGTGGCCCAGACTGAGCATGCTCATTTGGGAGCCAGCCTGCCCTGCCCTGCCCCTACCTTTAGATGAGACATTCCTTGCTGCTCCCCCAGGCTCCTCTCCTGCTGTTCCTGTTCTGATGATAGCCAGATCCCACCTGCTTCTGGGCGCGAATCTCTTTGTAAGATTTTGCTTGTTCTGATTTCCTCCAAAGAGGTATGTATCCACATCTTTCCCATTTTCTTTTGTAAATGGGTGAAACTCTAAACAATAAGGTACAAATAACTCTCTCTGCTGGCGTTTGAAACAGGCTACAAAATATTCTGGCATTCAAAAAAGGTTTGGATTGACTAATAATTTAAGAATATTCAAGAGGAGGGTTTTAGTCACTGTCTTAGCTTTTGTATATACTTAGTTGACAAAAGAACTGGATTGATTGTCAGAAAGTGCACTAGAAGTGAGTCTTTCTGCTTTATACGAGGCCTCTTGTTCTTCTGAGAATACTGATGTCAGTAGATAAACGTGGCAGAGTTTGCTGGCCTGAGCTCCCCTCTGCAACTGTAGGGCTTCTGTGGGGTGGATGTTAGGGGAGGTTCTGCTACAGCAGTCTGGAGCCAGTCGGGAGTGAGAAACCACACAGTGATCTAAACAGGGAAGTTTAATATGAAGAATCATTAACCTATGCTAGAAGAGTAACTATAGGATCAAAGAAAAGTCTGTGGTCCTCTAGGGCTGAGGGTACCAAAGGAAGGACAACCTTGGAAGGGGTTCAGTTCTTGTTGGGTGAGGATGGCAGGGAAGTTCGCTGATTTAGCCAGTGGGCAGTCATGGGACAAACAGGAAGCAACTTCCCAGAGCTCAGGAGGGATAGGGGAGCTGCAGCTGGTGCTGGTGTGTGGCCATGCAGGGGAGTGCGGCACTGGTGCAGGAAGGAGCCTGGAGTGCACACGGATAGGAGGATCATAGGAGACAAACCTGGGGGCAGGGGATGAGTGAGCAGAGGGAATCAATGTGCTGGTGGGCGGGAGGACTAGAGCACCAGTTGTGCATACTGAGAGGTGATTGCTGGGCTGTTCAGGGGCCGTGAGGTTGCTGGAAGAGGGCACCTTCTGGGTGTGGGGCTGGGCAACAGCCCTGCCTGGATGTCCTCCTCTCCTCCCCACTAGTCCCTTCCTCCTGCAGTGTTCCCTTCAGCCAGAGTCCTCTTCTGAGAAAGCTTAACACTGTGCTCACTGTAAAGGAGAAATGCTTGAAGGAACTCCTTCCATTATTGCAAAGCATGTATTGAAGGGTGAATTTGGAGCTGAGAGGCAATACCTTGCTAACTGGCATACCTGGGTTGCCTTCCCTGCAGCACCTGTGGCCCCAGGATGTCTGTGGGGATGTAGGCTGCCCCTTCCTCCAGGTGGCCCTATTTCTTTCAGAGTGTGGCTCACATAGGGGCTGGCTGCCCTTGCAAGGCTTCTCTTTGCCTTAAGGACAGAGGCCTAGAGGAAGGAGACATGCTTCTCTCTCACAGGTCTGCTAACAGCTCCAGGTGAAAGGAACTGAGCTGGAGCAGGCAGGTGCTCCTGCTAGAGATGTGTGTGACTTGAGGAACTTGACCCATTTTGGTTCTGGCAGTGTCAACTCTGGCTCACAGAGGATGCATTCTTTTCAAGCCAATGCAGGCCCCAGCCATAGAAATTCTGACTTAGTTGATGAGAATCAGGGTTGTGGCATCATCTCCCCAATCCCTCACCCCCTGCCATGTGGTTTTAAAGTGCAGCCAAGGTGGGGAGCCCTGATTTGAGTCAGACTCTGCCCCCTGGGGCAGGCCACCTCTTGGCTTGTGTACTCTTCTGTTTACTTGTGTGCCTCATTCATGTTTGCGATGAACATTGTGAGAGCAAAGATTGTTTTCATTCTCTTTGCACATCCGTCTCCCACACTGCCCTTAGCCAATGGCAGACTCGAACTTACACTGCACCCTCCAGCCTCGGTTCCCTGGAGCAGTGGAGTTGATGGTGCCTCCAGATTTATACCATAATCGACATAGAAACTAACTTCCTCCGCTGGGAGATATGACTTTCTAGACTTTATCAGGTTCTAATTTTTACTCGTCAAAGGAGGGAGTGAGGAAATTTAGTCTCAGAGAGGATGGCTGTCAGGCAAAGACAGCTGCTGCTGGCTACCTTTGTCTTGGAAGACTTGACCTGCTGACATGGAGGGGTGGTTGTTTGACAACTGGAATTCTTCTCCAGGAGTTTATTTACAAACTGCAAGGATTCCACGTAGTCTTCACTTAATTTGGTGGAAAGGATCCAAACCATTGTAAAGCTAATCCAAAGGAATGTACGATTCTGCCCTTTTGCGTTTATAACCATTTTTGCCTTGGCAGGATCTAACGTGAGCTATCATGGCCATTTCCAGATGTGAACAGTCCACCACGTTTACACAATCCAGTTGTCCTCCCTGCAGTGGCGTGTGGATGGAGCAGAGTCATCCATCTTTGTTTAACCACAGCTCTCAAAGTGTGGTTCCTGGACCAGCAGCTTCAGTGGCACCTAGGTGCTTATTAGAAATGCAGACTTTTGACCCCACTCCCACCCCTCCCAACCTGTTAATCCTGAAACTCTGGGAGTGGGACCCAGCACTCTGTTGTAAGAAGCCCTCCAGTGACTTATCCATGCTTAGGTTTGAGAACTGCTTCTCTATCCAGTAGTCAACCTAGATGGACACCTTAGCGCATCACAGTTTCATTTGTACTTTTTCTTTCTCTTTTCTTTTATAACCCCCAGTGCTTTCTCTGTATTCAGCCCTCTATTCTCCATGTGTACCTTTTGAATCAGATCCGTATTCCTGGCCAAGGTCAGATGTGCTGCCTTAGTGAGGCCTTGACTGACCCCTGTCCTCCAGCAGGTCTGCTCAAGCTCTTGCATTCTCTCTCTGACCCCTGTTGCATGTGGTCCCCCAACATCAGCAGCACTGGGCTCTTGTTAGAAAAATGAAATCCTGGCCCTGCCCCAGCTCTGTAGGTAGCTTCTATCCACTTTAAAGGTTAGCAAGCACTGATGAAACCACTCTGATTGTGTTAAAATAAGTCAGGTTTTTATGGATTACATTTTTAGTAATACTTATTCATTAGGAAAAAATGGGACATACAGAAAAGCCCAAGAAGCAAAGGCACCCAAGTTAAGGAGAGGCAGCTCTTGCCATAGACGCTGACATGAGCAGGCTCTCTGGGTATCCTTAGTAAGTGCCTGGCTCACTTTTGTTTTAGGAGGAGTGCTATTCAGATGACCTGTTTCTGAGACAGAAGCCATCCTTTCAACAACAGCTAACACCATGTCTTACACAGAACAGATGTTCAATAACTAGATAAGGACACAAAAAGGGGGTTTTAAGCATTCACTGCTCCTGTAAGGGTATTGTCTCTTTCTGGAGGTTGGAGTGTCCCGAATATTAATGAGGTAGGTCAAGGGTGTTTTGGGCTGAGTTCAGTCTTGATTCGGTGATCAGAATGTCTCCGTCCGGAATCTCTGTGGTTGGCTTTTCTGAGGGACAGTGAAGCTTGATGAAAAACTATTGCATGTAGCTCTCATTCCTGGCCAAGACTGCTCTGTACCAGAAAACTGACTTTCTGACTTACTGAGAAAACTAATGGGTAATCTGATTTAGGTTTTAGTGGAATGAAAGTATGACTGAGAGAGGGTAGGGGAAAGAGGGAATCGTCCTGTCTACCCCTCTGACTCCAAGATAAGGGACTAATTTATTCCTGTAAGGAGGCCTGGCAGCTGGTGAGAGGTGTTCTGAAGTGCTCCAGGGGCCAGCTTCAGCTCAGCACCCTGGCTGTGTGCCCCTTTCTTTCAGCAGGTGTGCCTGAGGCCTATCCCTACTCCTCTTGGCCTTGGGAGCAGCTGCAAATCTCCAGGGCCTGGGCTAGGCTCATGGATGCACATGGCAGTCACCTAGAACAGGGGCGTCTAATCTTTTGGCTTCCTTGGGCCACATTGGCAAATGAAGAATTGTCTTGGGCCACACATAAAATACACTAACACTAAGGAAAGCTGATAAGCTAAAAAAAAAGAACTTCAAAAAAATCTCATAATGTTTTAAGAAAGTTTTTGAATTTATGTTGGGCCACATTCAAAGCTGTCCTGGATGGCATGGAGCCCATGGGCCGCGGGTTGGACAAGCTTGGCCTAGTAGAAATGGCTGTAACCTTGGAGTCGTAAACTTCTAGACCTGTCCAGCTTTCCCCATTGCCCAGCTTTGCTGCCTGAAGGAAGTGTCCAGCTTGCCTTATATGGATGCTGCTGCTACATCTCTGTTCCTGGCCTCCAAGTGTGCAGAAACTTGGGTTCTCCTGTGCTCCTCACATGCCTCTGTTGCCAGACAGGGGTGGCTCTGAACAGTAGGCACAGAGGAACTAAAGCCTGAATGGTTCCTGCCTGTTCAGTCATTACCTTCCACAAGGGTGCATGAGGCTGTGTGAAAACCAGGTTCTACTCGTGCACATGACGGCACGGGCATCTCACTGGGAGAATAGCATGAACGTTGTGGCAACCTTTTAGGACATATGGCGTGTTCTTACACTGCACACATCTGGTGCTGCAGTGTCTGCTTGGCCAGAGCATTTCTCAATATCTAGGAAGGATTACTGTCTGCCTAAAACCAAATCATGTGGTGGCCATAAGAAACTGCATGTTTAGGCAAGTTATAAAGTAAGCAGGCGGTGGTGCTCATGTGTGCACCTCCATGAGGATGACGGGTATGAATTGTTTTCCAGAAAATCTCAAGTCCTTTCACCTTGAGTGCTGAACTGGAAAGGAACCTGAGTTGAGTCCTGTCACAAACGTATCACTGTCTGTGACCAAAAGCACTTGAACCATTTCTGGGGCCTGAAGAAAATTTTGATTTTGACATTTTAAAAGCCATCATTATAGTATGCTTTTTAGCTGTAGAGTATCTCTAGATCCCAATAAGATGGTGACTGATGACAGATCTGAATCTTACAGATGATAATCTATAAATTCAGATTTCACAGTGTATTCTCACTAGAAAATAGACTATGTTTAAAATGTTCATTGACCATCCTCAGCAACCAGCAACCTTAGATTGAAAATTAATTTCAGCTGAGCCCGGTGGCTCAACCTCCCCCCCGGCCCCCCGCCGTAATCCCAGCACTTTGTGAGGCCAACGTGGGCAGATCACCTGAGGTCAGGAGTTCGAGACCAGACTGGCCAACATGGTGAAACCCTGTTTCCACTAAAAATACAAAAAAAAAAAA
>NW_012101421.1:5643062-5662429 GCF_000951045.1 Mandrillus leucophaeus
AAAAAAAAAAAAAAAAAAAGGAAATTAATTTCTGTGTTGAGCACGGTGGCTCACACCTGTAATCCCAGCACTTTGGGAGGCCAAAGTGAGTGGATCTACTTGAGGCCAGGAGTTTGAGACCAGCTTGGCCAAACCCTGTCTCTATAAAAAATGTAAAAATTAGATGGGTGTCGTGGCGCATGCCTGTACTCCTAGCTACTGGGGAGGCTGAGGCAGAGAATTGCTTGAACCTGGGAGGTAGAGGTTGCAGTGAGCTGAGATTGTGCCACTGCACTGTAGCCTGGGTGAAAGACTGAGACTCTGTCTCAAAAAAAAAAAAAAAAAAAAAAGAAAAAAAGAAAAAAAGAAAAAGAAAAGAAAGTTAACTTTTATATTAAAGGTCAGATTCTCAACGAACTAACTTGGAACATTCCCAGAGTCATGTACTGACCATTTGTATTTTTTGTTATAGAAAGGCACTTCCTGCAAAGTGAATGCGATCCCCGAACACACCAGAGCTGGTCACAGTGATAGCCCTGCTCTGGGCTGGTATATAACGTGAATAATCCTGGAAGAGGAGTGAACTTTTTCTCTCTGAACGTTTCTCAAACACAAATTGAAGATGACAATATGTTTGGGGGTTTTCAGGGGCATTTACCTGGGGCATGTGACATTACAAATGGCAGCGTTTCACTTTTGCTGTCCCCTGCATGTGGCTCTTTGGAAGGGCCATCCTTCAGCATCCTGGAGCTCCAGGGGAGACAAGTTCTAAAGACTTGTGATCTTCTGCTCATGAGCAAGGACCGTGCTTGTTTTTATCTTTCTTTTTTTCTCTTCCAATTAAAAGTGTACAAGTTGTAATTTAGAAATACATGGATGCCTGTGGATTTTAAAATTGGATTTTAAAAGTTGTGGCAGGGAGTACAGGGACCAGTCTTTAATTACAGCTCACACTAACCCTATACTTTGTGATGCCAGGTGGGGGGAGGCATCACCACTGAACAGGACTCCCGTAATCTGCATCTCAGGCATCTCACAGTGGGGCTTTCTGTTTGTTCTGGAGACAGAATGGAGGAAACAGAGGGGAGGGTGGATGCTGACTTGGGTATCTGGGACTCTGAGGATCTTAAAGGCAGCACAGCCCTCAATGGGTAGAGGTGTTTGGTTGAGGGGTTTCAGCTGATCACTAAACCAGGGCTGTCTGGTCACAGAGTTAATGAATTACTAAGGGAATGGAGTAGAGTCAATTACTCTGCTGGTTTCATGCTGCTGACCTTGAAATCCTCTGGTTATTGAGAAGGTGGCAGGTAGAGAACATTAGTATTATGTACAGTCGAAACTAAATGAAGAAACTGCACATTTAATCATATCACATCTGAGGAAAAAGACCTTTGAGTCACCTGAGCCAGGGTCCAGATGTGTAGTAGAAATGAGCCAGGCAGGCAGGTGGCTCTGGGTACTTGGTAGCATGTGCTTGGAATGAAGGGCAGTACTGCTCAGCCCAGCCTCCCTGGGGCTGCTGTAAAGGACAGCCCAGGGTTTCTGGATGTTTCCAACCTTCAAGAGAAGCTGGAAACCTGGCTTTTTATGTACCATGCCTTTACTTTTAACTGTTGGCAGCTAACCAGAAGTATTCTAAAATGCCATGTGGGTCACACTGAGTGTGGCAGTGTTCTGCCAGTTGTAGAATGCTGATGTCCCGCAGGCCCCCATCGTTTCACAGCTGTGATAGATAACAGGCCGGCCCAATATTCTGCTGCCAGCTTGGCTCTGAGGCTGGCTTTCTTTATCCCTTAAGGGCTGTTTTCTGGGGATGCTATGGAATGGCTTGTGAGTTCTGGGTTTTCCTGGCCACCTGGCGGCTTACCCTCTAGTATTCTTAAAAGCTTTTCCTAGAAGTCTGCAGTCATGGCCAGCTGGACTTCTCTGAAGTGTGGCTTCTGCTCCTTCGTATCACAGATGCCAGGTGGAGCTAGATTCTTGGCCCATTTGTGTGTTTTCCCTGGATCTCAGTGGGCCTACCCTTGGACCCTGGGACATACTCACGCAGCCTGAAGGGTACCGTGTGGATAAATATGACAAAGTAGGAAGGAGAGCTGGGCTACAGAGGGGAAAGTTCTGAACAGATTGGGAATCCTGAGTTTCTGCTCTTGGTTTTCAGCCCAAGCTGAGATTTCTGCTCTCCCCCTGCCCAGGGGAGCTGAAGTGGTGGTGTCTCTGGCACCTTTTCTCAGGGCGGGGCCCCAGGTTCCTGCATCAGGTCACCTGTAGGTGGTAGAAAATGTGCCATGTCCCGGGCCCCACCTGCTCAGACCCACAGAATTAGGAAATTGGGGTATGTTCCAGGAATCTGCATTTTAAATGCTCGTAGGAGGTTGATGGAGGGATGGCAGGGCACTGGGCAGTAGTGTCTTGTGATTCCAAGTCATGTTCTATGGGCCCCACCATCCAGAAATGCAAGCAGATGAGGGGAGGCAGCAGTCAACTGGCCGCTCTGGACTCACAGCCCAGAATCCAACAGGAAGTGTTGAGTGGTGGCCTGCTCTGGGAACGACTCCATGGGTGTGTAACGAGTGCAGTTGCACAGGGCCCCATATGCAGAAGGGGGCTCTGCACTTGGAATTTAATGCAATGTGGCTACAGTCTTGAAATTCTTAATTTTATTTCTGAAGTTGTGTCTTTTGAGCAAAGGCCAATGGGACAGTGGAGCAGGTGCCGGGGGCTTGGCGCTTCTGCCTCCCTATTCCCTGTGGTGGGTGGTCTGCTGCCCACTCCATACCCTGCCCAGGGACTTCTGCTGCTCTTCGCCCAGCAGGGGCCTGGGTACAGGTGCAGAGAAGGGGTTGGGCATGTTCCTCATGTGCAGAGTGGTGGGGCTAGGGTTGTGGGCACCTGTGAAACTCTACATATGTCCAGTGAGTATCCCCATGCCTGAGGAAGTGCAATAGTAAATAGCAGATTTTAAAAAACACCATGGGAGGTCAAAAGAGACTGCTGACGAAAGGAGAATGATTTTTTTTTTTTTTTTTTTGCTTTTTGAACATTGGGCCCCACATTTTTGGTGTAGTTACAAATTATGTAGCTGGTCTGAGTGATCCTATGCATAAACCCTGTTCTTATTGGATCTACTTTATTGGTGGCTCACATTAATGAAATAATGCACCCCTCCCCCTAGGTTTTTGCTTTCTCTCCCTTTCACCAACTCTTCATTCTGATCATACTGAAAATCTTTCATATGTTTGTAAGTTTCTTTATACATCGTAGTATTTTTGTTTGAATGAATGTGAACAACAGCGATTTTTAAATATAAAGCAATAACATATTAAAAGTCCTTGTAAACTTTATGCAAGAGCTTTGACAATTTAAAGATAATCAGTAAGAGTTATCCTATTTATGTGGTTTATCCAATAATTGTTCAATTTTTAACTGCTTGAATTTGGTTATGTAGTTTAGCCATCTAGGAGTGGTTTGCATTGCCTCACTTTGTTAGGCAGGATCATAATAAATAAGCAGTATATGCTTGGGACCCGCTGTGTGCTCTGTGAATGTTTGCAGAAGAATAGGAGGTAGGGATTGGAGCATACATATCTTGGCAAAGGTTTTTATTGTTTGAAGGTTGAGCAGCTGGTAACACTAGACCTAATTATTCCAGATGTTGTAGTCTGTGTCTCACTTGACCTCTCATCGGCATTTTCCGGTTGACCATGTTCTATTTGAAGCACTCTTCCTTTGGTTCGTATGACAGCTTTTTCTTGTTTTTTTCTCTGGTTCTCTCTGGCTGCTGCTGCTTAGTCTCCTTTTCTTTGATGCAGCCTCTAAATGTTGTTTGCTGAGGACTTAGTCCTTTGCCTTCCTTTCTTTCTCATTCATTTCTTCTTCTTCCTCTTCCTTATATTCTGTTGCGCAGCAGCTAAGAACGTCTCATGAGCCATGTCATTTGGGTTCAGTTGCTACTAATTGTGTCAATTTTGGGCAACTTATTTGGCCAAAGTACAGTGTTCTGTGAGCTTGTGCTACAGTTTTATATCAATTAAAGATGAAATAATAATAGTGCCATCCTCATAGGCTTGTGTGAAAATTAAATAATTCATGTTAACTTGTGTTAATTGAATAGTAAATATTTTTAGCTATTAAAAGTTAGAAGTTTGGGCTTCTGCTTTTGGCTATAATGAAGTAGCTTGTAGCAGACCAATATTCTATCCAGAACAATGGAGAAGCTAGCCAGAGGACCAAAAACATTTGTTTGAAGGCTCTGGAGAACTACCAAGGTGGCCAAAATCCCAGAGAAAAAGGAGACTCAGTGAGGTCAGACTAATTAAGTCTGATATTCTAAGTTGCTTTTCATCTTGTTGTATTTACCTGTTCATGAGTGGCAGGTGCAGAGTCTATGAAGGCAAGTAGAAAGTGACTGAGGAGGTTGAGAAGTTAAGCAGAGCTAATAGTTTCATTCTCCTGGGGAGAAAAAAATGGAAATGGGGGTTCACCAAGATAGACGGATTCTGTTCAACATTCCAGTCATTCAGTTGGGACCCCTAAAGATTACACCATTGAAATAAGGGCTAACCAAACACATAATAGGCCATACAAACACTGAAACCCAGTTTTGAGTGAGTTTAATCCTTGTTTGGATTAAGGAGATCTATCCTATGGCTTGCGAGAAGCTAAGGAAAATCCTCTCTGAAGGAAAACATTATCCAGAGCCTCTAAATGTTTTAATAAACAATGACTACATTCAATAAAGATTTATTTGATATATCCAGAGACATGACCAAGAATAAAAAAGACCACAGAAACATCTATGTGATCCAGATAACAGAATGATCAGATATGATCTCTAAAACAATTGTGATAAATACATACTAGAAAATAGATTAAGATAAAGAATTTTAAGAAAACAAAATAGAGATATACAATATAAATAATCAAATGGAAATTTTAGAAACAACAAATACAAAAATTAAGTATGGAGTAAATGGTTCAACAGAAAATTAGACACAGATGGAGGGAGAATTAATGATCTGGAATAAGGTCAGTAGAAGATATTAAGACCGATTTATGAAGAGCAGAAAATGGAAAATGCAGAAAGGAGCATAAGAAGCATATGAGTCATGGGTCTAAAATATATGTATTAAAATAACAATGGGAAAAGAAGGAGAATGGACAGCAGCAATATTTGAAAAGGTAATGGCCAATTTTCTAAAATCAACAAATGACGTCAAACCATAAGTTCAGGAAGACTGCCCAAAATTACAAAGTAATCTGCACACAAGCACATTATATTAAAACTTATGGGAATTAAAGGCGATGAAAGCATTAAATGCAGCTAGAGGAAAATAGATTATCTTCAAAAGAGATGGATCAGACTTAGCTGATGTTTAAACCAAAATTATGTAAGCTAGAAAGCAATGGAATAACAGTTTTAGAATACTCCAAGAAAATAACTGCTAACCTAGCATTCTTTATCTAGCAAAAACATCCTTCAAAATGAAGGTGATATGACACAAAAAGCACAAAGAACAAGAGAAAATAGGTAAATTGTACTTCATCAAAGTTAAAAACTTCTGTGCCTCAAAGAGCATCATGAAGAAAGTCAAAAACAATCCATGCAATGGGAGAAGATTTTTGCAAATCATATATCCGATAGAAGACTTGTATTAGAATATATAAGAAGCTCTTGCAACTGAACAACAAAGACAAATAACACAATTTTAAAATGGGCAAAGGATTTTAATAGCTGTTTCTCCAGAAAAGACATACGCATGCCCAATTAATACATGACAAGATGATCAAAACCGTTAGCCATCAGGAAAATGCAAATCAAAACCATGAGATATCAGTTCACATTTATTAGGATTGCCATAATAAAAAAGGCAAACAACAACTAGTGTTGGTGAGATTGTAGAGAAATTGGAAACTTCAAACATTGCTGGTAGGAATGTAAAATGATACAGCCACTTTGGAAGACGGTCTGACATTTTCTTAAAATGTTAATGACCCAGCATTTCTGCTCCTAGGTATATACCCAAGAGAAGTGAAAGCATATGTCTACATAAAAACTTGTACACAGATAAATGTGATAGTATTATTATTCATAATAGCCAAAAAGTGGAAACAGTCCAAATGTCCATCAACTGAGGAATAGATAAATACAACGTGATATATTCATGCTTTGAAATATTATTCAGCAATAAAGGGAGTGAAATACCAATAAATGCTACAGCATAGATGAAGCTCATAAAACATTACGCTTAGTGAAAGAAACCAGTCACAAAAGAACACTGCTATAGTTTGGATGTTGTCCCCTCCAAATCTCATGTCAAAATTTGATCCCTAGTGTTGAGAGTGGGCATAAGGCGAGGTGTTTGGGTCATGAGGATACATCCCTTATGAACAGATTAATGCCCATGGTTGGGGGAGAGTGAGTTCTTACCCATATTTTTTCCATGGAAGAGCTGGCTGTTAAAAAAGAGCCTGGTACCTCCATCCTACCTCTTTTGCTTCCTATCTTGCCATATGATTCTGCACATGCTGGCTTCCCCTTTGCCTTTTGCCATGAGTGGAAGCAGCCTGAGGCTTTCACCACATGCTCAGTCTTTCAGCCAGCAGGATTGTGAGCCAGATAACCCTTTTAAAATTATAAATGACGCAGTCTCAAGTATTCCTTTATAACAATACAAAACAGACTAAGACAACCACATATTGTGTGATTCCACTTACATGAAGTATCTAAAATAGGCAAATCTGTAGAGACAGAAGGGAGATTAGTGGTTGTCAGGGGCTGATAGGTATATGTGTGGGGGAATGAGGAGTGACTGCTAATGGGTTTGTGGTTTATTTTGGGGGTGATGAAAGTATTCTGAAATTCACTGTGGTGATGGATACACAACTCTGTGAATATACTATGAGCCAGAGAATTAGGCACTGGAAATAGGTGAATTACGTGGTATAAATTATATCTCAATAAAGCTGTTATCCCCAAAGAGGGGGTGAAATAAAAATGTTTCTAGAAAACAGAAACTGACCAATTTTGTTGTCAGCAGACTCTCACTAAAGAAATACTAAAGAGAGTTCTTCAGGCAAAAGGAAATTATTATAGATAGAAGCACAGAAATGCAGGAAGGAATGAAGTGCAATAAACAAGGTAAATCTAAGTGAATATCGACTGCCCAAAACAATACTACTTCATGGGATTTAAAATACTTTTCTCAATATCTCAAAAGGTATAGCTGACACGATGGCATACGTCTGTACTTCCAGCTACTCAGGAGACTGAGGCAGGAGGATTGTTTGAGCCCAGGGGTTTAAGACCAGCCTGAGCAAAATAGTGAAACCTTGTCTCAAAAAAAAAAGGTATAAATCATATTAAAGTGGTCTAGTGCCCTTACGTTGTCTGAGAAGTGATGGCATTAATTTTTTTTTGCTGAGTCAGGAAGGCATATTATCTATAGGATAAATCACTAAAAGGCTTAATAAAAGAATGTGTACCTGGGAATAAAAAGAATACTAGAAAGGAATATAGAAGAATAAAGAATAGTAGATTAAACCAAATATGGCAGGAAAAGAGGAAAAAGGAAACTAGAACATGCAGATTAAATACTAAACATGCAGATTTGAACCCAAACATCAGCAATCATTTTAAATTAACAGTCTTTGATGTATTTTTATTAAAAATTATCAGATTAGATTAAAAAACTATATTCTACTTACAAGAGATACATCTAAAATATATGGGCACCAAATATTGTAAGTAAAGGACTAAAAGAAGACTATCCATGCAACACTAACCAAAAGAAAGTGGCATGCCTGTATTAATAACAGACATGCTCTTTAGGCAGGAAACATTACTAGAGATAAGGAGGAAATCTCATAGTGCTAAAAGAGTCCACTAGGAAGTATTTGTCTACACCTAATAACTGAAATAAATCCAATATTGACAGAATGAAAAGGAAAAATAGAAAAATTCACGGTTGTATGCCTCTCTATAGAACAAGCAGGTAAAGAGCGGTGAGGATGGAGATTTAAGTATCTCATTTAACAAACACTGCAACTGTTAGGATACATTATTTTCTTGTATTGGACCATAACACAAGTCTCAAGAAATTTCAAAGAATTGCAATCATACAGAGTGTGTGTGTGTGTGTGTGTGTGTGTGTGTGTTTTTGATCATGGTGAAATTAAGCAAGAAATCTACAATAAAAGAAGCTACTAGAAAATTCCTAAATATTTGGAAATTATTTAATATACTTTTAAATAATTTTTGGATCAAAAAAGAAATCCTGGTGAAATGTAGAAATTATTTTGAATTGAACATAATGAAAATATAGCACATCAGATCCTGTGGACTATAGCTCAGATTTACGTAGAGGAAAATTGTAGTCTTTTTCGTATTTATTTATTTATTGAGATAGTGTCTCGCTCTGTTGCCCGGGCTAGAGTGCAGTGGCACGATCATAGCTCGCTGTAATCTTGAACTTCTGGACTAAAGTGATCCTTCTGCCTTCACCTTCTGAGTAGCTGGGACTACAGGTGTGCACCACCACACCCAGCTATTTTTAAAAAAATTTTTAGTAGAGATGAGGTCTTGTGAAAATTATAGTCTTAAATGCACATAATTGAAAAGAAGAAAGGCTGAAAAATCTTAAGATTTCAAAGGTTAAGAAAAAACAACATGTCGAACACAGAAGAAAATAATAAAGATAAGAATAGCAATTAGTGAGCTAGAAAACAAACTTATAGTATAGAGGAAAAGCAGTATAATCAATAGTTCTTTAAAAAGACATTAATAAAGAACTTCTCCTAAATCATTAGAGAAAGTATTCAGACAGCACAGTTAGCAATATCAGAAATTTAAAAAGGGACTTCCACTACTGATTCTCAAGACACATGAAGTAAGCAGTTATCTTTAGGCACGCCAATGCATCTGTGGGATTTCAACCATCATATTTTTATTAACACTCAGCCCCCTGAATCTATTTCTTTATTCACCACCTTTTTTAGACAAGCATGTTAAAAACAAATCCCAGTTGTGGCCTGGCACGGTGGCTCATGCCTGTAATCCCAGCACTTTGGGAGGGTGAGGAAGGAGGATTGCCTGAGCCCAGGAGTTCAAGACCAGCCTGGGCAACATGGCGAGACCTCATTTTTACTAAAAGTTAAAAAATTAGCCAGGCGTGGTGACGCACACCTGTAGTCCCAGCTACTCGGGGGGCTGAGGCAGGAGGGTCACTTGAGCCTGGGAGGTCAAGGATGTGGTGAGCTGTGTTCATGCCACTGTACTCCAATATGGGTGATAGAGTGAGACCCTACCTCAAAATAAAAAACAAAACCGAAAAACCAGAAACCAAATCCTCATTGTATCCTATCTCCCTGCCCCCAAACAGCTATTAGTCCAGTGTTTGCCATGTTAGTGCAAATGGTAAATGGTACTGCCAGTTTGCTCAAGCAAGAAACTCAATATTCTGCCTCTCTTATGTTGGACACCACCATATCTGACCAGTCACTCAATCCTCTAACTTTTCCTTTCTCTCTTTCATGCCCTCCTTCCCTATACCACCCCTCTCCCTTTCCTTCTCTCCATTTCCACTGGGTTCACCATTGTCCAAGCCACATTCAAATTGCCCCTGATCCTAGTGGTGGCTTCTCCATTTGTCTTCCCTCTTTCATCCCCACACTGCAAAGCTGGTTCTGCACATATCTGCTCACAGCCGTTCCATTTCATGGCTTCTTATTGCCCTAGAATCAAGGCTAGTCTGCTTTGGCCAGAGAGGCTCCCCCTCCGTGGCTGGTGGCCTGCCTCCCTTCGCTACCTTAACTGCTCACACTCTGTAACAGGACTTTTGCATCCACTGTGCTTCAGTCCCTGCATCCCACATCCCCTCCTGAAGAAAACAAGAACAGAAACAACACAGACAACTAACTCATTGTGCCTCTTCACTTCCTGAACTGCCTTGGGTGATCAGTCCTGTCCACAGCCCCGAGTGCTCCCGAGGACCTGGTCTGTCTTGCTTAGGGCTGTCTCCCCAGGACACAGTGTAGTGTGTGGCATGGAGAAGAACAGGAAGGGACTATTAATCTGAATGAGTTAACAAACCAGTGGTAATAGTAATCCTGAAACATAGTGTTGATACGATTTTCAACTTGAATAAAGTGAAACGGAAAATGGCAAAAGGTGCCTATAGACATAAGTAAAAAATATATTCCAGCTTTTTCAAGGGAAAGTGTAATGTATTTTTGGCTATTTAATGATAGTAAAATATTTTTTAAAAATTCAAATATTTACCTATTTACCAGACTATCCCTCCCTCTAAATTTAAGCTCTGAGTGGGAGATATGTGACCTTTGTCTTTCTTGCAGAATTTGACAGAGGCTGTTGCCTTTGGTTGGTGAGCTGGACTCTTTTGTTGACTTAAATAGAAATCTGGGGCTTATTGGGAAACTGCTTAAGTCAGTTTCAAGACATTGCTTCTCTTACTTGGTGGCTGCAAAGAACGTAACTTATTGAATGTTTCTGAGAAAGTAAAGTCCAACTGCTTTCAAAGTAAATACATTCATGTTATTTCATAACCCATATATGCTGGGTCATCAGAAATATCCTTGTACTTCATCCTAAAACATTTATTAAAGTAACTATGATGTGCTCATTTAGAAAAGGCCAAATGGGCCACTAAGAACTTAAAAGTTTAAAAATGATCTGTTGGGGTTAGCCAACAGGAACTGCTTTCTTCTGATATCATGTGAATTGATTTCATGTAGTCTTTCTCTTAAGAAAATTGACCAAGCGTTACTTGTATTTTTAAAACATGTAAATGTAATTACATTTTTTGTGTGAAATGCATTATACATACAAAGGAATACATGTGAGGAGTATGCATAGTTTGAAGGTTAATGAAATGAATACCACATTCTCACTATAACCTTAGGAAATAGCAGAGGACAACCCCAGAGTGTGTGCCCTGTGTCTTGTCCCTTTGCAATGGTTGTTACGGGTTAAGGGGGAATCACAGTCCGTAAAAGCTAGAATGATTGAACCGAGTTTTGTGTTGGTTTTATTAAGACTTGTGAAAGGGACACGTGGCACTGCTTGTTGGAAAGCTGTCTTTCCTAACATTTTTTGCTTGTCCTTTAAGTCCAGTTTCTTGTCTCTGCTCCATTTAGAAGGAACCACAAAATCCAAGGAAGCCACAAGCTTCATGGCTGCCTAGCAACAAAAGTACCATTTGAGGGGGGAAACAGGCGTAGCTGTATTGCAACTGACCAAATGGAACATGCTGACTGCTTTTGGGCTGCTCTTAAAGCTGTATGTGCCTGAAGTGGGGCAGTCAGGGGACCCATAGTCAACCTGGCCCTGGAGAGAGGTGGGGCCGACAGCAACACTTCATTTATGCGCCATGAGTGGGGCTGGCTTTGTGGGCATGTGACTGATGGAGTCAGAAGGGCCCCGTGCTTAAGGTTGCTATCTTGAAATTCTTCCAAGTTTTATCTTTCCATTTGCATTTTGAAAGTGAAGTTCCATGGGTCCATGGAGCACGCTCTAGGGGTTTGGGGCTTCATGTGGTCTAGCCTCCTGCTGTCTCCTCTCCTCCCTGGGAGGGTCCTTGGCTGACTGCTCCCTCACTCCCCGGTGCTCCAGGCTCTGTTTGGGTACCCCTTCCTTGCTTTTACCCAGCAAGTGCTGCTGCTGTCCTCTGCCCCAAGCAGGACTTTGGGCTCAGGGAAGGTCAGGGAAGCAGGACTTTGGGCTTAGGTATGTTCTTGCTCTGTGGCATGTCAGGACTGGGCAGGTAGTGACCAGTCCTGCCTTGAGCCTGCAGTGTCATGGTGCGTTCAGTGGGCAACTTGAAGGGGGCAAACCTCTCACCAACCTGCCATCCAGGTGCAGAGCACGTGGAGTGTGAAAGTTGTTCTCCCTGTCGGCTGTGGGTTGAGGTGGCAAGCTCATGGAAAGAGGAGGGTGACATAAAGTCAGAACCCTAAAGTTGCTCCTGAGCCTATGAGTCAACTGGAAAGTTCTGGTTTGGGCCAGTTTGGCCAATTTCTCCTGGGCTGTCTCATGTGTCTGTCATATGGGTCATCTGGAGGCTTGACCATCCAGGCTGGCCTCGTGTGACATGTGGCAGTTGGCAGGCTGTGAGCGGGGGTGGCAGGAGCAGCCAGGCCCAAGTCTTTCACCCTCCAGCAGGGAACCCCAACATCTTCAGGTAGAGGCAGAGCTCCAAGAGCAGCAAGAGAGGACAGCCCCAGTGAGCAGGTGCCTTCCAGGTCTCTGCCAGGTCACACATGACACTGTCCATTGGCCAAAGCAAGACACAGGCCACCCAGATTCCAGGAGTAGAGGAAGAATCTGCCTCTAGAGAGAAGTTGTTGTAAAATAACATTGGGAGGATGTGGATGCAGGGATGGGGGAGCCAATGAAGTCCCAGGAGCACTTGCGCTTTCCATTAGGTTTACTTTTTTCTTTTTAAGATCAGAATGTTTTTCCACTTCTAAACTGTAATCAAAATTAGTTTAAAGAGTAGCTCTAGTATATATATTTATAGAACGGTTCTGTGCAAATCTATTTCAGGATTACACAGAAATTTTATTGCCTGGGCTATGGATCACTGTGGACCTGCTGCCAAAACCTAGATAATCATTAAGCTACCCCAGTAACATGCTAGTTCACTGGACTAAGAAAAAGAAAGAATACATAAATCGAGACATGACATCAGCCTTCTTTGAGATGTTTGGGTTGTTTTTTTTTTCAGGATGGTGAGTCTGCCCTTTCTGTTCTTTCTTTAGATGACAGTCTCACTCTGTTGGAGTACAGTGGCGCAATCTTGGCTCACTGCAACCTCCGCCTCCCCGGTTCTAACGATTCTCCTGCCTGAACCTCCTGAGTAGCTGGGATTACAGGTGTGGCACCATCATACCGGCTAATTTTTGTTTGTTTGTTTGTTTTGGTGGAGATGGTGTTTCATCATTTTAGCCAGGCTGGTCTCAAACTCCTGACCTCAAGTGATCTGCCTGCCTTGGCCTCCCGAAGTGCTGGGATTACAGGCATGAGGCACCATGCCTGACTTGCCCTTCCTTTTTGACTGTACTATCTCTGCAGGAACAGTTAAAAGAACCCCAGAGTGACTTTGCGTAGTGTCTCTACAAGGAGTGGAAGGCTCTTTCTATGTCTCCAGGGAATGAGTTTCTGCTTTATCGGTGTGTTTTAACCCAGGCAGAATGGCACAAAATCCTGGATATTTAGACGGACACTTACTGTGGGTCTGAGACTGGCTGCCTGCTGAGCACCCTGCCTCCCACCAGAATCCTGGCCACAGGTTTACAGCCCTAACTGTGTGAGCCTGCAACCCAATCTGAAGTCCTCCTGTTGCACCACTGTCACTGCCCCTAAATTTCCTTAATCACCGGACTTCTATAATAGCCCTGTAATGTTATCGTCCCCCATGGCTCCTGGCTTTGTCTTATGTCCTGAAGTGCCCGGCAATGTCCTGGCCACCAAACCTAGAGCCAAGAAAGGACTGCAGGGGACATGCTGCCAGGGGATCAGGGTTGACATGAAAATTGTCAGAGTCAGGAAATTCCAGGTCCCTTAAGTCATTTGGGAAGCTATTTGACAGGAAAGGCCAAGGAATGGGATCAGGTTGCCTCTGTGTAAGTAAGAATTGAGATTCCCCGGCGGGGACTGGTCTGGCAGGGAGGTGTCTGAGTTTTCCACTCTGTAGGGAAAGTTTCGATATATCTGTCTAAATCTGTATAACTGGACTGGAATTAATCAACACTCACTGTCTATTCATATTATTTTTAATTCTTCGGAATGTTTATAACTGTTACTTCATTATCACTGACAAAATTGAGGAATTCATTTAGTGTACCGTTAATTTGCTTATTAAAATAATTGCTAAACATGACCCCATCCCCGCAAATGTAGGGACTTTTGCTGTTTTCAATGTGTCGGTCCAGCCAAGAAGCATTGTATTCTTCCTCCTTGGCTCATGTGATGGTTTAAATATTAATCTCCTGTGTCTCGGGTGTAATGATGGGTGGGGTTTGCGTGGTGGAGTGGCTCGGGTGGTGTGTGTTGACTTGTTTGCTGTCTTCACAGCCCCTGTGTTGTTAGGATCCCCTTTGCACACGCATGTCTTGTCTCCCAAAGGGCAGCCCCTCTTCCTATAACCCCGCTGTGAGGACTCCACACGAAGTTCCTGAGAGATCAAGAGATGCAAATTATTTTCTTTTTCAGTTGAGGGACTCAGTAGCACAAAAGGGATGGGCCTGCCCACCCATTCATTAGGGATCGGGGTTGTGATATCTGGCGTAGGAGGTAATGGCAGCCTCTATCCTGAACGGGGGACTTGGGCAGTTCCATGGAGGATGCTTAGGTCTCTGCTAACGATAGCAGAAGGCATATAACTGAGGATGAACGTCCACCCATTTTGACAGTTGATTTAGTTGGTGTTTTATTCTCTTCCGTGCTTGATTTGTGTGTTATACTTAAACGATCTTTTTGAGGGAAGGAAGTGATTATGTGTTCCTTGGTGCCCTGCCTGTGCCTGACATATAATTTTGTTAAAATTGAACTGTGGAAATAGTAGTAGTTATGCTGCCCAGAATGTGAGAAGAGGAATGGTGAGAACAGGCCATTTTGCTAAGGTTTGGGGATTCTGCTGTCAGAGGCTGGGGAGATTATGGGGCTTCCTGGTACAATCTGGGGTGGATGCGAAGCACCTTGAGGCAGATACCTGGCAGGCCAGGGTGAGTGTCCAGAAAGGTGAGATATTTGTCTTGGGCTACTGGGAATAAAATCTGAAGATGTGAGATGGAAATGATATGCAAAAGAGCCCAGATGGGGCTACATCTGCCAGCCACTAGTACATCCCCACCTCCTCCCAGTCTAAGGAGAAGAGCTTAGGGCTTAGGCAGGGCTGGTGGAGACTGATAAGCCTGGGTAAGGGTCTCTGTCTTTTCATCTCTGCTATCTCTGCTTTAGGTACCTCAGCTGAATGGCCAAGAGCAGTATGTGCTGGTGCTGGCCTGGGTGACCTGCAAGATTGATTGTCAAATTCTCAGAAATTTTGTGAGCCACTTGTCAAACATAGCTTTTGCTAAAAATTAAATTGGCTAGGCACAGCAATTCACATCTTTTATCTTTTTTTTTTTTTTTTTTTGAGACAGAGTCTCGCTCTGTCGCCCAGGCTGGAGTGCAGTGGCGCGATCTCAGCTCACTGCAAGCTCCGCCTCCCGGGTTCATGCCATTCTCCTGCCTCAGCCTCCTGAGTAGCTGGGACTACAGGCGCCTGCCACCACGCCTGGCTAATTTTTTTGTATTTTTAGTAGAGACAGGGTTTCACTGTGTTAGCTGGGATGGTCTTGATCTCCTGTCCTTGTGATCCACCCGCCTGGGCCTCCCAAAGTGCTGGGATTACAGGTATGAGCCACCGCACCCCGCCACATCTTTAATCTTAACACTTTAGGAGGCCGGGGCGGGAGGATTGCTTGACGCCAGGAGTTCAAGACCAGCCTGAGCAACAGTGAGACCCCCCCTACAAAAAACCAATGATAATAATAAATAAAAATAAAAGAAATTTTAAATAAGAATTATAGAAACTCACAATTGAGCAGATTATATTAAAAACAAAGGTTATAGACATTCCAAGTGTTTCACTTCCTAATTATTTTACTCCATTCTGCTACCTCTGCTCTCCTGGTTATTTAGATCTTACAGATCTGTGTGGTAGAAATTCTGTATACTGGTGAACTTCTGCACACCTCTTTCTAACCCCATGCTCGGCGACTGTGCATTGGTAGCTTGAAACAGGCTCTGGTGGGAGTATTTATGCCACATTCATGCATATGCTTGGCTTCTCTCCAGACAGCACTTCTTCTTGCTCTTGGTTCTCTCCCTCTGGCTGAGTGTGGACCACAGGCTCAGAATGACTCAGACCTCCTTGAGGAGAAGCAGAAACTCTTTATCTCAATGCTTCTCTCTTTAAGCTCATATGTTTCCACAGGTTGAGGAAAAGGACATTGTGATGGCTTAAGAGCTTTCGTCATTCCATCTTTCAGTCTGTTGATTATATGTGGGATTAAAAATAAGCAATGTGTTGATACCATCAGCTGAACACACTAAATCAGCTTTCTTAGTTAATAACAGCAGTAGAAATTAAAGCAAGAATGAGCTGCCAGTGATTACAGCCAGACACATGGTTCACTGTACGTGTCAACAGGTCCAATTTCCACTGGAATTTTCCACCTGGAATGATAAAGTCTGATTTCAGTCCACTGGTGATCGTTGGCTCAGGAGACACCTTCTGCAGGAAACTCTTCCTGCCTGCTGCTTCCACAGAGTAGGGGAGGCAGCTCCTGCGTGTTTCCCCAAAACCCTGGGCACACCTTTGACACTACAGTACAGAGGTTGGCCAGTTTGTATTAAATGCCTTCTCAAATCAGATGACCCATCTGTAAGATGCTGCTCAAGAACGCTGAAATTCACCAGCAAGCCTTTAGTAATTATGAGGTACGGTCTGCTATTAGAGAAATAAAACAAGTGAATCAAATAGGATTAACCCCTTCAAATGACTTAACTAGGTATTTCTCACAAGTAATAAAGAAGAAATTCCTTTCATTCTGTTGCGGATAACCAGAAACAAGGAACTGCGGGGTTTCTAACAATAATTAACAGCCTGTTATAGATGCTGCTTCTAAACAAGATGACAGTTTGCATTTTTCTTGTTGAGGATAAGAGCAAAAGTTTCCTATTAAAACCAAAAACTAATCCCTTATTTGAAATCTCACTTATAGCAGATTATCAAGCATTTATCTAGATGATTTAAAGTAACCACATATTTGTGTCCACTTTTCTCCAAGCTGTCATTTTGGAATAATAGCGTAACTCAGCAAGAAGATGAATTGAGTCACTCTTATAGCTCAATAAATCAAGCATGAGGGTATGAGTTTAGATTTCCTTGTAATTAATCTCAATCTTCTTTGGTAAAATTATTTTCCTCTATTTTTAAGAGTAATCATTCTATATGTAATATAATGCTAACTGCTACCTGTAGCAACCACAAAACCTTAATGAGTTAGCACAGCAAAGCACGTTTCTTGATCCTGTCACAGTCCAGGATGGGTCAGTGGATCTGGGCAGCAAAGTGCTCTCTTCCATGCAGTGACTCAGGAACCCAAACTCCTTGCATTTGGGGCTCTGTTATTTTCTAGGTTTCAAAGTCTTCTCTGGCTCCTCTGCATCTGGCCATAGGCAAGAAAAGAAAAGTGGACAGTTGTGCAGAGGTGTTATGGCCAAGCTTGTTGGGGGCCTTCTTTTCACTTTCACCCACATTCTGTTCATCAATACTCAGTTATGCAGCCAGAGCCCAACTCTAAGGCAAGGCTGTGTGCCTGGGGAGAAAAGGGAATGGCGTTGGTAAACACATTTGCTCGGTCAATTTTGCACCATGACAAAATTTTCAAGTTCTTTGTGGTCTTGGGCTATAGAGAGGATGCAGAGTGTAGTGGTTGAGACTGTGTCCTCAAATCAAACTGCTGGTATCCAAATTCCATCTTCACCATTTACTAGATAGTGAATTGGGCAAGTAACATAGCCTCCCTCTGTGCCTCAGGGTCCTCCTCTGTAAAATGAGGAAAATAGTAGAACGTATAGAGTTTGTGAGAGAATCAACTTTCCATGTACAAATGTTTAGAACAGTGCCCAGAATATAATGAACAACATATAAATGTTTGTAAAACAAAATGTTTGGCTGGGTGTGGTGGCTCATGCCTGTAATCCCAGCACTTTGGGAGGCCAAGGTGGGTGGATCACCTGATGTCAAGACCAGGCTGGTCAACATGGCAAAAGCCTGTCTCTACTAAAAATACAAAAAATTAGGGGGTCATGGTGGTGGGTGCCTGTCATCCCAGCTACTTGGGAGACTGAGGCAGAAGAATTGCTTGAACTGGGGAGGCAGAGGTTGCAGTGAGCCGAGATCATGCCATTGCACTCCAGCCTGGGTGACAGAGTGAGACTCTGTCGCCAAAAAACAAAAAATAAAAATTTTAAAAAATGAGATCTGTGCGTGTGCCTATAATCCCAGCTACTTGGGAGGCTGAGGCAGGAGAATCACTTGAACCGGGGAGGTGGAGGTTGCAGTGAGCTGAGATCGAGCCACTGCACTCCAGCCTGGATGACAGAGCGAGACTCCCTCTCAAAAAAAAAAAAAAAAAATTAAAAAAATGAGATTAGTAACAAAGAGACTTAATTTCCTGTGTGCTATGTTGTAATTTGGGTATATTGCCATTCAGTTGGAGGATGTTTCAGTTCAATTGTAAAAATACTTTATTGAGCAACATTATTTGTAATGTGCAGAGTACGACCATAGAATCTGAATAAGCAGACTTGTCACTGAATCAAAGGAAACAGCACATTTTCCCCACCAAATTTGCCTTTTAAGTTCTGTGACTCAATCCATGGTCACATCAGCGTTGTGATCTCAGTTTCCTCTCTTGAAATGCCAGGTCTCATCTGGGCCCCTGAGAGTGGAAAAAGGTGCTGGCCCAGGACCAAAAGGGCTTCTTCAATGGCCTAGGGCCCAGGGGATACTGTCGATGTCACTCTGTTAAGAGATGCCTCATCTATCCACTCGGTACTCAGATCGTTCCCAATCTATTTGCACTAACATATTAGCTTTTCAAGTTATGATCCACATTTCAGAATATTGCTTGATTTTACAAAACACATGAGGGCAATATGATGTGATTTCTCCGTATGTAGTCCCCATCTGAGGAGCAGGTTGGGTATAACAGGCTCTTTCTCTTGCAGCTGGATGACTGTACTCTGCAGCTGTCTCACAATGGCGCCTACCTGGATTTGGAGGCCACCCTGGCAGAGCAGCGGGATGAGTTGGAAGGCTTCCAGGATGACGCTGGGTAAGAGCAACTGTTGACCCTGCTGACTGGTCCCCACCTACCAGGAAATGGGGGTACATTGAGGCCTTAAAATATTTAGGAGGAACTACCATGGCTTTGACCTTCTCTTAATTCTCAATCACACACGAGGGAGATGCAAGTGACTCATCAGTGGTGACTGCAGACCCGTTTCCATTTTGAGTAACTTTTCTTGATGGGTGCTTGGGAGTAGCCTTTCCTAGAAACATTTGTGGTAATCAAGCACATGGTATTTATATTCTAAGTTATTTTAAAATCATATATCACAATTAAATAGATATTTTCCAGCCAGCGGTGGTGGCTCACACCTGTAGTCCCAGCTACTCGGGAGGCTGAGGTGGGAGGATCGCTTGAGCCTGGGAGGCCGAGGCTGCAGTGAGTCATAATTGTGCCACTGCACTCCAGCTTGGATAAAAGGGCAAGACCTTATCTCTAAAAATGAATAAATAAATAGATATTTT
>NW_012101421.1:5662609-5691277 GCF_000951045.1 Mandrillus leucophaeus
GTGAGTCATAATTGTGCCACTGCACTCCAGCTTGGATAAAAGGGCAAGACCTTATCTCTAAAAATGAATAAATAAATAGATATTTTCCAGATTTTAGTGGATTCACAACTATTTTAGATATTGTACTCAATGATAATTTACTGGATATTTTCTTAGCAGATGCTCTAGAAGATAGTTTTATATGGTATCATCTTTTAAACTCATTACTGTGGAAAAAATAATTAATTATGTTAATGTCAACTTACTTTTTGCCCATACCTAGAATTGCTTAATACTTTTGCTGAATAAAGAAATACTCTGAGTCCAAATAAAGCAATATGCTCATAAAAAAATCAGAGATGTGCACAGAAAGTGAAACCTCTCTAGGCATATACCCATATAAGTAGCCATTCTTATATTAGATTACTGAAATAGCCTCTGATAGGGCCCTACCTTTCTCCTTCTTATTTTTATTTATTTATTTATTTATTTATTTATTTTTTGAGACAGAGTCTCGCTCTGTTGCCCAGGCTGGAGTGCCATGGCCGGATCTCAGCTCACTGCAAGCTCCGCCTCCCAGGTTCATGCCATTGTCCTGCCTCAGCCTCCCAAGTAGCTGGGACTACAGACGCCCGCCACCTCGCCCGGCTAGTTTTTTGTATTTTTTAGTGGAGACGGGGTTTCACCGTGTTAGCCAGGATGGTATTTATTTATTTTTTGAGACAGGGTCTCACTCCAGCTGCCCAGGTTGGAGTGCAGTGGCATGATCTCAGCTCACTGCAGCCTCTCGAGTAGCTGGGACTGCAGACACGTGCCACTGTGCCCAGCTAATTATATGTGTGTGTGTGTGTGTGTGTGTGTGTGTGTGTATGTGTATGTTATTTTTGAGATGGAATCTCGTTGTGTCGCCCAGGCTGGAGTGCAGTGGTGCGATCTCGGCTTACTGCAACCTCTACCTCCCAGGTTCCAGTGATTCTCCTGCCTCAGCCTCCCGAGTAGCTGGGACTACAGGCACGCGCCACCACACCTGGCTAATTTTTGTATATTTTGGTAGAGATGGGGTTTTGTCATGTTGCCCAGGCTGGTCTCGAACTCCTGAACTCAAGCAATTCACCCTCAGCCTCCCTAAGTGCTGAGATTACAGGTGTGAGTCACCATGCCCAGCCTACTTCTTGTCCATCTCGAACCAAGTATATCTCTGATTTCATCACCCTCCTCTTCAGGAAACTTAAGAGGTTCCCTGATACTTTCCAAATAATGCTCAGCTATCTTAATCTGTTGTCTAGGAGCCCCCAAAAGTTGTTTGAAACCATTTTGCCTGAGTTAAAAATATGGTCCACTGGATACTATCTGGGAGTTCTCATTTTTCACAAATAGCTCAATTAATGGAGAAAAATTGGAACCTTCCTAGTTTCATGTAGCTATTTGACTTTAGTATGTGCTGATGGCTTCCTGGGTTTCCCCTGTTTTAACACCCTTCACAATTTATGATCATTGATTATGCTGCTAGTTGCCCCTCTTCTCTGCTGCTAACACTCCACTAGGCCAGAACCATGCCTGTCTGAATGTCCAGTACTTGGCATTTTCTCAGCATGTTTCAGGCACTTAGCAAATACTGGTGGCCAGGTGAATGGCCCATTGCCAGAATGGATTCCTGAATAGCATGGCCACATGCACCAAAAAGACCAAGGTCCTTGTTAAGATTCAGCAAGGTGCTCTGAGGATACCCTTCTTGTCTCCAGAGTGGTAGTAGTAAGGGGCACACCAATAGTATGTGAGAAAGGATCCTGGAAACCACAATAGGCTGGGCATATGAGAGGGGTATCTTAAGCCACACCAGATTCTACTTACTGCTATATTTAAAATTAACACTATTAGGCTGATAGACTTGGGGAAGTTCCGTTGCAATAGTTTTTATCAAGTATTTGACAGTGACATCCTTTCATATAAGTTGTCAGAATGCAGGCTAGATGATAGTCTAATTGAATGACTTCATGGCTCATTGATCAAACAGACCCCGGGAATATTACGAATAGATCATTGTCAGCTTGAAAAATGTCTCTAGTGGTGTTATGCTTGATGACCTTGTCCTCATTTTTGTTTTCTTCTTTTTTATCAAAACTGGAATGATTTGGAGATGGCAGCTGAGAAAAAAAGTGCTAATGTATTGATAAAAGCAATAAGAATAAAGGGTGTGGGAGAAGAATAATATTTTTGGATCAACTACTATGCCAGATACTATATTAGGCTCCCTATTCACAGGCTCTTTAATAATTAATTATCATACTAGTCAAGTAATTGGATTTTATTGTCTCAGTTTTTCATCTGAGACAACCAAGGGTCAGGAGTTAAATTACATGTCCGGGGTGGCAAAGCCAAGTTTGAACACAGGTGTGACCAATTCCCAAGACTATGCTCTTCTGCCATCCCAGGGGCTTCTGGGCAAAGGTCCTTTAGGTTCTATGCAGCATGTACATTTGCGCCTTTGGTGGCATGAGATTGGTTCTTGCAAGGACAATTGGTCCTGGTCTAAAACACTGTCTCCAGTTGAAACAGCTTTGCTGCCGTCATCCATCACTGACACTACA
Organism: Mandrillus leucophaeus; assembly: GCF_000951045.1. Lineage (NCBI taxonomy): Eukaryota > Metazoa > Chordata > Mammalia > Primates > Cercopithecidae > Mandrillus > Mandrillus leucophaeus. Next base: position 5,665,177 of record NW_012101421.1, read on the forward strand.
GTTTGCCTGGGCAACACCTGTCTCCAGATGCTGGCAGTTCCTCCACAGCTGTTCCTAAAGAGCCAGGGCATCCTGCTGTTAGCTCCCCAGAGTAGATCCTGGTGCTTGTATTCTCACTTTGTTCCCTCTGAATCATCACTTGGCGATGAGTCCATTGAATAGGTAGAGGTTGAATCCCATTTCTGTACTCTAGTAGCTAGGGTTGCTGGGAAAATGTGTTATGGCAAGATGAGAAGGTGGGACTCAAGACTTGGGAAACTGCAAACAGAGGAAGGTAGCCCAAAAGATATTGGATAGTTACACATGTAAAATTTGTTTAGAAAAATTTAAATTTTTAATTATTTTTGATAGGGTCTTTCTTTGTCACCCAGGCTGGAGTGCAGTGGTGCAATCACAGCTCATTGCAGCCTCCATCTGCCAGGCTCAAACAATTCTCCTGCTCTGGCTAATTTTTGTATTTTTTTGTAGAGACGGGGTCTCCCTATGTTGCCCAGGCTGGTCTGGAGCTCCTGGACTCAAAACAATCCTCCTGTCTTAGCCTCTCAAAGAGTTGGAATTATAGGCATGCGTAGCTACGCGTTTGACAAGTGTGCCCCCAGACCACCCCAGAGTGAGGTTTTGTATCTTTGAAATAGACCTTTTAGGTCCTCTCCTAGATGTGTGGCATTTGACAAAGTCTGTGTGTCTCCCATGAGTGGGAGTTAAAATATAATTGCTTCCCGGTTAAGATTTGCCCTTTGGAGGTATGAAAATGGCAAATACCATTTTTTTCTCTTGATTTATTTGTGTCAGTTATAGCAAAATGTCTGCTGATATTGTGGCCATCTACTGAAGATGTATGAGTCTGTGTGAAAATTGTGATGTTTTTCATATCATGTGTTCTGAGTTTCCTTGCTGGAGGATTTTGCTTCTTTGTTCTTGTCCATTACCCTGCACTTCTATGCCAAGATTAACTTGTTTAGAATTATCACTCAGGCTCTAGCTAGTCAGAGAATAGGCGAAAGACCTTCAAAAGTGGAAGGACAAAGCAATTATTATGCTAACAAAATAGAACCAGGTCTGTTCACTGTTCATCGCCTTCTGAGGCCAGGGAAATTAGCAAGCATGACATGGTGCAGCAGACACAGAAGCCTGTAGCATCCAGGTTATTTTTCCTGACATTGTCATTGTGTGGCCTTGGGCAAGCCGCTTTACTAAACTCTGATAGGAGTTTATAAAATGAGGACACTTATAACATTTATTTACAGAATAAGGAAAATATGGCCCAATCCCATTTCCCTTTCTGTATGAAGAGGGGTCCTGATGGGGTCTCTGGCACCTGAGGAGAGCAGTGTAGCTTAATGGTTAGGGACACAGGCTTTACGGTTAGCCTCATGGCTGTTTGACCTTGGGGATGTAACTTCACCTCTCTGAACCTCAGTTTCCTTATAATTCGGGGCAATATTATCAATACTGCCTCTTTGGGTTGTTTTGAAGTAAAATATGATAATGTATCTAAAACATTAACTATTTCTTGATACATAATACACACTCAAAACTGTTAGCCTCTGTTATAATTACAGTCCAGTTCTGGGAAGATGACACATTGAAATGGGAACCACTGGAATTTAGACCCAGTGGATTCTATGCAGGTCAGGTGCCCTGAGATCTCCACTTTTAGTTAAGAGACCTCGATGGAGGTTTGCCCACAGGGCTGAGCTGGGCCGGAACCTCCACTCTTTTGCCTGTTGCGACCCTCCGTGTCTCTGAAAGGAAACCAATGCCAGCCCGGGTCCACAGGGCACTGTCATGGAGAAGGTGGGCTTTTAGGCAAGCCCTGGAGGAGATAGTGGCTTTGGGTATTTGGAAGGTGCAGCAGGTGGGAGTGTGACTTGACCCAAGAGTGGACCTGAGAACCACAATGTTTCAGGGACATCATGAGGACCAGTGTGGTGGCTGGACATGGCATACACATTCACAGGTGCTCCTAACTTCGGGTAACTTGGGGCGCTCACCTTTTCCTCAGCATGACTCCCTTCAGGCCTGTGCCACAGGGTTGGCTGTGAAGATGGCTGGTGCTTACTGGCTGTGTCATGCTGTTCACTTTCTCTCATTTGCCAAGGGGGCTGGTAGTCCTCCCACCCTGGGCCCACATGTCTATGTGAGGTTGGTGGCTTAGAAATCATGGCTGGATGTGTGTCTGGGAAAGGGTAAGAAGGGCCGTGCAGAGGCCCATCTGCAGGGGTACATGGGTCCCATCAGCTTTGTGACCAACCTGTTTAGGGGAACCCAGGGATTTGGGACTGGCTCTGCTTTTATTCTTGGACACCTGACTTCTCAGCCTGCAGATCATGGGCCCTGAGGCTCATGAACCTCTGAGGTTTCTGTACAATTTGTGGGTTTGTGGGATTTTGGTGGGGAGGTATTTCAAAGCCTTCATCAGATTCTCAAAGAGGTCTTTGCGTCTCAAAATATCAGATTTGAAGGAATAAAAAGCAGTTTCTTCTTCTTATGGTATAATACAAAAGTTAACCTCACCCATTCACACATTTGTCCAAGTTTCCTCTGCATTTTAGATGGGGGGAATGGGAAATCATGGAATAGACTTTGAACATAAGTCTAAAAATCTACTGAACCTAAAAAACCAAACCGAAACAAGCAACCAACAAAACCCCCATGTTAAGAGAGAGATTCTGGTGAGGGTGTGGAAGGGAAGAAAGGTAGACATTCCCTGATTTTTTTTTCCCCTCTTAGGGTAGTTATCCTGAGCGGAGGGTGCAGGTGTGTTGGCTGAAGCCTTCTGGCTAATCAGTGACAGGTTTGAAGGAGCTCCTGTCTTCATAGTGCTATGCAAGGCTCAAAGTGCAGGCCATCAAGTTCTGCCCCTGCTCTCAGTGGGGGAGAAAACTGGCCCTTTAAAACCGAAGGAATCATTAGGGGTGAGTTCAGCTGGGTTGCGTGGGTAGCCCAGAAGCGCTGCATACCAGCTCCAGGTGCCAGAACTGCTGATCTCTAGGTTGTGGCTTCAGAAGGTTTGGAGTGAGGTTCAGAATCTTGCCTTTTTTAAAAAAGCTGTCCAGGCCAGGCACGGTGGCTCATGCCTGTAATCCCAGCACTTTGGGAGGCCAAGGTGGGTGGATCACTTGAGGTTAGGAGTTCGAGACCAGCCTGGCCAACATGGGGAAACCCCGTGTCTACTAAAAATACAAAAAATTAGCAGGGCGTGGTGGCACGCACCTGTAGTCCCAGCAGGACTGAGGCAGGAGAATTGCTTGAACCTGGGAGGTGGAGGTTGCAGTGAGCCTAGATCACGCAACTGTACTCCAGCCTGGGTGACAGAGCAAGACTCCGTCTCAATAAAAAAAAAAAAAAAAAAAAGGTGTCCAGATTGTTGGATATTTGTTTGGGAACTTGCAGCATAGGCTGTCAGTCTTAGGGAATATTCCCACCCCCTGAAGAACTTTAGAACCTTCCCTGCCACGCCCAGCCTCAGGCTCATGAAAGCAGAACTCAGGGGTGGGCCCAGGCAGAGGTGATTTTCAAATCTCCCAGGTGATTTCAGTGTGCAGTCAAAGTTGAGAACCACTGCGTGAGGAAGACGGCATTCCTGAAAAGGCTGCAGTAAGTCAGGCAAGAATGAAGTAACTCCCATGCTGAATGGACACTGAAATCAAAGGTTCTAAATGCCTTTAAATGCCAGGATGTATGAGGGCAAAGATGGTATCAGGTAGGTGTGTGGGTTGGAGTCAGAAGAAAAATGACCTGCAAAGAGAGCCCCCCACAGAACTCCTTAAGTGATGAGGGGGCTATGGGTGGGGGTGAGTGGAAAGAACTTGGAGTGGGAGGCCTTGGTCAGATGTAACCCCCTTTGGGGACAAGCAGGGAGTGGCCTAATTAACCTAAACCTGGTAGCCAAGGGAGGTGAGTGAATTGGGGCTTCACCCAGGGTTGGGGAGGGAGGGGGCTGGGAATCTGGAGCCATGGTGCCAGCTCGTGTAGAGCGGGACAGGAGAATGGAATGGACGTGTGTCATTAGGGGAATAGTGCACAGGATGGTGGACTAGTTAGGGAAATAGATGATAGAGTGGAGGCAATTTTGAAAAGGGGAAGGGGGTTTATACCTGTTAGAGGTTATGGCAAGCCACACACAAGGTGTGGGATGGCTAGTGAGAAATGTTGGCTGGGGACCCAGGTGAGAAGGCTGGAGTACTGGAGAGGCTGGGGGTGCTTCCTTGGAGGGAGCTACAGAGTCTGGAGGTCTTGTCCTGGAGGGCCAGCCATAGGATGCAGGTGAGGAGAGGATCAGGCCCTGGCTGTAGGGACTAGAAAGTTAGTAGTCACCCAGGTGTCAGTACCTAGATGATCCATTGAAACCATAACCCAGGTGTTGTACATCAGTAAGAGACTCAGGTTTAGCCGCATGTGACAAAGAACCCAGATAACAGTGGCTTAAAATTTTTGACTATATTTTTTATCATGAAAAAAAAGTGGATATTAAGACAATAAAAAGACAAGCCACAGACTGGGAGAAAATATTTGCAAAATGTATCTGATGGAGTACATGTATCCAAAATATACAAAGCACTCTTAAAACTTAATAAGAAAACAACCTGATTAAAAAATGGGCAAAAGATCTGAACAGATATGTCACTAAAGAAGACATTCAGATGGTAAATAAGCATATAGAAAGATCCAACATGACATGTCAATATAATGTAAAATGTAAATTTAAAAAAATGAGATATCACTATACCCCTTAGAATGGCTAAACTAAAGAAAACACTGATACCACCAAATGCTGGCGAAGATGTGGAGCAACAGGAACTCTCATTCATTGCTGGTGGGAATGCAAAATGACACAGCCACTTTGGAAGACAGTCTGGTAGTTTCTTACAAAGCTACACATAGGCTTACCATACAATTTGGCAATCATGCTTCTGGGTATTTACCCAAATGAGTTGAAAACTTATGTCCATGCAAAAGCCTGCACACATTTTTGCAGCAGCTTTATTCATAATTGCCAAAATTTGGAACCAAGATGTCCTTCTGTAGTTGAATGGGTAAACAAACCATAGTATTTGTCCATTCCATGAAGTAGTTTTTATTTAGCAATAAAAAGAAATGAGCAATCAAGCTAGAAAAGACATGGGGGAACCTTAAATGCACATTGTGAAGTTAAACCAGTCTGAAAAAGCTACATACTGTGAGTCCAACTATATGACATTCCAAGAAAGGCAAAAAGCTATGGTGACAGTGAAAAGATCCTGTTGCCAGGGATGGGAGTTGAGATTGGGAGATGGGTAGGGAGGGATGAACAGGTGGAGCACAGGGGATCTTTAGGGCAGTGTCAACGCTCTGTATGTTGTTGTAATGTTGGATCCAGAACGTTACGTGTTTGTGAAAACCCGCAGAACTGTTCAACACAGTGAATTATAAAGTTAAACTACGGACTTGTTAATAATGTTCAGTATCAGTTAATCTGTTGTAACAGATTAACATCTTGCACACTAATGCAAGATGTTAATAGGAGAAACGGGTGGGGAGGGGCAGTGTGGATATAGGGGAACATTCTCTACTTTCTATGAAATTTTTCTATAAAACAAAAGCCACTCTAAGAAAATCAGTGGATAATCATACAGTTTCAAGGACAATATGTTGATTCCATGACATTCTTAGGAACCTGGGCTTGTTTTATCTTTTTGCCCTACCATCCTTAGGATCTGGCTTTTGTCTTTCGTGTTTCATCATAGTTACAAAGCAGCCGCCCCCCACCCTTGTCATATCAAGACAGGGAGGCACGTATTGGTTACGATGCAGTGTTCTCTGTTGCAACCAAGAAATCTCCCAATATGGCAGTTTAAATAAAATAAAAGTTTTTTTCTTGTATAAGATTCCAAATATAGGCAATCCTCTTTGGAAGAGTGAAATAGCTATAGCATCCTCAGAGCAAGGATTCCATCTCTGGGTCCAGGTGGCTGCTTCCACTCTTACCATCTCATCTGCATCTCAGCCCCTAGAAAGAAGGAAAGGGACGAAGGGAGTGTATGCCCATTTCTGTGTGCACATGGCTTTCACTCACATGATTTTGGCCAGAGGCTCAAGGGCACAGTATGAATTGTGGGCTGTATCCAGCTAACCTTCCTCTGCTATCACTGTGAATATTAGGTGACAGCTGATGATCCCTGCCTTAGGGGAGAAGAGTGAAGAGTAGTGTTGGTGGTGGCTGGGTGTACTGCTTTTAAAGAGCTTTCCAGAAGCTCCACCAGCGACTTCCACCTATAGTTCAACGATGAGAACTGTGCCACATTGTGGAATATATGTTGTCACTCCAAACACAATTGGATTCCCATTATAAGGCAGAAAGGGAAATAGGCATTGAGTGGGTAACCAGCAGCATCTGCCTCTGCAAGGAGAGATGACATTTCAAAGAATGGGCAGTTAAGTACACTGTGCCACAAAGGCAAGTTGTGAGAGGGGCAAGGCAAGGCCGGGAGTGGAGAGCAGGAGATTTAGGGTGTCCTGAAGAGGGAGAAGCAGAAGGGAAAGCAGGATTTCCCAGGAGCTGAAATCTGTGAACAGCTTGAACAAGGGCTCTGTCCCATCACAGGGTACATGAGGGTGGAAGACAAGAGAATGAGCTAATCAGGATGTCAAGGACCTCATACCAGACACAAAGATGAACTAAAAACAGACCATAGTCCTAAATGTAAGAGCCAAAACAAACTCCCAGAGGAAAACAGAAGCAAGTCTCTGTAACTGGGTTAGGCAAAGTCATGGTTCCTGCCACATGTGCTTTCCATGTCTTAGATATGACAAAAGCGTAAGTGACGAGAAAAAAAACAAGTTTGGACTTCATCAGAATTAAAGCCTTTTGCACCCACAAAAGAGATAATTGGTAAAGTGAAAACACAAGCCACAGAATGGGAGAAAATGTTCGTAAATCATATATCTGATATCTGATGACCTTGGAGACATTAGGCCATGTGAAATAAGCCGGACACAAAAAGGTGACATACTGTTGAATTTCATGTGTATGAGATGGACAGAAAAGACACATCTCTAGAGAGACAGAGTAGACTGGTGGTTGCCTCTTGCTGAGTGTGGGGACAGGGAGCGATTGCAGATGGGTAAGAGGGTTTGGGGTTGTTTTTGCATTGATGAAAAAGTTAAAGTTAGATTGTAATGACTTTAAGACTCCACGAAGATACTAATAATCAGTGAATTATATCCATAAAACAGGTGGGTTTTATGGTACCTACATTATACCTCATTAAAGCTTATAAAAAACGTGTCAGGGAATGACTGTGGAAGAGAGACATTGAGCTGGTGATGACCCGGCTAGGTGCGGGGAGAAGCTTCTGTGATGAGTGGTCACTAGCTTAGTGGAAGTGGACTGAGAAAGTTCATTCTGTCTGCCTCATGTCTTGTTGAATCAAGGGTGAAGGAAACTGGAAGATGAGAGAACCAGACTGGCCTCTCTGAGAAGGTGTCTAGAGAGGTGACCTGTTTTGGTAGGTCCCTTTTCCCCAACGGCACAAACTTCACATTTTGGTCATAGGACGTGTTGCCCAGTGTGCTTCCACCTGGATTCCCTGTGTGTCTCGGACTCCTGACACCTTCCGGTTAAAGTAGATGACTCATTCCTCAGAGGCTGACACACTCAGGGTTGCATACACAGGAGGCACAGACAGTATCGTCCCTTGAGAAAATTACAATGCTGCATCACTGGAACTTTAATGAAGAACAGGAAAACGCATCAAATAATAACAAATGGATTATTATTGTCAATTCTTGAATGGGCAGTGAAGAGAGAACAAGAAAAAGGAATGATAAGCGAGGTGGGAGGAATGAGAAGAGGCAGACAAAAATGAAGCAAGAGACATACAGAAAGTGAGAGAATATCCAGATATTAAGACAAATGAACGAGGGAGAGGAAGTGGCTGAAAGAACAGTAATATCGACAAGGGGATTACTTAACATTATTCAGCATTTATTACGTGCCAGCCATGTCCACAGCATGTTACTTGCATTGATTGATTGCATTATCACACCCTCAGAAGGTAGACATTATTATCTTATTTTACAGACAATAAAGCCAAGCCTCAGAGAAGTGAAGTAACTTGTCCCAAGATCACACAGCTGGCTTCAGAGTTGATGTTTTTCTAGCTCTACAGTCTGCCAGGGGAGAACAGAACACACCTGGAGATTAATGTAGTGGCAACTGCCTCTCTTGCTTAAACTTTGAGCTTCTGGGCAAGTTAATCTTAGCTATCTCTGTCCTTTTACTAGCTGATGACTGGTTCAAATCCTCCTCCATCTCTTTATCCCTGAGATGGAGTGCCAGTTGAGCCCCACAGCCCCAGAAGCTTACTAAGAGCTTTTTACTCCTGGGGCAACTGTTGAGGGGGCCCTTGTCCCTACTTTTGCCAGATGGTGAAACATCTGTTTCTATCCTTGACTGAAACTATAGTTTATTTCTTCTAATTTAAGTGGAGGAGTACTTGGGAACATTGATTCCACTGTTGGTTGCTAGAGAAAGTCATCAAGCTTCTGGTTCTATACCACTCAATAAAATAATGTAAGCACTTCTTGTAGTCACAAAGGGCTTTATATGTTACTCTTGTAAAAAGGCTCCCTCGAGACACAGGGTCGGAACTGAAACACACAGGTTTCTGTGAGCCTTAGTTGGTTAAACCAGACTTTTCCCAAGGCCACTGATATTATTGTAGCAGAAATCTGTGTATTCTGAGAAGGCGGGATGTTTCAGAAAGTTCTTTTAGCGGTAGCACCATCGTGTCCCTGGTGTGTGTGCCTCAACAGGGGTTTCCTTGAGTTGCTTATCTATTTTAGATAGTCCCCTTGGCACTTGGGTAGCCTTGGCCTTAGCCTTGGTTGTGAGCAGCCCATTGGTTGTGGCTGCCTGCTCTAAAGAGTGGCTGTTCAGAAGCTGGTGATGTTTCCCTGGCAGTGGCTGTGCTGATAGGAAAAGAATCTGAGTCTCCCTGGGGAGAACAAGGTCAAGCTGAGCCGCCTTGCCTTCTGGGTCACTGGATTCTGGGTACTTGGTGCATTCCACTTCATCTTGCTGCAAAAACACAGACTCAAAAGGAGTGGCAGCTGTAAAAGTAACCCAGAATGCTGGTATCAGGGAGAAAAGGATGGCTAAGGTGAATACATACTGACAGTCTCTCTTTGAAATGTGGAAACCCTATGAAGGCAGATATCAAATTTTGTATTAGGGTTCTCCAGAGACACAGAACCAAGAGAATATCTACCTATCTCATATGGATTGGCTCTGTGTCCCCAACTGAACCTCATCTCAAATTGTAATCCTCACGTGTGGAGGGAGGGACCTGGTGGGAGGTGATTGATTCATGGGGGCAGTTTCCCCCATGCTGTTCTCATGATAGTGAGTGAATTCTCATGAGAACTTATGCTTTAAAAGTGTTTGGCAGTCCCCCTGCCCCCCGACCCCCTCCAGCTTGCTTTCTTCACATCCAGCTTGTGAAGAAGGTGCTTCTTTCCCTTTACCTTCCACCATGATTGTAAATTTCCTGAGGCCTCCCCAGCCATGTGGAACTGTGAGTCAATTGAACCTCTTTCCTTGTAAATTAGCCAGTCTCAGGCAGTTCTTTAGAGCAGTGTGAAACGGACCAATTCTCTCTCTATCATCTGTGTAATCTATCTCGAAATATTTATTTTTAAGGAATTGGCTCATGCAATTGTGGGGACTGGCAAATCTGAAATCTGTAGGGCAGGCTAGCAGGCTGGAAATGCAGGTGGGGTTTCTATATTCCTGTCTTAAAGCTCCATATACTTTGTGCATCTCATAGAATACATCTCATATGCATGTATGAGTTAAGAAAATAATAGTCCAAAGATACAAATCTTGAGAGACTGTCAGTGTGAATTCATTGTAAGCAGCTTAGCATCCTTTTCTCCCTGATACTGGCATCAGTGGAATGAAGGAATGAATAAGAGGAGTGCACATCTTGGGGGCAGCTCTGCGGAGGTGATAGGGGCACTGACTCTAGGGTCAGACTGCCTGGATTGAGTCTGAGCTCTGTCTCTTTCTAACTCTGTGACTTCAGCTCCATCGCTTAACTTTTCTGGGTCTCGATTTCCTTATCTTTAGAATGTCATGTTATCTACCTGTATTTGTCCATTTTCACACTGCTATAAAGATGTACCCGAGATTGGGTAATTTATAAAGGAAAGAGGTTTAATTGACTCACTGTTCTGCATGGCTGGGGAGGCCTCAGGAAACTTACAATCATGGCAGAAGGTGAAGGAGAAGCAAAGGCACATCTTACATGGTGGCAGGTGAGAGTGAGTGAGAAAGCAAAGTGGGAAGAGCCCGTTATAAAACCATCGATCTTACGAGAACTCACTCACTATCACAAGAACAGCATGGGGGAAACCACCCCCATGATCCAATCACCTCCCACCAGGTCCCTCCCTCACACCTGGGGATTATAAGTCAAGATGAGATTTGGGTGGAGACACAAAGCCTAACCATATCACTACCTTATAGACATTTTCTGAAGACTAAATCTGTATTAAGTACTTAGAACCTCATCTGGCACATGATAAGCATTCCATAAATGTTAACGACTACTATTATTTCTGAACCCAAACTGACATAGTGTCCCATAGTGGGGAAGGGAGTATGCCTATGATTCTTTAATTTTCCTTTGAAAGTTTTAGCCATAAAAGAAGAAAAGGGTATATTTACTGGAAAGGCAGGGATAAAATGATTATCTTTAAACAGATATGATTATTTCCCTAAAAGAAGCCAAAGGACTTAGCAAAAAGATTTTTAGAATCAATGGTAGCAGGGAAATGGCCATATATAAAAGAAATACATAAAAATGAAACTTTCTCCAATATGTCAGTTTTAACTAATTAGAAAATATAGTGGTGGAGGGAAGCTACCAAATTTAAAGGTACCTTATGGTGGATGTCCTTTGTTTTATTTTATTTAAATACACACACGCACACGCACACACACACACACACACACACACACACACATATATATGTAGAGAGAGAGAGAGAGAGCGAGCGCAATATGTGAAAATACAACAAGACCAAATAAGGTTTTTCCTAAGAAGTCAAGAAGAATTACATATTTATGTTTATATAATATACATGTGATATATATGTAAAACTGTTATATTGGGCTCTAATTCTTGAACTCTTAGGATGAGTCTTATATGGTCCTGTTGTATTATTTTTACATATGATGTAATTTGATTTCCCAATGTTTTCTTAGATTTTTGCATCTTAGATTTTCAGTGTGTCTTTTTGGTTAGGTTTTAGTACTAAGGTTACACCAGTTCCCTAAAACCCAGGGACTCTTTTTATCCTTTGTAAGCCTTAGAGAAGGTTATACAGTGAGGCAGTTGTGTAGTGAAAGGCAAGATGGTGCAGGTGACTGTGGAGTCAGATTCTGTGCTTTCAGCCCTGCTTCTGTTTCCACCAGCCCCGTATGCAAGTTACACCATTTCTGCAAGCTTTGTTTTCCTCATCTGCAAAATGGACACAGAAGTAGTACCTACATCAGAGGTGGGTGGAATCAGGGATGGGGAAGGGTGAGAGGTCACAGATGCCCTGCTGTGAACCTGGCTGAGTCTGTCCACACTCTTCACCCACTTGCCTCTTCCTTAGCTGGTCCCCTCCTTTTCTCTGAACCTGAGATCTGGGGCCTCCTCCCTGCCTCAGCCTGCTTCCACCATCGTTGGCTCCCAGTTCCATGCAGGTTTCTTCATGTATAGGATTTTGTGTACAGCAGCAGATAAGGTAGGAGGTAGAATATTGAAGTGGAGGAATTGTGATTAAACTTCTAAAAAATAGGACTTTTTTTTTTCTTCTATGCTTTCTTAAATTCCATTAGGGTTTAGCTTAACAAACCAATTGCCTGGTTTCTCAGCACCTGGAAAAGATGGTGGGCTTGCTGTGTCTTGGCAGTCATAGTTTTCACTGAGGGGCCTGGAATCCCAGAGTGACCACCCTACATGCTCACCGTGGGTCTAGAGAATTATGTGGGAAAACACACTTACTCAAAGTGCAAATTTGCAATTGTTTGAAGATACAAGAAGATACAGAATGGACCCTTTCTGAAATTCCCCAGAACTCGGGGCATTCTGAAATGTCTTCCCTGGCCAACTCATGCTTTTTCTCTCTGTGGGCATCGATAGCATGTCCTTTGTCTGCTATTCATTTGACATTTACCATTGACTTATAACTGCTGGTAATGCAAATTACGGAAAATCCTTGAGATTGGAAGACTAGGATTTACTGTTTCTAACAGTTAGAGCCCATCTCCCGGCAGGGGTTCCCTGATTTTCTGCTCCTGGCTGCTGTCCCTGCTACCCCAGAAAACCTTTCTTGGCAAGTTAAACAAAAAGCTGTCTATAATTCAATTCAGTGCACTTAAATCAAAACTTTCTTCTGGTCTGGTCAGAAGAGTTAGAGGAGTGTTCATACCAGGGTTTTTGAGAGTGAGAGTTTTTTTGTGAAGAATATGTTTTTGCAGATATCCGTGTTTACAGGAATCTTGAACTTGTCTTCTGTAGACATTGTGTATTGGCTGCAAGCTTCTTGAGTCTAACGCCTTGCATATAAAAAATGTAAAACAAACAAATGAACAAAGGAAAATGGAGGGGCTCACTGAATTTTGAGGGGACTCTGAATGCAGACTCTCTACCTGAAGCAGCTGCTCAGCTGGAGGCTACTGCATGCTTTGCAATTATGCTGCTGGGTTTCCTTTTTTCTTTAAAAGAATCTATATTAGTCTGTTCTATACAGACTAATGCTTTATGCTGCTGATAAAGACATACTTGAGACTGGGTAAGTTATAAAGAAAAAGAGGTTTAATGGACTCACAGTTCCTCATTGCTGGGGAGGCCTCACAATTATGGTGGAAGGTGAAGGAGGAGCAAAGGCACATCTTACATGGTGGCAGGCAAGAGAGTGTGTTTAGGGGAACTACCCTCTATCAAACCATCAGATCTCATGAGAGTTATTCACTATCATGAGAATGTCCCCATAATTCAATTACTTCCCATGACTTGTGAGGATTATGGGAGCTACAATTCAGGATGATATTTGGGTGGAGACACAACCAAATCTTATCAGAATCAACAAACCATTGTTTAAACCATACTTCTGTCTCTTACCTGGTCAGAAGAATAAAAAATGTAATTGATGTAGTCATTACTGTGAATTCATAATCACAGTATTAGTAGCGTGCCTTGGTGAGATCTGTGTTCCCTTCTCTCCAACACAACCACACACCAGGAGGCAGGAAAGCACTTCCAGATTCTGTTATACATTAAGTCCTGGTGGGGAGAGGTGAGGATGGACAGGGAATCCCGCTTCCAAGAGCCCCGCCATACTACCTGCTGCCGTGCTATTGGCTGGCTCTGCTTTTCCTTTGTCCACTGCTTTCCTCTTTCTCCAAACCTCAAAGCCTTTGTTCCTGCTGGGTAGCCAGGACTCATGTTTTCTCCCCTTTATCTCCTTCTACCAACTGCTCTGTGCTTTGGTTCCTCTCTGCATAAAGCAGGATGGGCCCTAGTGGGAGTGGAACTGGGGAGGTCTGCCCTTTTTCTTCCTCATGAGAAATGCAGTGAGAAGGACGCAGAGGTGAGACACGGGGTGTGGGGTAAATTGGCATTTCTGATAATAGGTACTCTGTAAGCCTTCTTTTGTAGATTCCCATTTTCCTGTAAAAGTATAAGAGAAAAGCCAACAGTCTTGAATTGATACACAGTAAAGCAGTTCTGATTACCCCATGATGTGTTCCCTTTTCCTATATCTGCCCCCACCCCCACCAAAAGGTAAAAATAGCCATGAGAATGATCAAGCAGATCTGTGTTGTTACATTCCAGGAATTTTACTTCATGGACACAGATTTTAAAATTTTCCCAGCATGGTCAAGCATGACTATGTGCAGAATCTGTGGATGGAATGAGTTGATGGAGCTTGGCAGTGAGATGCATGTGCCAAACCAACAAAGTCAGACTTCTTTATTTTATTTTTGTGAAAGGCCTGCTATGTCAACATTATTTCAGGATAGATTGTTGTTCAGTGTGGGTCTCTGCTTCTCTGGATCCCCACTTAGGTGGGTATGTCAGAACCTTCACGTGGATTGACAGCACGTGAGGTGTCTCTGCTGACTCCTCTGATGCCCCTGTTTTGTCTCCTGTCTCGTTAGGCGGGGCAAGAAGCACAGCATCATCCTAAGGACGCAGCTGTCCGTGAGGGTCCATGCCTGCATCGGTGAGTGACATCTACCCTCAGGAACTAAACGCATGATGAAAAACGCGACTTATGGGAATAAAATAAAGATTCACTGTTATTCTATATGTTTGCACTAGCCCCTATCATTAGTTCTTAGAGTTTTAGTGAAACAATTTCCAGCAGTGATTCATTCCAGCTTCCTCTGCTGTTTGGTTAGTGACTGGAGCGTGAGGTAAGACAGCTTGCTGGTGAGGTTCCTTTTGGCAGTGCTGGGGGAGATGTTCTTCTGGGGACTGTGCCATTGTGAGCCTCTGGTGCATTGACCTGCTCTTCAGGTGCCTCCTGGTGGCTCTGTGAGGAGTGCCTGTGGGGAATTGGAGTCTGGGGCTCCAGGTTGTTATCAGATGACTAAAAGGAAAATATTGGGTCCGTGCACGATGAGGGTACATGCGGATACAGGGCAAGATGCTCTTCAGCGAGCAAATGTATTTGTGGTTCAGAATGGCTTGCTGCGGGAGGCCCAGTTTCCTCCTTGTATTGGGCCAAGTTGCGGGAAGAATATAATGTCATAAAAAGGAAAAAAAAAAAAGAACTAAATTTCACTTTATGCCTAGAAGTTTTTAGTATCTGAGTAATTTTGCTTTTGTTTAATATATGGTGTGGTTTTCATTTAATCCTCTAATCAAAAGAGCATAGATCATCCTGTTGAGACCTAGTCTGCACCCTAAACGTATTCTTGGGTGGAGTGGAGGAAATTATTTCTGGTCCCTCCTTTACTCTGCTTCTCTATTGGAGACCCAGGGATGGGGAGACCCAGGGCTAGAGATGGAGGGAAATCCATGTGATTTCACTTCATTTGGTGTGGAGGGTGGTGAGGTTGCAAGTGTCTTGGGTAACAACCTTTGCCTGACTCTGCAGCCAGAGAATAATTGTGTGGGTGACTCAAACTTCAGGGACTGAAAGGTCAGGGTGTCAGGAGTATTGGTAATCTTGTTGGAAACAAAGTAAGACCCGTAGGACCTCCAGCCAACATTGACTATTCTGCTTCTCAACTGCTTGTAGCACTGAGTAAATGTACAATGTATATGGGCACATATATTAAATCAGTGGCTTTTTTATTACCCGCTTCATGTTTTCCCAGTAATTTCATATGTATAAATCATGTGTATCTAAAGGAAAGGTCTGTGACACGACTTTGGATAAACTTCCCCCTTACCCTCATCCCAGATCTAGAACAAATCCAGGCACAAAACATGTACTGAACACTGTTGAAACACAGTTGAGAACTACCAGAAATTTGGGACATGAATATGAATTGGTTTTTCCTAGGAATAGTAAGGTGGCAGAAAGCAGACTTGTATGAAAATGAGCTCAATCCAAATCCAAATGATTTTAAGGAAACTCCTTTGCCGTATGTACTCAAATATTTCAGGTACAGGATTTTTTAAAAACAGCTTTGTGTTATTGACTTGTCTTATGAACTTCCGTATCCTATCGTCCCATGTGATAGGTGTAAGATGTGTGACATCTTATCCTGTGGCATACTGAGCACTGACAGCCCCTCAAGCCCACACTCAAACCAGGACACATGTGCTCCCTGCTCTAGGGGTTGACCTGGGGCTGGTGGAGTCACGGTGCTTGCTCATATACCTCCTTATGCCCATTGCACTGCTTATCAAATTATGTAATTTAATGAAATAGTACCAAATATTTCATACACTAATTAAATATGACTACCTAAAGGTCACTGCTTCTTTGAAAGTTCACTCTTTTGGAAAAGACTCAAAATTAGTCACTACGGAAGCATTTCTGTCAATGTAAATGTGTTATGATAACTATAAAAGGTGAGGGGGAATTTATAAAAATCTAAGAGGATTCTACTCTTCATAAGCATCTTGAGCTCTGTTAGACTTCAAAGAAACTGAGACTGGAAATCAGACCTTGTTATTGGAGTGAGTTATAAAAGAAGGTCTACGTGGAATTCCAATGGGTAGATCCGTATTCAGAGAACTATTTGTGCCTCATCACAGGTAGACTGGCATGTTTCGCTGTAATAGCTACGAGTGCAAAATGTTTTAAGGTCTTGTTTATGTTTATGTATTTTTTATGTATTGTTTTCAAAAGGATTTTCTGCTTTAATCAGCTTTTACCATTGATTGCCTCAGGCCTGATTATGTCAGATGAGAGGATTTGGCTCAATAAACTAACAGCAGCACCCAAAAAGGAAAAGTTTTTCCTTTGTATTAAAAGCCTTAAAATTCCATTTCCTACTATTAGCAAGATCTGGAATAGATTTATTATAATAGCACTAAATATTATCCTTTGGTTATGTATAGAAAATGGAATGTGTGCATCATGTTCATGAAGTACCTTCCCCTGTTGTGACATATTCTTTCCTTTTCTGAATGGCAGTGTTCATTGAGATTTCTTAGGGATAAAGAAAATAATACCTGGAACAATTTTGCATCAAAATGACAATGGGAAATATGACAAGGAGAAAATAAACCTTTTTCACTTCAGTTGTTTTAGTCCTTGTTTCTTCTTGAGGTTATTTCCCTCTTTACCATAGAAGAAATAGTTGAAATAGTAATACTACAGGCGTGGGGCACAGTGGCTGCTGTCTCAGCCTAGCACCGCATGCAACTCCCCTGAAGACGTTCCTTCCACCCACGACTGGCCTGGAAGGATGCTGGACCAGCTTTTGTCTCCTGGGCCTAAAATGCCATCAAGTAAATGTCTCAAAAATAATGCTTTCCTCACCCTACCTTCTCTTCTCCTTCATTCCTGTTTTCATTAAGTAGAGGAATGTTTAGAATCCAGGACTGCATGTTAACGAGTTAGAAGTGATATGCTTTTGGAATTCTCTAGTGTTCACTTTGGAACCCAGCACCCATTGGGATGAGTGTGTGGTGGGTGAGCCTTTATGGTTAGCCGCCCAGCAACCCTCACGAAAAATGAAGGCCACAGGGCTCTGCTTTGATGGTTACAGCTAGCAGCTGAAGCAGGTCTTTTCTGATAGTGTAGCGGCTCTGAAGCATTTGGCAGGAGGTTGGAATGAGATTTTGGTATAGAGAGAGGCCTCAAGCTTTTGTACCTCTGTGCTTATCTCCACTGTAATTTTTATTTCTTTTGTGCATTTTTGGTGTGAACACTTGATATTGCAGCGAATGCTGCAGCACTTGCCTTCTTAATCTAGCTTCGATCTTTCAAAGAAATGAAAATTTTGATGGTCATATCGTGGGCATACACTTACAGATAAGAATTAAGGCATGTATGATAGACATGAGAAGTCTGTGTTTTATGAGGTTAGCTAGAGAAAATAAATTTTTTGGTCCCTGAAAAGTGATCCTATTTCCAGACACCAGAAAAATGTTCAGAGGGCCAACTGGCTCTGATAACTAAATCTCATCATGAAAAGAAAGGAACTAAAGAATTGTGGGGTAAGGAATGGAATCTAGGATTTTAAAAAAATAAGGTTTGAAGTCGTTAGGACCCTACAGTTAATATGTGAGTGTTTTTTACTGGCTGGCTTTGAAGGCATTTTGTGGGGCCAAAAACCTCTGGGCTTCAATTTTCTGAGGCAGATCCTGTCTTCCCATTAAGAAAGTAAAACCCTGGCGATTGATTCTCTGGGTTCCAGGAGGCCTGTCCTTTCAAGTGTCCAACATTGAGTTAAACAATAGTGTAAAATTTGGGTGAAGCCTCCAAAATGTCATTTATACTTGCAGCTGTGAAAGAACCCTGGCACAAAGGGCCTTTAGAGGCATTTGAGAATCCTATGAGATGATGAGGTCTGCTTGTGAGGGACAGAGATGAGTCAGGCAGAGGCTGCCAAGGGGGCTGAAGTGACTGATCTCTGCATAAGATGCATCTAATTACTCAGATGGTCAAGTCACAGGGACAAAGGCAACTTTTAAAGGCAAGAAAATGATATGAGAGAAGGCTACTTCATCCATTAATGCCAGTTTCCAGCAACAGAAACATCAACAGAAAAAGCCATCAATGTATAATTTGCAAGGCATTTTTCTCTTGCAGGCCCTATCATGCAGCCACGTGCTTTACACTATATTGTTATAGCAAAGAGATGAATTATAAACAGTGCAACATTTCCTCAAGAAGAACCTTCTAGTGCAATAGTAATGAAGGGGATTCATCTCATAGCCAGCCGATTTAGGAGCATTGGCCCCCTGGGGCGCTGTGTTGAGCAAGGTCCTGAGGCTGTGTGCAGTCTTAATGGGAAAGGATCCTGCATCGGTACCCACTTCTACTGGTGGTGATGGAGGTGGTGTACGTATGTGTGCCATTGGGTGGCAGCTCAGGTGAGGTGCAGGTTTTGTCCAGTGCTTGAGCCTCCTGTAGCTACAGTATACGGGTCCCTGGGCTTCTGTATTCGAAGGGTGGGAAATGAGCTGTAATTCATGACCCCCAACCCCTGTCCCCTCTCCTTTCTTCCCAGTCCCTTTCCAGGTTCTGCCTTTGTTCTGCAGTCTGTGAATCTGAGCATGGCTTCTCTCCCAGTTCATTGTGTTTTCTGACCAGGCCAGGTACCACCTTCTTCCACCTCTGGGTGTCTTTCCTCTAATCAATTTGAGCTGGTTTCTCATAGCTGAGCCCTCCCAGCTTGCAGGGAGGCCCCTCTCTAGCTTCCTTTTCTGACATTTCACTAGCCCCTAGGTTGGCCTTTGGAAAATTAGCTGGATTCTCATGTGGTCCTTACTGCTTCTTGGCTCTGGGTTAGTTAGGAATTTCCATAAAAACTAGAGGTTTCCTATGGGAAACAGCAAATTGTCTTTTTGACATTCTTGGCCTGACAGCACTCGGGTGCTGTTTCTGTGCTAGCTAATAAGGATGAGGCTCATGGAGTACTGTGTGCTGAGAGGCGTGAGGCCTGAATGGTGATGCGTGTGTGCTTGGGCACCTGGCCCCTCTGGGTGCTTGCTGTAGGATCCACACAGATGCAGCTGGCCCTCTGTGGTCTACTCCATGGCAGACTCCCCACATGTCCGCTGTATGCTGCAGAAAGGGAATTAAGCTGGCTGTTCCCTGACTGGGAGACACCCCCGTCCCACCCCCTGGCCATCCGTTCCCCTCTGCCCACCTGCCCTGCCTTCATTGACTCCAGGCCCTGGACCTGGGCTTCTGGCTGGCGCTATCCTGCCTTCCACAAGAGGCTGCTTCTGCTCCTGTCCTGCCTCTACCATGCAGTTTTGGTTTGGAGCTGTGGGTGGCACATCCTCTTTGCCCTGTCCCTGGACATCATGGTGGCCAAGCTTACAGTGTCCTGGCTGTGCTTCTCCCTGGTGGCATCAGGTGCATTGAGTCATTACACTTCCTATTTTCTGTTCTTTGATGCCGGGATCCTCTGATTCTCCAGAAGCCCCGGAAACCATCTGTCATTCTTCCAAAGATGTTCATCTTCTTCCAAAGGCTCGTGAGTGGTCAACTGCAGCTTCAGCATTAGCTGGGTTTGACACTGAGTCTCCCCTTGCAGCAGGAGACTCCCAGTGCTTGGTCCTTTAAAAATAAAGATAAAAAACCTCCTCTCTTTTACACCCCAAGCCTGTGACCTGTTTCTGCCTGTGGTTCTGTTTTCCAGGTGAAAACGAGCTCTGTGAGTTAATCAGATAAGTACCTCCCATCATCTGTTTCCCATTAATCTGTCACAGCTCCCAGGAGGCAGACCCCACGGAGTGTGCATGTGTCTAGAAGGCCCTCAGGTCTGGGATGAGGGAGATTTCTTAGGCAGGTCAGCCTGTCAGCCTCTGCACTCTGTGTGGGTAGCTGCCTCTAAGGGGCCTTCCATCAGACTGGAATTGACAGTTGTATCCAACCCCTGTCCCCCCTGCCCTCTCTGCCACAAAAGGAAAAAAAAAGAGAGATGAGAAGGATGTAAAACACACTGTCAGGTCAGGTTTATTAACATACATGAGAAGGTAGTTTTTTTTTAGTTTTTTTTTTTGGGTGCAGTGGCGTGATCTCAGCTCATTGCAACCTCCGCCTTCCTGGGTTCAAGCGATTCTCCTGCCTCAGCCTCCCAAGTAGCTGGAAGTATAGGCACGCACCACCATGCCCAGCTATTTTTTTGTATTTTTAGTAGAGATGGGGTTTCACTGTGTTGGCCAGGCTGGTCTTGAATTCCTGACCTCAGGTGATCTGCCCACCTCTGTCTCCCAAAGTGCTGAGATTACAGGCATGAGCCACCCATGTCTGGCCAAGTCTAGTCTTTAAATGCTGGGAACCATTCAGTTCTGTCACACATCTTTCCACACGAACGTTATATTCATATGATATATAGGTCGAGATTGATTTCTCACCAAAATGGAAAGAGCAATTAAAGAATGAATTTAAAGAGTGGCTTTACCATCTACAGACATGCAGATAAACAGAAATACAGAGGATGAATAAAGAGGAGACACACACTGGTGAGAGAGAGGTAGCGTGGAAACTTCTGGATAGGGCTGGAAGCTCAGGTCAGCTGTGGGAATTATGCGGCACCAAGAAAGGGAAAATGGACAGGAACAATGTGAATTGAATCACAGGAAAGAAAGCAGGTATCTCGGGGTCTCTTATGACAGCTTCATTTCATATTTGTATTTGACCTTTTCCCCATTTTACTTTAATTAAATTATATATTGCTTCTTTAGGACTTGGTTACCTTTCATCTCTAAGGATCTGGAGGTGTTGGATAATGAAATTTAAGCATTGCCGTGGAGACATTATCAGTGTTTACTCTGCGCTTTCCATGTAATTGTTTATATCCTGATTGGTCACTTAACAAGGAACATGAAAATCTGGCAAACAAAACTGATAATGGAGAATGAGGTCCCATTGATAGGGATGCCTGTAGCAGGTGTTACCAGATAAGTTTAAATCATGCGTTGGCAGTTAGACTCCAACGTTCCTATCCAGTAAAACACCAGATATATCCAGAAAACAATTTCTGATAGGGAAACCACCCTGGTTTTGACTAGAGTGTCTGCATAAATGCTTTCCTCTCACAGGTCTGGCCTGCTTCTGGGGTGTGATGTGAGCTCTAATGACCAGCTCTGAGTGCCTTTGGCTGTCCCCATGAAGAGACAACTTTATTTTTGGCACTGGACAATCAAAATTTATGTCAGGAAACAAAATGCTTTGTCTTATTTCTAGAAATTTTGGTATCCAGAGGGTGTGGGAGTTGAAAAGGAGGATGGATGGTTCAAAAATGTCTTGCTGAAGAAAGTTATTTGAAGAGTGGGTGCATGTCAATGGATTTTTCACATCTCAACATTTCTGTTGTATTAGAAATACCTAATGGGAAGTATTTTAACTTCGGAAAAAAACCATATAGAAAGCATTCATAGTTCAGCAAAACTGCTACCAGTTCAAGGTTTACTTTAAAGAAGGAAAGAAAGGCATTAGAGAATTGTTACAAGTGCTGTCATCTCAAGCCTATATACTGGAGTAATAGCAACAGAAGAATGAGAAAAATTAATAGGTTCTGCTCATTATTTTAGCATAATTATAAAAAAGAAAACAGATTCTATTAATTGTTCCCAAAAGTAACATGACTTATCTGTAATCCCAGTAACTGGATTATGGGCGTGTCGCAGGAAGAGGCACTATCTTACTAGGATGTAGAGAAATTGTTGGGGCAAGGGATAGAGCCACGTTTCCAGTCAATACTTCAGTCATCTCTCTATCTCCCTCCCTCCCTCCTTCCCCTCCTCTTCCCCTCCCACCTCTCCCTCCCTTCCCTCCCTGCCTCCTTTTTCCCTTCCTCCCTCTCCTCTCTCTCTCTCTATCTCTATCTCTTTTTCTTTCTTCTAAGAGTCAATGGTCAGTTTAATAACACTCTTAAATTTAGATAATGTATTTATGAGTACTTCAAAAGATGTAAAATGCTGCAAAGTTTATTAGTTTGAGATAAACTCTGTGAGAAAGCTGAAAAAGAAATGCTGTCTGCCTCAGCCATTTAAAAAAGTCACGTGAGCCCTGTTCACTGACTGGCACCTTTGCAGCTTGGTTCTTTGCCACCCACAGGTTCAGGAGCCCTCGCCACCCATCCTGAGCCATGGCAGGAGCTTAGAAAGGGGGTCCACCAATGGCAAGGCATTTCCTCATGGCCACAGGGCTGGGACACCATAGGACTAGGGCTGTAGTCTCTTGATTCCCCGGCCAGGTTCTTTGCACTGGCCTCGTGTTCCTCTTTTTAGGCCTTTGAAATCGTCTTCAGCCCTTCTCTACAGATACAATTGCCGAGACCAGTGCAGCCCTTCTGGTTTGAGAAGTCTGGGAAGTGCTGCCAAAATGTCTAAATAAATGTCTTTAGAAACGTTTGCCTAAGTGAAGTTTCAGCAGGCTTCAAAGGATGGTGTTCCGACTGAGTTCCAGTGTGGTTCACAGATTGCCTTAGAGGAAAGTAAATCAGCTGAGAAAAATGGACTTCACCCTTACAGAGCTGACTATGTTTAGGAATGCAGCTAAAATTCCTTCTGAGCCAGGCTGCAGATGCCTGGGAGATGGAGCTGGGGCTTCCACATCCCTTCCAGGCTTCCACTCTGATCAGCCGGACACCTGGTCTCTTGTTCTGGCTTCATGTTGGGAAGTCCCTGGAAATGGGGTCTCTCACCTGATCAGAACTGCACTCTGTCCCTGCTGACTGTAGGAGCTGCCTGAGAGGAGGATGAGGGTGCCGGGCAGACGCTGGGAGTCCCTGTTCAGGGTTTGGAGCTTTGTCCTGATCTGAGCTCTGGATTCTGTGTGGGATGGCAACTTGCTCTTGAGCACGTGAAGGTGCGAGTGAGTCCTCCTTGTTCTGGGTTTGGTACCTTGGTCCTGGTTTGAGCTCTGTGAGGTCTGGGTTCTGTGCGGGGTAGCAGCTTGCTCTTGAGCACGTGAAGGTGTGGACCCTATTGTGCCGGACGCAGCATATTGTCTCACCCTCAGAAGGAGACCCCAAATTATTTGTTGTTAAAGAAAGAAGCTACCAGGGTCAAGGTACTGACAGTGTTTCTTAGGTTTGATTTGTTTACTTCAGAAATGGATTCCTTTGCTATGTTCTCAGGAAGAAGAAGACAAGGCAGTAGATTTAAGTACCATGTGCTAACATGACGTCATGGGAGCACCTCAGAGGAGTAGGAAGAATGTGAGAGTAAATAGAGAGTTACAAAGCTGTGGCAGTGAGTAGACTGTCGTTTTGAGGAGCATGTCAAGGAAGGCTCTGGGCAGTGTTATGTGAGCCTGGAATCGCGGTGTCTGCGCGTGTTGGTGGCCTGCGCATGTGCCAGGCAGGGCTCCGTGGTGCCGGCTATCGCAGTGGGGCCCCGGTCTCCGGGAGGTTGGAGGGGAGATGGTGGTGGTCTGGGATAGTGACCTGATGGAAGACTGCTCCATGGAATAGCTTTTGTGGCCTTTCCATTGCAGTATGTGCTTCACATCTTTTGGGGAATGGGGTGGGATTCTGTTGTCCCCAAATGTAACAAGTCGATGGCAGACTTTGACGAGCGCATGAAGAAGAGGTAGGTGCTTCATTAGGGATGGGCTGTGGCTCTTCCTGTGACTGCCCACCAGAGCACTTCTGTTCCCAGAACCAAGTTCCGGCTGCGTTTTCGAGGCCCAATAACGAGAAGCAGACAAAATAGGGAAGAAGGGAATTTATTGCTCTAAACCGGATACAGGGAGAAGGCTGGGGATAATTCCACCAGACCAACTCAAAGTGTTACAATTTTCTTTGTCCTTCTATAAGTTGGGGTTATGTGCTCATGTGCAGTATGGCATTTGCCTAAGTCTATTGGTAACTAATTTTGTTTCAGCTAGAAGGTCAGAGGCAAAAAATGCTTGCTAAGTCTGATTAAAAGGGCTCCGGTACCCTCAAGGCCTGTCTACTGTGGTACCAGAGTGATTATTTCTATCTTATCTCCTTTACAGCTTGGTCTGGAGAGCTGCCTCAGACGTTCCAATGAATCTATTCAAACAGCTGCCTCTGTTACCTTGACTTGTCTCAGCTTCTGTCAACCTGAGACGGGTCCTGTCTAGGAATGTAAGACTGTCTCTATTATTTTGATTTGCTCCAGGTTAGGGAGAAGCCTATACAAGGCTCCTACTGACCATATGATTCCTTTCTAGCTTTGATGTTTGGGCACCGATTTCCCCAGGTTTAACTGTTTGCTCAGTGTCAAGGCAGTGCTGCGGAAATGTCTGTAACTGGAGTGCTATGCTGCCCTGTCCGTGTGACTGTCATACAGGTCTGTCTGTGTGTGATTGTCAGGGAGACTTGGCCTGCCACACGTCCATGGGGAGTGCCCTGTCTAATTATTCACAGGGTGGGTGACCTGTGCAGGCGGCTGTTTCCACACTGTTATGGGATGGCATTGGCCAGCCCTTCCGGCCCTGCTGTGTTCTGTTCTTGGGCAGGCTTCCTCCTCGGTGGGTGACTTGTGTGGCCTGGGATGTCACCTAGGAATGGATGAATGGAAGGGGTGTGGGAATTTAGGTCTGAGGGTTCTGTCTGAAAGTAGAGTTGGCGCCGTCCTGCATCACGGTGCTCTCATGCCATGGACATCTGAGGCTGGGGGAGTTCTTGGGGTGCTGTGCTGCAGCTGAGTTAGGTTCAGGCCCCACTGGCTACTGTTATTAAGCACCTGCTATGAGAAAGGTGCTTAACAGAGGTGATTCCATCTATCTTCCTGACACATACATTATCCTTACTTTACAGGAGGGGAAAACTAGATTCAAATAGGGTTGGGAGCTTGCCCAGGGACACAGAGCTAAACAGCAGAGCTCAGATTCACATCCCCATCTGTCTAATTGTTAAATGGAAAAGTTCTGCTTTATTATGATGGGCAATGTACTTTTAAAAATAGTTTCTTTTTATAAAAGCAGAAAGGGAAAGTTCTACTAAGCACTTAGGGCTTATACTTCCTTCCAGGCACTGGGCAAAGCACTTGACAAGTATATCTCCTTTAATCCAAACAAGTATATCTCCTATGAATCAGAATTCCTGTTCTCACTTAATAGAGGAGAAAACTGAGGCACGCAGTGGTCTAATCACTTGGCCAAGGTCCCACGAGAAGCATATGACAGAGCTGAGATTTGCACCCATGTCTGTCTGCCTGACCGCAGGGTGTTGTGTTCAACCTCTGTGCTCTGGTACCTCCAGTAACACGAGTGCTCTTGCCCCTTGACAGGGAGCTTATTGTGCTTCAGGTATCCGAGCCCTTGACTAGCATAGCTCTGGGCTGATGAGAGAACTCAGGCTCGAGAACCAGACCTGCCCCTGAGAAGCAGTGTGACCTAGGAAAAGTGACCTCACTGCTCTGACTTCAATGTCTTCATTTAGCAAAAGGAGATGCTAATATTGCCTTTAAAAATTGTGAAGATTAGGCCGGGTGTGGTGGCTCACACCTGTAACCCCAGCACTTTGGGAGGCCGAGCTGGGTGGATCACCTGAGGTCAGGAGATGGAGACCATCCGGGCTAACACGGTGAAACCCCGTCTCTACTAAAAATAGAAAATATTAGCCAGGAGTAGTGGCGGGCACCTGTAGTCCCAGCTACTTGGGAGATTGAGGCAGGAGAATGGCGTGAACCCAGGAGGAGGAGCTTGCAGTGAGCTGAGATTGCACCACTGCACTCCAGCCTGGGCGACACAGTGAGACTCTGTCTCAAAAAAAAAACAAAAAACAAAAAACAAAAACCTCCAGAAAACAGAAAAACAAAACACACACAAAATTAGTGGGGGGCATGGTGGTGGTTGCCTGTAATCCCAGCTACTTGGGAGGCTAAAGAAGGAGAATCGCTTGAAACAGGAGGCAGAGGTTACAGTGAGTTGAGATCATGCCATTGCACTCCAGCCTAGGCAACAAGAGTGAAACTGCATCTCAAAAAAAAAAAAAAAA
>NW_012101421.1:5691327-5741727 GCF_000951045.1 Mandrillus leucophaeus
AAAAAAAAAAAAAAAAAAAGGGAGAAAAAAAGTGAGGATTAAATAAATATTTCATTGGTGCTAGATCCAATTTTTAAAAATAAAGTCATATATTGAGTATTGATTTGTGTGCTGAAATAATGGGCAGAATAAGCTAATATGTGTTTTAGAATCAGACAAACTGGGGTTCAAGTCCTAGACCTGCCTCTGTGTGTCCATGAGCAAGTTACCCATCCCTTGGAGACCTGTCTGTTATTTGTAACAGTGAGAACAGGGGACCTAGTGCCTCCCTCCTGGTGGTGATGCAAATGCTCAAGGAGACAGTGAGTGTGCAGGTCCAGGCTAAGCCCTTGGCAAGTGGTGGCAGATATCACCACCACCACCACCACCACCACCACCACCACGTTTTGTGTTTTGTTGCCTTACAAACCATTAGAACAAAATCAAAATGCGATTATCCAGTTCCTCTAGAGGAATGTGACTTTAGAGTGTCTGATCTATTCCTAGAGTCAGAGCTGATCTGGACTGAAATGTATATCTTGCCTCCAATTCTTGAAGGAGCCCATCTTCCATAACCAGAACTGGATCACAGAATTGTATTACCTATTAAACTGGGGAAATACATTGTGGAACTCTTAAATGTGAAAACCAAGTAACGTCCAATTAATGTGTTTAAAATATGTTTTAGCTACTATCCTTTTTTGAGCAACTGGCAGATTTGAAACTGTAGGTCAATAAATTTCTATTAAAATTTTATTTGTTCTTGCAAACTGGAGTAGGCCAACCTAAGGCCTGAGGGTGGTCCTGACCCCATGATTCCTGCTTAGCTACCGGCATTGGGGTTATTTTTATGGTTCTCTTCAATTATCCTGTTTTGTTTTTCTGGTTTTTTTAATTGAGACAGAGTCTCGCTCTGTTGCCCAGGCTGGAGTGTGGTGGTGAGATCTCAGTTCACTGTAACCTCCACCTCCCGAGTTCGAGTGATATCCTGCCTCAGCCTTGTGAGTAGCTAGGATTATGGGTGCCTACCACCATGTCTGGCTAATTTTCATATTTTTCGTAGAGACAGAGTTTCACCATATTGACCAGGCTAGGCTGGTCTCAAACTCCTGGCCTCAGGTGATCTGCCTGCCTCGGCCCCCCAAAGTGCTGAGATTACAGGCGTGAGCCACCGCACCTGGCCTCCGGTTATCCTGTTTTTGATACATTTTAGAATGTTGCAGTTTTGGCAAGCACTGAACAGTCAGCATGTTTACTGAAAAGCTCTCATCTTCATGGAAATGAAGTAAGTTTCGTGACCATGAAGGCAACTTCCCACCATCCTGGTGGTGTTCCCGGATCATGTTCTCCTGATGGAAGGGGCTGTTGGCATGGAGGAGGAAGCTCCTGAGTGCACGTGACCAGGCAGTCAAACGCATGAAAAGGAACGAAAACACCACAACATGACACAAAGTACTTAGTTATAGCTATAATACTTTAAAGTTGAAACATTATGCTCTAAGCATTATAAAAGTAGTCCAAATATTCTGTATGAGTTGACATTCACAAACTGTTCAAATTAATAAGCTATTCAAATTGCACCAAAAATACAATCCATATATTTGTCTTTCCAACAAGAAACATGTTAGCGATGGCAAACTTTCACCATACCTATGGCAATACATTTCTCAGATGACCCAGTATCTGGACAGCTTTTTATGACTTGTTTGGTCCTGGGGTACCTTAGAAGCTGTCCGTCCTCTGCCTCATCTCCCTGCATTGATGGGTGGCTCAGGGCATCCTGGGTGCTGGGCATGGGTGCTGGGGTTGGCAAGGGTGATGTGGGTGGCCAACGGTGGGCTGACCAGGCACTTCTCTTTACCAGGTGGTGGCTCAGGGGCCTCAGGCTGCTGGGAAGAAATAGAGTGCCACGCGTCACTTTGCAGAAAGCCATAAAAACAATGAGCAATTTCTGTGCCCGTTAGAGACATTGAAGGGAACCACATGGAGCTGTCTTGGCTTGGAATTACCCAGGCCGGTGTGAGTCACCTGTGTGTGCTGTGGCTTGTCTTGGAAGATGGTAGAATCTTGAAGAGTGGGATCAGTGTGGGCATGTGCATTGAGATGTTGCACAGATTGCCTGGAACAGCCCGCGCCAGGCTCCTGGAGGGCAGCACTGCCGTGGTGGCGATACTCAGAGGGCACCTCGGCTGCGAGTTCTAGGTGCGGCCCTGCCTCCCCTTGACTGTCCCCAAGGTTTGAGGTTCAATCCTTTCTGGGGTCTTACTTGAGGCCTGGGCTTCATCAGGACTCATAGGGCCTCTAGGCTGTGGGATCTAGCTTGGGAGGATTGGAGAAGGTGGGGTTTGAGTGCAGCACCCCATTCATGGCCCAGGCAAAAGACCACTGACCTGGGCCTTGTGGGCAGAACTTCTGATGTCACCTCCAAATGACATTGTGTACCTAGAATCTAAGATTAATTTTTCAAAATATAGCAGTTTTTTAAGGCAGCCTTCCTTTGGGATATCTATTTTTCTTTCTTAAACAAATGGCTCCAGAGCCACAAATACTCTCCCCACCCCAAAAAAGGCAAGTGCCCTGGACTGTGTCCTGGGTGAGGTCCTGCTCCGTCAGGAGCCCAGACTATGGGCAGAAGGTGTTGGTTCCCCCTCAGGGGTATCCTGCTTGAGGGGAGATGGTGGGTTTGGGAGAAGCAGCATTCTATTTCTGGAGCTAGCATCATCAGGTTGCTAGATTTGGGACGTGATACTTTTTCCAAAAGTGGGGGACTCTCACACTTCCCTTGTGTGCTGTGGAAAGGACTGATGAGCCATGAGGGTGTCTTAGGTCAAAACCTGGCATGTGGTAGCCCTGCAGGACTTTCATTAATGTGAGCTTTGTTGTTATTACTCTCAAAATTCACAGTTTCTTGTAGGTAAGCTTGAAAGCATCACTGTCATTTATGTTACTGTAATGTGAGATGTTCCCACATTTCCACCTGACTCAAAATAACACATCAATCTTTATTCAGTGCCTGTGGGTGTAACTATTATGTTGAGTGCTGTAAAGGAAATAAATAGACACATAAGTGAATGCAGTACATATATGAAGCAGTTCCATCCACTTTCATGATTCTAACTAGCAGCTGCGTACTCGAAGTTTCTCACTCCCTGCGTTCTAGACCTGTTGTTGAAATGTGTGCTAGATACCTGAACTTCATCCCACATCTATCTCCCCGCCGCTCCTCCACCACGCGCTGGCAGGGCTCGGCCCACCTGCTCTGGATGTCTCCTGGGCTTCTAGTGCTGCCATGTGCTGTCATTGCCCCTTGCTTCACCAGTGGTGTGATGTGTCTACTCTTGCTTCCCAATGAGACTGTGTGACCATCACAGGCAGGGGTGGAGGCTATTCCTCTCTTGGGGAGAGGTTGGAGGGTAAAAGGGCCTTAAGGAAGGAATTTGGGGTTTCTAGGAGTTAATCATGGAACTGCTCTGAGCCTTAGTTTCCCTAACTGAACTTTGGGGACATAGTTTATTTAAAAATTGGAGAATTCTCTATATAAACTTAAGAAGCATTTTTGTGTGTTTTTGAAAATGTGTTACTTTAATCTTTGCCTTTTTGCCTTTTTGGTGTGATTTTTCTCCAAGGATATTTGCTCATAAAATACTAATTATACTCCTCATTCCTCTGCTTCTGATTCTATAGCATATCATGTCTTTCTGACATTGCCCTGATTCTTAAATTGAACCAGACACAGGGCCCAAGCTAAACAGGAAAAGCGAAACACCGGGAGCCCCCACCAGTCTCCCCAGGTCTGCTGTTTTTCAGACATAACAGAAAATGGGTAAAATGTGTTCCTGGGACTGTAGCCCAGTCCCATGAGTAGGCCTAGGAGTCATAGGGCCAGCCCAGTCCCACTGTGACTGTCTGGGCCGCGGCTAGCGCCAGTTGTGTTTATGTCCATCTTGCCTTTTTTGCAGCCAAGCAGTTTTGTGCAGCAGGACTTACCTGCATGCCCCAGGGGTCTTTTAGGATTCAGGATTACTTTTCTTTTATAGTGGTTTCCTCTTGGCAGAGCCTGGGGTGTGGAGGATCTGTGTGGCGTTCCCAATGCAGATGCATCCCCAGGGTCTCCTGGGCAGGGATGGCCAAGTCCCTTCCCCTCCCAAGAGAACCCTGCTCTGTCCTGAGGGCAGAGCCAGGGAAAATGTTGCCTCTTCCACAGAAGGAATTTATACCAAAACCACAAGCAAAAAACAAAACAGACCACCACCACCAACAATGAAGATGGGGGAATAAAGGTTTTTAAAATTTTCTGTTAGGTTCATATTTTTGTATGATTTTGCCTATAAATGTGGCATTTGCCATGGGAATTTGAAGACAAATGATCTATGTGTTTATGGTTTTCTAGGGAAGGTGTCCTGGGGGCTGGGCTGTCTCCAGCTTTGGGAAGCCAGCTCCCTCTGGGGGGCACCCTAAGCAGGATGAGGGGGCCCTGATAGGTGCTTCTTGCCAAATGCAGATGAGGGGTGAGCCGCCAGTGTTTGCGACATCGCTGCACGACAGGTTTGTGTTTTTTGAGGATCGTGATGATATAGGACATCTGAATCTTTGTACAAATGTGTAGATGACATATTGCTGCAGCTTTTATTTGTGAATAAAGATACATTGATGCTTAAAAAAAAAAAAAGTCAGAGTGGGGCAGGCAGCCTGCAAGTACATTTCTTTTTTTCCTTTCTTATCCCTTAGGTCAACACTCCCAGACCCCAACATTGAAGAACTCACCTTCGTATTCCTCCCACCCCGCCACTGTGGTGCCTCTTATCCTGGGATTCCCATCACTGGGCCTGTGTCAGTTGACTTGTGGAGAATGCACGGGGTTCTTCCGCAGTCAGTGTCACGTGTGATTTTCAGTGTTAATGGTCATACATAATCATAGTCCTATAATTCATTCTTTTCTGTAGTCATACAGCTGTGACTGGGCTTTTGGGCTGGACTTAGTGCCAGTCCTACATACTCCCCACTTCCAGTTCTCAGTGGACGTACATAATTATTGTCCTTTCCTGGAGCATTGTTTTTTTTTTTTTACTATGTGCTCTCTCCATGTATAAACCCTAAAATGACGTGATAGGGATTTTCATTTTCCTCTGCGGTGGGTGCATCTCAGGGGAACCCTACGCCCTGCTCTTCCTATTCCAGAGAGAGGAGAGAATTCCCCTCAGATCCCCAGGAGGACATGTGTCTTCTTTGCACTCCCCCGGACTCCTTTCTGAGGACAGACGGGTGAATCTGGGAGAAGGCAATGAATAGGGCAGGCTCAGCCCTTCCTTTTTCAATGAGTGTCCTATTCTGAGGACCCTCAAGGTCACCTGCCCCTGTGGTAGGCCAGTGGCCATTCTTGGAACTGCCTGGAGCCCTTCAGGCTGCAGATGCAAGGCCGGTTCTTTCATGAGCTGTCTCAGTGGTAAGGCTTTATCCATCTGCTCTGCCTGTTTTCCCATCTGCTTCTAACTCAGGAGGCAAAAAGTCAGTGTTATCTGTGGACCCAGGAAGCCCCACAGAGAGATCCTCCCTAGACTGGGCCAGCTCCCTCTGGGGGTCACCCTAGGCAGGATGAGGGGGCCCTGATAGGTGCTTCTTGCCAAAGCCTGATAGGCTTTGGGTATTTTAGCCCCAGTCCTGCTCTGTAGGTATGGAGCTGAATTGTCAAGCAGCCTAGACAGATGAGCTGGGTCCAGAGGTGATAGGGGGACGTGTCCAGTGGGCAGGTGACAGGCAGCTGCTCCTGCTTTTCTTCCCTATGTAGTAAGTGATTCTGGCTTGGAGGAGCATGGCTGTGCTGAGCTAAATTAAAACTGGAGGTGCCCTGAGCTTTGTTCTTTTTAAGGCCATAGTATTCCAGGTTAAAGATAGGAGTGAGTCTAAAATAAAATGTGACTCTGTTCGGGGTGTGCAGCCAGATGCCTCGTTGGTGCCTGCTGTTCTGGAGGAGACAGAGCCTGTTCTGGTGCTGGGTCCTGCTCTGGCATGCACCCTGTCCTTGTGCTGATCTCTGCTGGTTTTGATTTTCTGCAAGCACATTCTGTACCTGGATTTTTTTTTTCCAGAAAACACTTCTTTTGAATAATATAACAAATGTGAGGCAATTTAGGACCTCACACTCTAACCTCTGTGACTTGATGTGTCAAGGTGTGAACAAGTGATGGTTTTGAGATGTGTGTATTTGCAGCAAACTTGCTTTAAGAAAACTTTCTACCTGAGTGACTGATCTAACAGACCCACACTTACCACATGATGATGATCCTGTTACGCCTGGAGTGATTCTCCACTCCCTTGAAGGGGAAGTAGTAAGTTATTAAACTGGCAGACTCTTGGGGGTGAGGAGAAATAATGAGTGGTCCACATGGATCAATCACCTGTAATCCATGAATGAATCTAACTTGGAAAGATCAAGTATTCACCTGTATGGACAGGTATGCACTGCCTTAGTTTTCTTTCATCTTGCCCCACATAGTCCATGAATATTCACCAGAAAGTGATTGCTGTCTCTGCGATGGGAAGTTAGGATTGGAGGGGCAGAAAGCCCAGCACTCCAGCTGTAGGCACCTGTCAGAATTCTGCTTCTCTTACTGGAGCATCTCTTCGTAAGCATAAGGCCAAGTTTCATCTGATGCTGCCAACACTGTGTGAAGGGCACACTTCACTGTCACCAGGTGCAGACCTGCAGTGTGCTGAGGGGTCAGAGCCATTCCATGGAGGGACTATAGGGGCCCGTAGTGTCTGGGCGGCAAAGTGTACCCACTTTTAAAGGGGGTGGCTAATGGAACAGGGAGAGGTCATTTTTCTTAGGATTGGTCTGTTCCTGGACAGATGCCAGGATCCCTGTTTCTGCAGGGGTGCTTGCAGGTGCCTGAAGTCCAGATAGGGATCCCTTGGCCTGGTCGGGGCTTGCCTTGTTCATGGGAATTTCTTCTCAATGGTAGGAGGGTCCTACAGGGGATATGCCATAGACAATGGTAAGTTCAGGGAATTAGAGCTCAGGAAATTCAAGACCTACAACTCCTGTGGGCAAGGCACATACTGAATCTTAGCAAGGTCCTGGAAGCCTGGGCTTTGTAGCCAGACATGCCTGACTGAGCCCTGGGTTTACCACTCAGCAGCTGTGTGACCTTAAGTAGGACCCTTAGTCTCCCCAGGCCTCATGTGACTCTTGGAAAGGGCATAGTTGGTTATCGTGTGCACACCTTAGAGGGTGGGTTGGAGGCCTGGATGAGATGATGACACACCTCCTGCCCCTCCAGCTTTCGTCCTGCTGGTGGCTTTCCAGACAAGCCATGTAGCCCCATGACTGTGTTGGTGCCTCCCCTGTGTCTGCTGACTCCTACTCAGTTCTTAGGCTCTGCTCAAATGTCTCCCCATGCCACAGGAAAAATGGCTTGTGGTCTTCCTTGTCCCCCACAGATGAGATGGGGCATGTGAAGCACTTGTCATCGTCCCTGTGGCATGCTGTGCTCACTGCACATGTGAGCTCTGGCTGTCCTTCCCAGTGGCGCTGGACCCTTGTGTAGCAGGGTGGACTTCGGAGCTGGCCCTCCTGGTTCACACCCTGGCACCACCACTTACGGGCTGCATGACCTTGAGCAGGCAATTTCTCACTAGCTCCATTTTCTTACCTGTGAAATGAGCCAGTCATAGGGATTGTGGGGGTTAAATGAGTGAATTAATGCCAGGTGCCCGGAACCCCCACCTAGCACAGAGTAAGCACTGTGCATGGGGTAGCTATTATTGGCTTCGCTAGCACAATGCATAACACATGATGGGTCTTAATATATCTATATGAATAATAAGGGCAGCAGAGTGTGGGATTAGAGCTGAGCTGAAATATCAGACTGTGGAGTCATCTTCCTTTTCTTCCCAAAACCCTCTCAAGTTTCTCTGAAGGGCTGATAACTTAATAGTGGCCAAAGCTGAACTGTGTCTGCTAAGAAAGACCTCCTTGAGTAGGGGACAGAGGAAGGACTCCTTCCTGCCCTCCCAGGCTCTGATCCTCAAGCTGCTGTCTCTTAGAGACCCAGAGATATGGCTGTGTAGAATGAGGACAGGGCTTTCCTGGGGCCAAGCAGGCTGTATCTCCTGCTTCCCCTTCGTCTGGTCTTGTCTGTGTTTCATGCTCAGGCAGCTAATTTGTATCTCACAGATTCTTTTTCCTTTGGCTACTGTCATGGCAGATGGGAAAGGAGGTTTTAATGAATTAGTGTTTTCTTTTGGAGATTAAGCTTTCATTATAAATATAACTGCTGACACACAGCCTTCTGGTACTTACATATCATTTGCCAATTAGGATAATGGACTGAGAAAGTCTCTTGGAAAGTGACATGGCCAAAGTGAAGCCTGTAACTCAGCTTAGGGTGTTGGTGAGTGAAGTGCTTTGCCAACTGGAAGCAACATATGTTAAGTCTGCCCACAATATGCCTGTGCTTAGAGGTCTGAAAATATTCATGACCTTTGAGAAAGAAAGATTAAAATTAGTAGGCAGAAATGCTGCAGCCAGCTCCAGTTAGTTTGTGATGTGGTCATTCCAGAGTGTCTGCCATGCTGGCCACATGCTTCTGGGACGGCTGCAGGGCAGAAGGCTGCCTGCTTAATTTTAGAATTAAACAAACGTAATGGCGAAAGCATTTATGATGGATCTGAATCTGGCGTGGCATATTTCCATCGCTACATTTAGGGGTCCAGATCTTCTGGACACTTTCTCTTTCCTTGTATTGTTCTCTCCAAGGTTTCTCCACCTTGACACAATTGACATTTGGGGCCAACACTTCTTTATTAGGAGGGTTGTCCTGTGAAATGTAGGATTCTTGGTGGCATCCCTGGCTTTTACCCACTAGATGCCAGTTGCAATGCCCCTAATTGTGACAGCAAAAGACACTCCTAGACATTGCCGAATTTCCCTTTGGGGGCAAAAGTTCTTGCAGTTGAGAACTGCTGCTCTAGAGCTGGCCACAAGACAGTCACAGAGGGACTAAGAAGCTGTCCGTAATCCCCACCAATACAGGGTATTGGGCTACACAAAGTCTATCAGTCATTCATTTCCCCAGGAAACCATTCTCTTGGAGTCTCAGTTGTGTGCCCAACTAGACCTGGAGAATATGAAGGGGAGTGAAATGAACCTTGTTCTCTAAGCAGCTTAAGGAAATGGGTGTTTCGATTGGGGCCAGAAGGCTTTCTCTTAAATCATACTAACTGATCCTACTGCAGGATTGATATTAGGGTCCCAAACTTCAGAAAACGCTGGGTTCTGATGGTATCCTATGTGAGGGCAGGGAGCTAGTTAATCCACTTGGATCCACAGGCCTGGGGACTACAGATATGTTAGTCTTAGGAAGGGACTTGGAAAGTGAGTGGCTTCATTAAAATTTAGAAGGGTTTATTTAAATAACAAGGAGGGGCTGAGGGAACCACTAGAGAAAAGACACACAGATGAGCGTGAGCAGCATCAGAGTGAATTTGCTAACAAAGCAAATCCAACCTACTTGGGCAGAAGATCAAGGTAGGAAAGAACACTGGTGTGGGAGTAGGGGAGTGAGAAATATCAGGCTGAGTGAGGGAGACCTGGATTTTCTGAGCTGTCTCTGGGGGAGCATGCAGTCTGTCTTACGGATTCATTGTTATGGTCAAACAAGATAATATCAATTTAAATATTGGGCTTCCCAAATGAAAGTCATTATTAAGGTCATCACATAGACAGTCTTCACAAGCAGACATTGAGATTTTTACTTTGCAAAATAGAAAGTAAGGAATCATTGACATCAGATTTTGAGCAGGGGAGAATATTCTGGAAATGGCATATAGAATTAATTGGATGGGAAGGAGCCAAGAGGAAAGAGTGGTATAGCTGGCCAATAACCCTCCCCACCCCGCAGCACTAGAAGGGGACCACCCACCATGCTTGTTTTGAAAACCTAGGATTTTTACTGTGAACTTACAGATCTAAATGTATTTGATGGGTTTCAATCAGTTGCACTTAATGTACTTGAAGTTTAAGTTGTCCCATTTTTGGCCGCTGGAACCCAAGGAGGCTTCTGAATCATCACTGGTGTTCTCTTTAGCTTCCTCTCTTAGTGGTAAAGAAGATGTTTCAGTTAATCTTATGCATTACTTGCCCCAGGTCTGGAATCAACTATTTCTCTAGGAAGCCCAGTTTGTTGTTGTTGTTGTTGTTAATAGAAAATATTTCAAAACTGCAATTTGAGTGCTGCCGATGTTCACTGCTACTGGATTGTCATAGTTTCTGAGCCTCCTCAGTGGAAGAAGCTGGGAGATATGTGTTGTACACATGTATATTTATTTACCTAGGATAAAGTAGCTCATAAGAGCATACTGACACTTCAGATTTAAGTTCTGTGCTACAAGGTTTTTACATAGTTTCTTCTATATTACATCCTCATCTTGTTTCTCTACCCCTATGTGTACAGGTTATCAAGAACACAAGAGTGGATAGAATTAGAATATCCTGTATTTACCCACTTAAATTTATATCACACTCACAGAAATATCAGAATAACAATACTACCACCATCAATATAACTACTGAGAAGAGTTGAGGTTCTTTTTTTTTTTTTTTTTTTTTTGTATTTGCTCTTCTCCTTTAAAAATATCTGTATTTCAGGAGGCTGAGGCAGGAGAATGGCGTGAACCCGGGAGGCGGAGCTTGCAGTGAACCGAGATTGTGCCACTGCACTCCAGTCTGGGTGACAGAGCGAGACTCCATCTCAAAAAAAAAAAAAAAAAAAAATCTGTATCTACATTGTCAGAATGCATAGCCATTGTAAACTATACTCACTTCACTTTAGCTGTCATTTTCTCTTAGTTCTGCAGGTTCCTTCATGTTTAAAGTTCACCATCAATCTTTATGTTGATATCTTTCTAATCATTTTGTGTGTCTGAAACTCATTCTGGAGTTGGGGAGTCTTTGATGTAAAAAAATGTTTTCTTAATAATTCTAAGATGGTATTTTCCTTTTATTTATTTGCCTCTTTCATTCTCACATGAGTGCATGGAAGAGTTTTCCAGAACCTGTGTGACTTGTGGTATCACAACAAATTAAGTGTATAGCAGATATGTGAGTCTGGCTGTTACTAAGAGAAATATTAAAGGGATTTACAAAAATTAAAGCAATGTTACTCTTGCAATTTTTTTTCTGTTTGGGAAAATAGTTATTTTTCTAAAATATGTTAGATGTATATTAGCACATACTGGGTTTGCAATTTTTTATTAATTCATAGGGAATTAAAAATTTCTGTTTCAACTTCTAAGAGGTAATTTGTCTGCAGATATTACCCACATAAACATAGCTCTTTGGGATCCTAAATAAATTGAAGAGGGTAAGGAGTCAGAAAAAATTTGAGGACCCTGCTTCTAGTAGATTCTTTAAAAAGGGCTCTGAGGTTTTGCACATTAACAGTTTATTGGTACACTTTATAAGATTTTTGCTATGTATAATATCCTTGGCCAAC
This sequence comes from Mandrillus leucophaeus, assembly GCF_000951045.1. Taxonomy (NCBI): domain Eukaryota; kingdom Metazoa; phylum Chordata; class Mammalia; order Primates; family Cercopithecidae; genus Mandrillus; species Mandrillus leucophaeus. Next base: position 5,702,802 of record NW_012101421.1, read on the forward strand.
ATTTTATGTCCTTGTTACTGCATTTTTGTGTATATAAAGTATTACTTTTGAAAAGTCTGATGATAATAAGCTTTTATGTCACTTGTTATTTTTGCCTAAAAGACTTTTTTTTTTTCCTGTAAAGTCCAGTAATTAGACTGTGTCTTGGTATAGGTCTTTCTGAGTCAGTATTCTCAAATACATATGGGGATCTTTTATGTGGCTTCAAGTTATATATAACATTTTAGGGAAGTTTTCTTGTTTTATAGTTTTCAATATTCTATTCCTTTGCTTTAGTTCACCTCGTTTCAGGGACCCCTGTTAGGTGTGTGTTAGACCTTCTTTGCCTACCTGCAGTGTTTCTATTTCTTTTGAGTCACTTTTCTGATTTTTTTCTTTTTGATTTGAAAAAATGTCCCCCTTTAACTTTCTGCTTCTCTTGAAGCATTATTATTTTTGTGTTTATTTACTTTTCTGTCCTAGTTTGTCATTTCTTAAATGACTTTTCATTTATTTAAATTCAAATGATATTCTTGAGTTCTGTTCATTTCTGTTTTTCTAATTCTGACTGATGTTCTTTCTTAGCTTGTATCTCTTTTATTTTGAAAAAGTAGGTTATATATTTGATTTTAGGTATGACATCAGGTACAATTTAGGTGTGATTTTAGGCACTTTAGCTATGACTTTTTGACATGCTTTCATTGTCTGTGTAGATGTTATTCAACTCCTTATTCTCTTCTTCCTTATAATAATTCTGTATGAAATTTGACCTTGGTATTTTTATGTTACTCATTTTTATATAAAATCAGTTTTCTTGAACTTCTAGAAGGAGGCTTGGTTCACATTTTTTTTAACTTCACAGACATCTGTTGTTTTAGTATAGGGTTTAGAAACATGACTGATCGCATTCTGAGATTTCTTGTCTCTACTCTTGTCTCTCACTTTTATTCTGAGCATTTCTTTCCTTTATATTACTATTCCAGTATTTCTCAGTTTTAATTCCGCTCCCAGCAGTTTCTCCTAGCCTGGAAGGAATCCCTGGGGGCCAGTTTTAAGAATTCATAGAAGCTAGATTGCTGCAGATCTTTTAGTCCAAACCATGGGACCATTGACTTGCCTAGCATTGTATTGGTCAATTCCCGTCTCAGTTTAAGCTGCTGTTCTCAAATGAGCCTCATATACTCTGCAGTGAATATCTGCTGGTTATTTTGGCTTCTCCTGTTTTCAGGTCTGTCAGATGTCTCATTGCTTCCCTCTACTCTCTGCTGAACAGATAATAATACCATGTGTATCTTAGGCTGTTGGTGGTTTGTTCTTTTACTCTTTTATTTTAGTGTTTGTAGAATTTGTTTTTACGTATTTGTATTTTGACGTTTTTCATTTTAGTGTAAATATTGCTTATGGTGCTTTTGTTTTGCTTTCTGGTTGCTTTCTTAAAGCATGGGTTTTAGATACTAAAAAACTGTATTTTGAGATTCACACACAGTTGTGAGAAGTAGTATAGAGACTCCATATGCTCTTCACCTATTGTTGTGTTTTTAATGTAGATTTGTATAGAGATTCAAATAGTATGTCACTGCCTCCATCTTTATAGAATCCTGTCTTTATTGGTGATTTTTAAGATAATTTCCTAAAAATTGTTCCTTAAAATTCAGTTTGCTTTTATATAATGAACTCCCAAAACAAAGGAAATGCCTTCAAGAGAGAAGTGCCCTTTCCTATCATGTAAAATTAGAAGACTAGGGGTCCACACTCTAGGGCTAGTATGGTTGTTCTAGGGGAATCAGATTGACTGCTTGAGTTCTAGTCATTACTTCTGCATTCTGGGCAGCAGAAAGGAGGGAGGGTTGATGAAGGGCTTGTCCTATGCTCTTAAGAGGCTTTCTGGAAGTTTCTGGAAATATTTCTGTTTACATGTTATTGGACAGAATTTAGTCATGTGGCTACAGGTAGCTGCTAAGGAGTCATGGAACTGAATTGTTTTATCTGGCTACTAGGCTACCCAACGAAACACTGGGGTTCTTCTAGTAAGAAGGAGAGAGTGGGTATTTTAATAGGCAACCCAGAAATGAATGGGTTTTTCCTGCTGTGTTCTTGAACACAAATGTGAATAAATGTTCAGGAAGTTAAAAGGATATTTTGAGTATGATTTTAATCTTAACATTTTTTTTCTCATTACATTGATGCTGTTCTGCAAATGAAAACAATTCAGTGCTATGAATTGAACTATTTGCATCATATCTTGGGATGCTGATGGCATCTCAGTGCAGATCTTTAGTCTCTTGGCAGTAGCAGTAGGTGGAGAGAGATGTTTCTCCTTCCTGCCTTTCTACCAATGCTGCCTAAGATACTGTCTTTTAAGTGTGGTAATAACCTGCTTTCAGTTCTTTTGGATATATACCCAAGCATGGAATTGCTGGATCATGTTGTAATTCTATAACCGCTTTTTTGAGAAAGAAAATGCAGGCATTCAATATTGGTTAGGATTCCAGTTGCAACGGGTGCTCCGAGCCTGAGGGGAGAGGAGCTATTGTGTAGCTTCAATGGTTTGTTCCATTATGATGGTCGGGGCACATCAGGAACAAGCCAGGGCAGGTGAGTGCCTGCTGTGTGGTTGGTGCCCTGTGCATGCTTGGGCAGAGCTTTAAGCCAGTGGTCAGTGTAATCCCACTCATGCACATGTGCTTTGTATTCCCTTCAACCTTTGTTCCAAGTTCCTATTTACCAAAATAGGTAAAAGTCTGCCTAGTTTCCATGTTGCAGGTACATTGTATGTCTGTGACATTGTGATCCCCTTTAAAGGGATGCTTTTGGGTACATTTCAGTGTGTTGTGAGGAGGGAGGTATAGGACTGGGATGGGGACATCTGAGGAGAAATATGTGTGGCATGTGGGAAGGCTGGGATCTCCTGTCTTTTGGTCTGACTGGTGTTGAGACTAGTTCTGAACTCATTCTCCTGGGAGACAGTGTGAGATTTTTGTAATCTAGGACTTAGTTGTCCAAAGCTGCTTATTTTCCAGGATTGGAGGAGAGTTTGGGGACCTTGTATTTGACACCAAGCAAAAAGAGATCTACGCCACCCTTCCAGGAGGGGGACACTGCTGTTCTGAAAACAGGCCCATCAAATTCCTTGGTGTTGATAATGGGGCACTGGAAGGTGTAGGTCAGGTGCTTCTCCTTTCCATGGCCCCAGATTGCTGGCCTGGCCCAATTTCAGTGTCCTGTTCATTTGTCCCAAGGAGGGCAAGCATCTGGGACAGGCTATGACTCATTATTTCAACTCTGAACGAGGCCATGCAAGGCCTTGCCCTTCCCAGCCTGCACCTATGGGTCTGTGAGCTGTCTCACTTGGGTATGACTAGAGACGTATTTGAGTTTTCTGATGTGGATTAATCCTAAGTGTCCACACACAGATGTTATGTGTGTCTTTTGTTTTGCCATTTGAAAGCTCCCTTAGGAGATCCTGTAGCAGTCTGTCTTTGATGTCCCCATCTTGTCCCAGAGCTCCCCTCTTGTTTTGCTGGATGACCCTGGGGAAGTGGCTCCTGGAGGCGTTTTCTCCACCCCAGGCTGCCCTTGGGGCTCAGGGCATGCACCTTGCTGGTTTGGCCATCTTTGTGCTCAGGGGTGCTTTAGGCCCTTCTAGCCCCCTCTGCTTTTCTTCTTGCTCCACGTTTAGTCTTGATGACCCTGCTGTGGAAGGCTCATTTGGTTTTAGAAATTATAAAAAGCTGTTGCTGGGAATCCAGGATTAATTGTTTATAACCACAGCTAGGAAGATGCTCTGAGTTCCCATCTCGCTGGGAGGAAGACCAAGCAAGTACACAATTAGAGGACAGTTTTGAGTTTAGAGGCACAAGATGGCTGATGGCCCAACAGGCCAGGCCTAAGGGCTCAGGCAGAATTTGATTTTGCTCCTTCTGAATCACAGAGTTCCTTCAGTTACCTGGAGAAAATAAAAATGTAGGAATGTTCCCAAAAGCTGGACAGGAAGAAAGTGTGAGGTGCGGATCCCGTCCGCAGATGTCGATCACCTCTCAGCTGCCCACACATCTTTCTATGAGCTGAAATGTATTTCTCCAGCTCTGATTCTCAACAATAGAGTTTACGGATAACTTTAATTAGTTTCCAAGGTTTATTTTTGTATGTTTATAAAGGCATGGAAAAAAATGAACTGGAAATGAAATATGCTTTGGAATAAATGATAATTTTACATTCTAGAAGAGCTCAGTATTTAAGCAAGACCTTAAAAATAATTATAGAGTGAAAAGAGTAATTACTCCAATAAATTGTACCAAAAGAAAAATAGAAACGCTGTTCTTTCCTGTTCCTCTTCTAAATGGGGAGGACAATTTTCTTGTAAGTCCAATTGGTTCCTGTCCACCCCTACCCCCACAGCTCTTTATTGGAGGCATCTAGGACTTTCTACTCAAAGTGTGGTCCCGGGCCAACAGCATTGACATTACCTGGTTAGAAATACAGAATCCCGGACCCGACCCAGAGGCTGAATTTTCCCTAGATCTCCAGGTGAACCAGGTGAATTATGAGCGGTCTGAGAAGGAGACTGTAGTTGGTTTGAAGGAGTCCTGTATGAGACTGGGACAGTGGGAGCTGTGGCCTGGGGAAGGGACCAAGAGGGTGGGGTTCTTCTCACTCAGTGCATCCACCAGAGCCGAGAGCAGGCCTTGCCCTGGGACAAGGATGGCGGCTGGGAGCAGAGGTCTAACCAAAGGCAATCAGGAAGTGAGTGCCCACAGCCATCTCCTTTGGGATGGCATCCTCCTTTTCTCTTCATGGACAGAGGAGGAGAGGACCTATCCCGCAAGCAGAACACATGGTCACGAAGAAAAAAAGGATCAGAATGGTGAAGACATTTGACATAGAGGAAGGAGAGTTATAGAACAGAGATGGAGGGAAGTGTAGGGTGCTGGCTTCACTCTCTGTGCCTTCTATGTGAAAGTGCAAGGCTGACCTGTTGCTCTGGAGGGAGGAGTGGATCACTCTTGCATTCCAGGGAGCCAATGGACACTAGTTAGGGAGAAGGAGCAGTTTGGCCAGCATTTTGCAGGATGTGATGCATGGCGTGCTGTGGTCTGAATATTGGTGTCCCCCCAGATTCATGTGATGAAATCAAATCACCAAAGCGCTGGTATCAAAAGGTAGGGGATTTGGGAGGTGAAGGTTCCACCCTCATAGATGGGATTGGTATCCTCTTATAGAAGAGGCCCAAGGAAGCTTGTTAACTCCTTGCCCCTTCCACCCTGTGAGGACACATACACAGTGCTACCTATGAGGAACAAGACCTCACCAGACACTGAATCTGCTGTTACCTTGATCTTGGCCTTCCCAGCCTTCAGAACAGTGAGCAGTGAATTTCTATTGTTTATGAATTACCCAGCCTAAAGTATTTTGTTATAGCAGCCTGAATGAACTAAGACAGCCTGCCATTGGCAAGGATGCCTTTGTCAACTGCCAAGATCATGAGAAGGAGGGGTGGGCAAGTGTCTTCAGACAGCACTAGACCAAGAGGCTGATTCCCAGGTTCTTGCTCTGTGTATCAACTCCAGCCGGTATGTGGCTTTGGTTGGGTTACTGCACCTCTGTGAGCCTCACTTTCCCAGTGTATGAAACGGGTACAACAACATTCTATGCTCTCTGGGCTTTTGGGAGGATTAGATGCAATCAAGGAAGTCAAAGTGTTCGAGCTATCACCTGTTGAAAACCTGTGAGGGCAGTGCTTAACCTGGCCCCTCATGTTCTATGCCTCACATGGTATATGGCACAGGGTGGCCATCATTACTGGCTAAGCAGACCTGAAGGACCATTTTACCAGTTCATTGATTTACAAGTAGAAATATGTAAGTTACACAGAAAGGTTGCTCACATCCTCTGTGTTTTTGCTTTTTGGCTGTTATAAATAATGCTGTAACGAACCCTTGTATGCAAGCGTTTATGTGGACATATATCTTCACTTCTCTTTCATATATTCATTTTAAAAATTCCATTTTGTTTTTAAGGCAGGAAACTTAAATGTGGTGCTGTTAAAATTGTGATTGTTCAATTATAGCCCTGAGAACAGGATAAGCCAACAGGGAACGGTGGCCTTTGGGGCAGGCAAGGTGGGAGAGAAGTAATGAGTCGCCTGGGCTTGGTCCTTTTGTTTTTAAAAGCAGAAAACATGATGGAGCTCCAGGAGTGAGGAAGGCCAATCACTGCCTGTTCTTCTTTTCACATGGCAGCAAAGAGACCTTCTTGAGCACAACTGACTCATTATAGATTAATACGCTGATGACAGCAAAGAACCTGAGTGCTCGTCTTGATCTATATCCCTTATACACACATAACCCATGCCACTATCTCTCTGGGGCATTTTCTCATATAAAATATATGTGTGAAATACATAGTATATATTTTTATCCTAGTATGTAATATGCAATATAAAAATTATGATAATTTATATTTTTAGTGATATATGCAATTATACACACACATGCACATATACACACACGTATATATGAAAACACCTCAGAGAGGAAAAGGGATGTGTCCAGGGTCACACAGCTAGCAACTTTTTCGGGCCAGGACTACAGTCCACTTTTCCACGGCTTTAGTCTGGTGCTCTTTCCCTGACATCCATTGCTGCTTGTTTGATGTGACATTGTGTGATCCTTTTGAGCCCTTCCCTTCCCTTATGTCACAAAAGGCTTTGTGCAGAGTGGAATGGAATTTTATATCTTTCTGATTTTTAAGGCCTTAACAAATATGTTCCATTTTTCAGATTATCTGAACTAGAACCACAGTGAGTTTCCATCAGCTGCAGAAAACCAAAGGTTTACACATAGCAGCATCTTTTGTTTCACATCTGCTGAAAGGCGTGTTTGCCTGAGCTGGAGCTGTGGCCAACGGTGACGCAAGTTAGACACTCAAGCTGGCAAGGCCATAGGAAAGTTCTCCTTGGTTAGACGTTGCTAAGTCATGACAATGAAGTGAGAATCTTCGAGGACAGTTTTGTTGGGAAGGGGCCATGGGGGTGCAGAATCCAGTGCTCCTCAGAGCTGCTCAGTGAAAATCCTCTAAGACCAGAGCTGGAGCAGGCCCCAGCCCAGCCAGGAAAGCCCCAGACTAGTTGATGGAGCTAGGAGTGTCTCCTTCCTCTCTTCCCTAGGGGACTGGCCTAGGGTGTATTCTGTCCTCTGCAGCTTCCCTGCCCTCCCCCAACCCACCCACCTTTTGGAATGGTACTGGTAGAATAGAGTAAGACACTGCATAAAGTGAATCTGCATGCTTATCAGGGGTGTCGAATAAAATGAAGAAAACTAGTTAGTTCACAAAGTTCCCTAATTCTGTTCCCACCTTTAAAGAAATGTCTGTGACATTAACTGCAAGATGAGTGGCAAGTCCTCCTTTTGTGCCACCTGCTAAGATTGGAACCTGAGAAGGCCTCCTGTGTGCCGGGGTTCCTTGACCCATACAGACTCTCAGAATGGAACTGATCACTTAGGGATCTTACTGTTGATCTTCCCCAAGCAAATATGCTCCATGCAGAATTTTAACCCTCAGTCATCATAAAAACACTGGAGATTTTAGTAAAAAACCACAAAAACATAAAATTGTAAGAAAAGGTTAGCCAAATAATTACAGATTTCATTAGAAATTGTTCTAGAGTCTGGCCAGCAACTATGAGTCAAAGACTTTTCAATCTAAGGTGGGAATATTAGTCACTTTATTGGGATACCTGAGCAATTTCTAAAAAGAACTGGTACCTGGACCCTGCGACAGCCCAGTGGGATCTGACTTGCTGGAGGTAGAGTGGGCATTGGTGTCCTTTAAAAGTTTTTTCAGGTGATCCTACCAGGTGACCAGGGCTGAGAACCACTGAGCTAAGACAAGCCCCAGTGCCCTTGGGGTATCCATAGTTGGGGCCTTGCTTTGTGTGAAGGCTTTACTTATGGGATCATATTTCTACCTCATTAGCAGGGAGGTTTTGATATCCCCTGCATACATAGGTAGAAACTGAACTTCTCTGGGTTAGGTAACTTATGTTCTCCTCTCTTCCCTCCCGCAATCTGCTCCCTGAGCACTGGCCGCTGGCCCAGGCCTCTGTGACCTCCTGGGCTTTCCTGTCTCTTGGCCCTGCCCTCCTGTAAGGATTCTCTCAGTCTACAAGCTCTTCTGGACAGCCAGCTCCAGGTCAGCCGTCTGCTGAGGTGTTGCCTGCTTGGGGTGTTGGTGGCATATCCCCTGGGATGTTGGTTCACATCCAGATCTGGCCTCTTGCTGCTCTGTGACCTCAGGTGACCTCTCCAGGTGTCTGCTTCCTTATCCATAAATCAGGGATTGTAGTGTTCTCCTTATGGAGTTGATAAGGGGAATGAAATGAGGTGAAAGTGTGAAAGACTTGGCCCAGCAGCTGGCACCTAAAAGGAGGCAAGTTGCTGTTGTAGAATAGTACGTGTGCCTATGACCTGACCCCATGCTAGGTTCCAAATGCCTGCAGGGCAGATTTTCAAATGCCAGTGTGCAGGTGTATCACCTGGGGACCCAGATTTGGTAGGTCTATGGGCAGGGCCTGAGATCCTGAATTTCTGACAAGCCCCGAGGTGATGCCAAGGCCTGAGTTGTCAGTTCGTGCAATTCTCATGCACCCAGTTCAGTGGCTACTGGGGGGCTCAAGGGAAATGCACTGGGTAGCTGAGCAGTTGTGTCCTTGCGTTATTGTTCCTCCATCCCTGGATCTGAGGGCCGCCATGCTTGCTGTTCTTGTGGTGTAACTATGAGTGCTTCTGGCTTTCGTGTCTAGAATTTTTTTCAGTTCTTTTTAGTTAGCAGTCACTAGAAGTGTAAAATCAGTTACACGTTTATCCTTTGCTATGAAACCAGTGAGCTAATAAACGATAATACCGCTAATGCTCTCTTCATACCCTGACTTTTGTGAGTCATTACTATTCTTTCCTTATTTATAAAACATCAGCTCCGTCAGGTAGAAAGAGAAATGGACATGTAGCTGAAAATTCGGGGTTAAATCCCTGTCTCTTCCATTTAGTAGTGGTTTTCTTTGATTTCTCCAGCCCTGCATTTGTGCATCTGTGAGATGAACCTCACAACACTCACAGCGCTGGGTTATTCAGTGGAAATGATGAAGAGGTTTCATTCCGCCCATTCGTCTAGTTATATCAACACTTACAATTGCAGAAGGATTCAGTTCAAAGGTCAAATCATATTTTAAAGCTATGGAGATCTTCTTCTTTCCTTTCCACTTTCTTTGGAGGTAGAGGTAAGTGTCAGGCTCGTGTGAGCCAAACTGATTGTCATGGAAGGCTTGCAGGATGCAATTTAAATTTTCAGGTTTTTATTTTTTGGCCTACATTATTTTATGGATGTGTGACATCTCAAGGTAGGATTTTTTGAATATGTAAAATACAGGTGGAAACAGGATAACAACAACCACAAAAAAAAAAACCGGTAATGGAATAAAGCTAAGGACCAGTCTTTATAGAACTCGGGACGAACAAAGAATTTATGCTTCATAAGTTTCCCAAAGAGCTAGCTGTGAGGACATGTTTATATGACTGTGAACATGCCAAAATATGGAACAGATGTGATTCTTGTCCACATGGAGGAATAAGTCTTGTTTGTGGCTGTAAGGTTCATGTATACTGGGAATTGCATAATAATTATTTTCCTTTTTTTCGCCCTTTGTTGGTTAAATGAAGCGAGGCTCTGTTTCTATTTAAAACGTGGCATTTCAAGTTTGCCCTGTGGGTTCCAGAAGTTGAATCAGCTGCTCAGTGGTCTGTGCCCAGCAGTGCTAAGCATTTAGTAGGTTTTTGATAATGGTGAGGTGTCAAATTCATTTCGGTAGTGTGGAGTTTGATGAGCTTTGATCTGCTCTAAGTTCACATTGTGGTCTTGTCTGGTTTTTTGTTTTTTTTTTTTTTTTTAAAAGCAAGGTGGCACCTGCAAATGCTTTTAGAGGCAATGAGAAATGGGGACCAGTTTTCATGGAATGCTCATAATGCTGGTGCTGGGTCACCTGTCACACTGATATGGCATTTAATAGGCATTGCTGCTACAAATACAGCTGCTGAAATGTGGCCTGCCACAAAGATACTGATTTGAGCTGAGTCAGACAGCTCACAGATATACTGGTCCTCTTGCCTCATTTTATTACTCTTATGTTTTTGAGAGCTAGATTTTATAACTTTGTAAGAGTTTTCCTCTCAGCGTTTCTACATGGGCCTCAAAACAGCCTTGGCATGTGTGGGAATGAAGATGGCGCATTTGTGTCAGGACCTTCTGGCATAGAATTAGGAGTGGTTGGGAGTGGGCAGAGAGGGATGCAAATACCTTTTACAGGTGACATTGAAAAGGTGTGCTTTTGGGTTAGCAAACTCTTTTTGAAAATCTGCCCCCCTGGCCTATCAGTCATCTTCACTTTGGAATGAATGAATTTGATCTGAGATGAGCTGCCCCTGGGGACTGGGAGCTCTTATATTTGGAAGGTTATTGCGGAATTTTGGAGTTATTGATAGCGCATATTCTGGCTGTCAGCTTGAGTCAGAACAGTCTGTAAACCACTTTAAGGGACTGGTAAAGAGAAGAGGCTGTTGGCAGGAGCCCATAATGGCAGACTCCACTAGGGCACTGTCTGTGTGTGATCAGACCATGTGTGTGTTCTCACCTGGCTTACCACATCACCCATCTGTCCACCTACTTACCTACCCACCCACTCTCCAGTAAACGTTGACCAGGTGCACCTGCTTCTGTGCCTGCTGTGGGATGAGGTCATGCCCGAGTCCAGTGCTGTGCACAGAGAAGGGCTTCAGGGTCCATTAGTATCCAGTGTAATCACTTCATGTGTCTGGACCAACTGATCAGTGGTGAAGATATGCCTGCTGTACTCTGCGTTCCCTGTGTGTCTTTGCTCACCTCTCAGTTTCCTCCTCCAAGGACTACTGTTGTTCCCCTTTCCCCACCACATAGGAATGTGGTCCGGAGTCACATGTGAAGCTTTTTAAACAGGCAAATGTAGAGCGGGCTTGAGGGGGCTTTGTAAGGCCACAGAGCTTTTTTGGGTGATTCCAACCTGCAGCCAAATTAAAACGTAATACTTTACAAACTCTGTTTGCTCCAGTCTCTACCAATTCATTGATCCTCCCTAATGTACATTTCCCCACCAGCATGCTCCCTGCTGTCTGCCAGTGCTCATGAGCACTAATGGTGGTGGTAACAGCCCTCATGCTTTGGTTGCACATCTGCCAGGGACTCTGCACCTTGTAATGACCCTCACACTCACTATTTCAGTTTAACCCAAGTCCAACAGGCTTGCAAAATAGGTGTCATCATTCCACTTTACAGATAAGAAAACTGAGGTTCAAAAAGATTCCCAGATATCAAAGACTCGAGCATACGTGGTAGAGTAAGAATTTGAATTGAAGTCTGACTTCGAAAACACATTTTCCCATATGTCAGGCTGCTTCTCTAAACCCTACTGTGAGCTTCTGCAGACACCCTACACGAATCCGTCCAATGTAGGGTAGGATACAGAGTGTGCATTCCTGAGCTGCCTGGGTTTGAATCCTGGTTCTGCCACTCAGTGGTTGGTACTTTGAATATCCTACTTCTGTGCCTCAGTGTTCTCATCTGAAAAATGATGATACTTATAATAATACTTGTAGGGTTGTGGTGAACTGAGTGAGAGCTGGTAGATGATCAACGATTGTTAAATAGTTTTCAAGCTGCACAATCCTTTCTCATATGATATCTTATGGGGAGCAGAGATGTAAGGTAGATAGATGATATTGGAACTGTTTGGCTGAGGCTGAGGATCATGTGGCCTTGGCTGCTCAACTTCCTGTGGGCAGAGACCCTTGTGCCCCTGAGACTGCCTTCCAGAGTCCTTGCGGCTACACTGGATGACACCTTCTCCAGGAGCCACATTAGCATGAATCCTCTGTCCTGTCCATTTACCAGCCTTTCAAACTAATAACAGAATTTACTTGTTAATTATTAAGGTCAGCTGTGGAGGAAAGAAAAGGCTGAAGTGTATGCAAGAATGTGGCGATATTAATGTGGTATCTCCACGATGACACAGTCTCAGTGGGGTGTGTAGGACAGGTCCTGCATTGGCGGGAAGATCTGCATGCCCCACGGGGAGGGGTGTTTGAGAAGCTAAGGGTTAATGCCCTGAGGTGGCAGTGGTGTGGGCCAGGCTGAAGGGTGTTATGGGGCAGCTGAAGGAGGTGTGAAGGGCATGGGGGGTACAGGGGAAGGGCTGTCTCATGGCACCGAGTGGGAAGATGCCTTCCAGAGACTTCTTGGCAAACAGAGGTGGCACCATCACCGAGGAATGAAGCTGAAGACCAATGTAGTGAGTTGGCCCATACCCAGGACATAGTGCCAGTGGTTACTTGGAGCAGGGGTGGAACAGCCAGTTATGGGCACAAGCACAACCAAGGAGTTGGCAGGAAGGAGCCAGGGCTAGAAGTGTTGGGATTTGGCCAGGGCTAAAGGGTATCCATCAAGGGAAGCACAAGGATGTCTAGAGCCCAGGAGCCAAGCCTGGAGCATGTGGTGGATCACCTCCCAGGAGCAGGTGGGCTGCATGACTCTACCATGAATGGGCTGATTTATGGCCGTGTGAGTAAGTGTGTGAGCGATGATTGAGGCAAGTGGTCACAATGGCAATAGGTTGACCTGGTCATGGAATCACTCATTCTTATTGCGGGGAGGGGCTCACTCCCCCTGCTGGGAAGCTGGGCCTGAGAGCATCAGTGGCTCCACAAGTTAAAGGCAGGGCAAAGACTTGAACTGGGGCGTTTGGACTTTGGACCAGTGCTTCTCACTGGGCTGAACCTTGCAGCCCGGCAAATTCCTTCCCTTTCCAGGAGGAGACCACCAGAACCACCATCCTCCGCTGACCATGGGAAACCTTCTTGGGGGTAATTCTCTTTGAGCAAGATGAAGGGGCATGCACATCTCCTTCGGCACCTGCCTTGTAAGAATTAAGCTGCTGGTCTGAAGCATGCAGGCGTGATACCCATATAGAGAAAAGAAACAGCTTTTCTAAAACTGTGATAGCACAGTCTAAGAGTTCCAAGCGGTGGCGGAAGCTCTTCATCCATGCTGTTGGCTGTCATGTCTGATCACCCTTCCCCACCTTCCTCACCTGGCTAGCTCCTTGCTGTCTTGCACTATTCACCTCAGGGCTCCTTCCCCCAGCAAACCTTTATTTTATCTCCCTGGTCTGGGAGCCCAGGGTTTGTGTTCCCAGGAAACTTCGCGTGTTGTTGTTGACTCACTTTCCCCTCTACTGGGCTCAGAGTCCATTGACCTTTTCTCTCGTGTCTGCGTTCTCATGTCTGTGTTCTCGCACATCTGTGTTCTCAGTACCAGGCATTATGCCCATTTCAGGGCCTGATATACAGGAGGTGCTCAATAAAAGTTTAGTGAATGAATAAAGAGGATGTAGTTTTCAGTGAGTCTTTAGGGTTGACTATCAGATACAGACTTTGGTCTGTGGAAAAGCTAGAGCTTTGGCCCAGAGCTCTGGGGGTGTGGCCTGGGTGGTTGCTCTGGCAGCACAGTGGCTGCTTGAGGAAGAAGCTCTGTCCTGAAGGTGGCTTCGGGGTGGCTCATTCCACTGTTAACCATCCCTTCTGCCCCTCTGTTGACCTGATATGTTGCTGTTGGAGAAAACAGTACAATAATGTCCATGCGGGAGATGATCAGAGGACAGGGTGTTGCCCCGGTGCCCCATGCCTGTCCTGTCATGGTGCTGTGAACCTCCCGGAAGTAGAAGGGCTTTACAAGCTGTAATTCACATACTATACAATTCACTCACCTAAAGTGTCTGCTTCAGTGATATTTAATATTGTCACAGAGTTATGCAACCAGCACCACAATTTTAGGACATTTTCATCATCCTCAAAAGAAACGCCACACCTATTCGCAGTCACACTCAATTTCCCCTCAATGTCTCCAATCTCTGGTAACCATGAATCCACTTTCTGTCTCTGGATTTGCCTATTCTAGACATATCATTTTAAATAAAATCATATATAGCCTTTTATATATATAGCCCATATATAGTCTGGCTTCATTCACTTAGCATAACTTTTCAAGGTTCATCCATATTGCAATATTCATTGGTACTTCATTCCTTTTTGCAGCTAATATTCCATTGTATGGATACACTACATGTTGTTTGTCCATTCACCAGCAGATGGACATTTGAGTTGTTTCTACTTTTTGTCTATTATGAATAACGCTGGAATGACATTTATGTACAAGTTTTTGTGTTGACATGTGTTTTTACATTGCCTGGGCACGTACCTAGAATGGGATGGTTAGATCAGTTAGTAACTCGACATTTAGCGTTTTAAGGAGCTGCCACATTATTTTCCAAAGCAGCTGCCCCATTTACATTCCCACTGGTAATGTATGAGGGTTCCAGTTTTTCCACATTCTTACCAAAGTGGTAAGAATTTGTTTTTGTCTGTCTCATTGATTATAACTGTTTTAGTGAATTTGAAATGATATCTTGGCATGATTTTGATTTGCATTTCCCGTGTGGCTAATGGCATTGAGCATCCTCTCCTGTGCCTATTGGGTATTTGTATATCACCTTTGGAGAAATGTTCTTCGAATCCTTGGCACTTAAAAAATTGGGTTATTTGGCTTTTTTTATTGTTAAATTTTGTAGGAGTTCTTTATATATTGTGGATACAAGTCCCTTATCAAATAATGCTTTGCAAATATTTTCTGCCATTCTCTGGGTTGCCTTTTTGTATTCTTGATGATGTTCTTTTAAGCAGAAAATTTTAAATTTTGATGCAATCTAATTTACCCAGTTTTTTTCTTCTTATTTTTGCTTATAATTTTAGCTTTATATCTAAGAAATCATTGCCTAATCCAAGGTCATGAAGGTTTACTTCTATTTTTCTCAAAGACTTTTATCATTTTAGCTCTTACATTTAGGTCTCTGATCCATTTTGTATTTAGTGTGAGGTGGGCGTCCAACTTAATTTTATTGCGTATAGATATCCAGTTGTTGTAGCACCATTTGTTGAAAAGACCATCCTCATATGTTTTTGATGTTAATAAATGCATTTTACATTTCACTTTTAAAACTTTTAAGTGCTTTTGTAAATTTCTTTGGGATCTGTTGTGAAGAAAATTATCAAAATAATTCCTCAAAGGTTATCATTTGTTACTATGTGATCCTGAATGAGGAATCAGTTGATTTCATATCTGTCTGTATTTGAAACTAACATTCATAAAAGGATATTTAACCATTGAATTCTGGCTCCTAAGACAATGAAATCTGGCTTCGAAACACTTTTTGTTCCTATTTTTTAGTGGTTGCATTTCATCTTAGTTTACTTCATTTATTTTTTATGTTAACTGCCTTATTTGCTTTTTATTTTTGTCAGTATAATATAGAGTACCCACATTTAAAATGTTTGGAGCACAAAACAGAGCAACTGATCCTGTGGGTTTATCTCCACCACCTGGCCTGAGTGGCCCAGGAGAATGCTGTAGTATTAATTTTCAAAAAGGGTTAAGAACCAAGTTTCTGATTCCTGTTTTTAAAATGAAAGCCCCCTAACTTACTCCCGTGCCATTTGGCACTCTACTGCCTCTGTTCCTAAAACAAGGCCACCATTTGGCCATTTGGGAGATTGACGTGCCCACTGGCTTTCTCCTGTTGGGTAGCCACTGCACCAAGCAATGATGCCTCCCTTGGCCTTTCTTCTCTCACCCCCAACCAGATGCTCCTAAAATAGACTTTTCCTGGTGGCCCATCTGCAGAGCAACAAACCACTGGAGTGGTGAGTAGGATTTGAGCCCTTTGTGTAAGGGCTCTATGCTTGCCTAATTATAACCAGAACTGTTCCCTGCAACCCCCCATCCCACACAGGCAGCAAGGGGCGGGGCTGGAGGGCAGTTAATAATGCTCAGGGTCATTGCTTTAGGGGATGGGTTGCAGGCCATTGAAAAGCTGCTCAAACTTACTGCTCTTTCTTTAGCAAGCACAAGTATGATGAGGGAATCCGTATGAATGCAAGTCCCTTCTGTATATATGTTCACATCTGCATTTGAAGAACAATTTGAGAAAAAGCTCCTTACCAAGATAATTAAAACTACTTTAGTTCTAGTGTTTAAAATTAAACTAAAATTTATAGACATGTAGCTTACTCTAAGGGGAAAAAGTGATACCAATTTTAAAACACAAAAATGTTGCAGCAATGCACATAATTTAAAATCAGCGTGATTGGCAAGTGACAAGGACTAAAATCAGATTTATTCTTGAATGGCTGGGAAAGCTATCCATGTGTTTTGGAAAGATATTGTGCCATTTTCCCCATGTTAAAGTAAAAATGATTCTGGAGAAGAGTTGCCCAGATGAGCCTATTCTTCCCTTAAAGGAAGACTTAAGGTAAAGAGAATTTGCTCTTGAAGCAATTTTATAAAAGTCATAATACTTTTTGCTACAACCATTTCAGACTTTTTTTTGTTTTGATTAAAGGATATTTGCTGTTGAATAAAATTAAGGTTAAAAATGTTAGGTATAGAAGCCTAATGTTGAAAATAGCACACAAAGTCAATATATAATGAAGAATGAGTGATACGAGAATTTTCTCGTCTTCCTAGCAGCACGTTGCAGTGGGTTTCTGGGGGCAGGAAGAGGTGGGGATGGAAGCCCACAGAGGCCATATTGTTGCCTTGGAACTGGTGTCCTACACAACTACCTGTGAGGTCTCCCTGGAGCCTACACAGGGCCGCTGCCTACCGTGGGCACATGGTGAACCTTTGTTCAACAAAAAGACACAACTGAAGATCTGGCAACGGGCGGGGCCAGAGAACTTCGCCTTTCCCAGAAACACAGTTGTGTAATTTAGGCACCCTGGTTTTCAGCAATAGGCATCAGAAATTTGTCAAAAAGATGGACTGTTCCTTATGTTTTCCAACTTAAGTCCAATGCTGTTGTCAGATTGTGTTTGGAAAAAGAAACCTTAAGAAAAGATGTCTTGGTGATGCGTGGACAGTGATGTCACCCCCTCGCCCCCAGGGGAACAAGCAGATTTTCCAGGTATGCAGCTCAACCTTGCCTGTGTTCGGCTCTGTCTCCAGAACGTACACATGGACACCCCTGTGAGTCCGTGGCCCCTCCCAGAGGTTTAATATTTCCTCTAGTAAAAAAGTTGAAAGCATGGCACACTGGATTTGGGACCTAGGAATATGGCAGCCAGTTTTTTTTTGGGCTGTGAGCGGAGGTCAGGCCTGCTGAAGGGAGGAGGATGCCCATGCTGCTCAGCAGGCCTGGCACGACCATGGCTTTCCTTGTGGATGGCAAGTTGCTTCTGGAGGTAAGATTGACTGTCCCACACCAGATCTCTATTTATCAAGCACAGCTGCACCCCTCATGTTAGGCAGCCTGGATTTATGTGCTTCATTCATGGCAATGCTAAGGCACACAATTTAGAGTTACCAAAATACCTATGTTCCCCTTATTCTCCAGAATTCACAATGCCCTACATATAACTTAAACATTGTCTTAGTGTAGCAAAATATACATAATACAAGAATTTCCATTTTAACCATTTTAAGTGTACATGTCACTGTCATTACTTCCATTCACCATTTTGTGCAACCATCACCAAAAAGTATCTTCAAAACTTTTTCATCTTCTCTAACAGACACTGTAACTACTGAGCGATAACTTCCCATTCTACCCTCACCCGCAGCCCATGTAACCTCTAATCTACCTTATGTCTGTATGGATCTGCCTATATCATTTTTAAATTTTGTTTTTAAAATTTATTTTAAGTTGGGCTCATAGAAGCAAGGCTTACAGAAGAGTTTCAGAGTTTCAAAAGAGGACTTGAGGTTTTATAGTTTTTCAGCTGAGCACATTTAACTCAGCAGGTCCACCTTGTTTGGCACACTAGACAGTTGCTAGGAGAGATGAACGAGATGGAAAGAAAGATGACTGAATTCTTGAGGACCTGTCATGTATCAAGCACAGGAGTAGCTGCATGAATGTGCCTGACTTCAGCTGCTCCTCATGACAGCCTAAGTGAGCAAGTTATTTCTGTTTTAGGATGAAGAAAGCGAAGCTCATTCACATAAAAGTCCTATTAAAAGTTGAGATTGAAAACCAAATCCTACTGACCTCAGATGTCCATGTCTTCCCATTACTTACTGCTTCATCCAGAGTACATAAAGGACACGTAAGGGGTGGAGTGTGCATTTCCATCCATTATTACATTTAGCGGAGTGAGTTCCAGAGCCAAAGGTGGCAGCAATACCAAGGAGAGCTGCTGCCCATCATGCCACGGAAGCTCCAGTCTTACCTTAAGGCTGCAGCCACCCAGCCACTTGTCCATCCACCCACATCAACTCATCCCATCATTAATTGGTGCCAGTTATATGCCAGACCTTGGGGGATGAGCCCGTGGCCCCTGGTGGCTGTCATGCCTGTGATGATGATGGCAACAGTGGTGACAGTAGAAGCCACTATCCGTTTATTGAGCACATTCTGTGGGCTGAGCCTGGGTAGGGTGTTTCAGGAGTTTTAACCCTCACAGCCTGCCAGACAGGTGGCAGTGGGTTTCTGGGAGCACAGGGAATGGAAACTCACAAAGGTCAGATTGAAGCTGTCAAGAGATCACTTGGCTGGTGGCAGCAGGAGGGGTTCCTGCAGGGCTGTCTGATTTCTAGCCTACCCTCTGTGGTGGGTGAGCAGAGCCCCTTTCTCCAAGCCATTTTCTTGGGCAAGACATGGACACCTCAGTAGCCAAGGGACCTGGCTAGCAGGAGGGGGCGGTGAGTTTGGGAACTGGGGAGCAGGGACCACCGGGGGGGATTATTGGACACCTCCATTTCAGAGTCTCCTGGCCGGGAGGGCCTCACAGTGTTTCAGGAAAGTGTGAGGCCTCTGCCGAGTGCCCATTTTTCATGGACAGTGCAGGCTGAGGTGGGGCAAGACCCTGATGACTAGGGCCATAAGAGAATAAAGGTGAGTCCACTGCCAGAATTCTGTGGTTAGTGCTAATTCACTCAAAGGAGAGGCCTGTCCTTGATGTCTGTTCAATCACATTTCGCGTATATATCTGTCAGGTTTACGATCTCATTTTGTTCTTCACAACAAATCAGCAAAATTCATTTAGGAGGGAGCAGTGAGACTGAGATAGGGTGTAGCGTGAGAATTGATTAGGCTGTCAGAGAGCAAGAGAAAGGGGAGGAAAAGAGGTTCTGAAAAGAAAATGTGACTTCTTAAAACCTCGTCAGCTCACAAGGATTTATTCATACATCATTAAAATTTAAATTACATGATTTGGTCTGTCACTGAGGACAAATGGTTCCATTTCAGCTGCATTTGTTTGAACTGTTTTATTCAGGCAATAAATACTTAATTGGTTGATTATTTTAAAATTTAGCAGGCTGCAGTAAATCTATATTTAGCAGAAACCCAAGTCATACGGTAAGTCATTTCCAGTAGGATTAAAATTATCAGCATGTTTCTCAAATCTTAAATGCCAAACTCTGGACTATGTTCAGTTTTGCATTCTTAATTTCAGGCAGACATTTTCATTCCATCGGCATGTGATTCTTTTTCCAAGACTACATAATAATGGTGGCATTTTTCCTTTCCATGCCGCAGCAGCCCTGCAAGAGAGAGAGAAATTTGGTCTCTTTGATTGATGAAGTTTGGTGACCTAACCAGATGACTGTCTTTCTCTTCCAGATTGCTTAACTCTCAAATCAGCTGGAAACGAATTTGTTTTTCAAACATATTTCAAGCACATTGAGTAGCGAATATCATATACATAAGTGTTATTTCTTTTCTTTTCTTTTCTTTTTGAGATGGAGTCTCACTCTGTTGCCAGGCTGGAGTACAGTGGCATGATCTCTACTCACTGCAACCTCCGCCTTCGGGGTTCAAGTGATTCTCCTACCTCAGCCTTGCAAGTAGCTGGGAGTATAGGCGTGTGCCATCACGCCTGGCTAATTTTTTTGTATTTTTAGTAGAGACAGGATTCCACCGTGTTAGCCAGGATAGTCTCAATCTCTTGACCTCGTAATCTGCCTGTCTCAGCCTTCCAAAGTGCTGGGATTACAGGCATGAGCCACCATGCCCAGCCGGGTGTGATTTCTTAACCGTCTGTGATTACATTGAAATATGGAAAGGTGGCTTGGACATTATTTAGGAAGTGTGATGAGTCTGTAAGTCCTGTCATGTGGGCATCTTGATTCACATCCTGGAACTGTGGCCTGTGCCTCAGACACAGTTGCCTGAATGAGCCGTGATCCACTCATTAACACACCCTCCACAGCCACTGGGTCAATAGCACTTACTTTGTTCAGTTTCTACTCTGCTTATTAAGGATATGTAATTTTGATTTGTGAGGTTGTGCCCATGAGTCCTTTCTCCATTCCAGTTGCTGTCAGCTTAACCTGGGGCTCTTGGCATCTCTGTGTTGGACTTTTGCATCACTCTCCCTGTGGATTCTCTGCCAGCTCTCCCTTCCTCCATATGCTTTGCAGGGTGATCTTTCTGAAATGCAGATCTGATTGGGATACTTTGTCGCTTAAAACCTTTCAAAGCCAGCCCCTGCTCCCTTGCTTTCAAAGCACCTCTGTGTCCTTAGAAGAGTGTACAAGCACCTCTTCCTGCCAGCCCAGTCTGCTTTTTCCAAGCAATTAAAAGCCAAAGGCATCTATTTCTTCAATTCTACTTCATTCCTACCCGCCACTTCCACCCTGGCCCTTTGGTGAGAAGTACTGAAGGAAATCAGAATATATAGGTATATATTCATTATATATATATTTATATATATATACACACACACATACTTTTTTGTATATATACACATATTTATAATTTTAAAAATTTAACTTTTAAGTTCAGGGGGTATGTGTGCAAGTTTGTTATATAGGTAAACTTCTTATGTCATAGGGATTTGTTGTACAGATTATTTCATCACCCAGGTATTAAGCCTAGTATCCATTAGTTATTTTTCTTGATCCTCTCCCTCCTCCCATCATCCACCCACTGATAGGCCCCAGTGTCTCTTGTTCCCCTCTGTGTGTCCGTGTGTTCTCATTTAGCTCCTACTTATTAGTGAGAACGTGTGGTGTTTGGTTTTCTGTTCCTGCATTAGTTTGCTGAGGATGATGGCTTCCAGCTCCTTCCATGTCCCTGCAAAGGACACGATCTCATTCTTTATTATGGCTGCATCGTGTTCCGTGGTGTGTATATACCACTTTTTCTTTATCCAGTCTACCATTCATGGGCATTTAGGTTGATTCCATGTCTTTGCTATTGTTAATAGTGCTGCAATGAACGTGTGCATGTGTCTTTATAATAGAATGACTTATATTCCTTTGGGTATATACCCAGTAATGGGATTGCTGGGTTGAATGGTAGGAAATCAGAATATATATATACGTGGCTTTATTTCATGAGACCATGTACCTTAGAAGCCTTTTTCTACAATCACACACTTTGTTGTTGATATTGCTCTTCCATAAATTTCTGTGCTAGTGAGGGATTGTTAAGAAAGGACGATAGCAAATATGAAGCCTTTAGCTGACTTCCCCTCCCCAGCAATTTAAAAAACAATTAAGCCACTCAGTGAATGAACTGCCTTAGAGAAGATTATAATGTTGGCCTTAATTTCTTTTACCAACTTTCCGTTTCTTGAAATGCATCTAATCAACTTCTATTAACTGTCCTGGAAAATATTTTGGTTTACAGAGCTTTTTGTTTTTAAAGTAAGGGTTACCACTAATTTAAGAAATTTAGGCTGAAAATGTTACTTTTAATAAAAAGGAAATGTCTTAGGCATATTAATACGTATAATTTTGCATATCACAAGGTGCAATCACAGTGTTTGGTTTTCGGAGCAAAAATGACACTTGTCAGTTCTCACTTGGATTTGCTGACGCTCTTGCCCCTTCAGGGTGGGTTGCCATTTGGAATTCGGAAATGCTGTGGCTTCAATTCATTTAGACAAACATATCCATGTCTGATTAGGTTCAGAGTGGTGGTGGTGATCTGAGTATGGATGTCCATAACAGCTTCACATATTCATGTACTCTGAAAAGGAATTTTATAGAGGTTGTTATTTAGAATGTCTAATTCTAAGTGAAGAGTTTAGGGGTGGAAAGTTTGAATACAATGCTTTATTCTCTTGTTGAAGTTTTGTAGGAAGCTCATGGGTTGCTTTTGCAAAAGCAATTTGAAGATGTTCCACATTAGTTTGAATGCTTTGTATTGAAGAATTAGAATGTTTAGGGTTTGGGAGTACTTCTGTGAAATTGAGGTAATGGGAGTTTAGGTTTATGATGATGAAAGTGTGTGTGGAAGGCATGTGGCAAAATGTTGACTTTTGCTGCTCAGTTTTTCTTGTAGGTCACAGGTTGAGTACTCTTTATCAAAATCTGCGTGTTCTTGCTGGGTGTGGTGGCTCACACCTATAACCCCAGCACTTTGGGAGGCTGAGAGGCAGGAGTATCTCTTGAGCCCAGGTGTTTGAGACCAGCCTGGGAAATAAGGTGAAACCCTGTCTCTACTAAAAATACAAAAAATTAGCTGGGCATTGTGGTGTGTGCCTGTAGCCCTGTCTACTTAGGAGGCGAAGGTGGGAGGATTGCTTCAGCCTGGGAGGCAGAGGTTGCAACGAGCCGAGATTGTGCTATTGTACTCGAGCCTGGGCGACAAAGTGAGACCCTGTCTGAAAATAAAATTAATAAAAGAAAATAAATCTGCATGTTCTTTCTATAAATGGGAATTTTATTTTCATAAATAAGATTAAAATAGTGGTCTGGGGGTAATTAACACAGCGGGAGGGGAAGAGTAAAAAAAGTGTATGGTTCTAAAAAGAACTTACAATGTTAAAATCATGGTCTATTACTTTTATAGTAGGTCTGGCTATAAACATGTTAAATTTTTACCCAGTATCAAATTCAAGGAAAATGTTGTGAAACAACATTGGATGCATTCAAAGGAATTTTAAAATAATTATAATTTACTGTCTTCTCCTTGGTCAGAGGGTACTTTGGAATCTTACTTTGAGCTGTGCAGGCAAAAGAAATTATTCCACTTTTCTCTATTTGGCTTTGCTCTGTTGTTGACTATTCCTCTTGAGTTCAAGTGGAGGCCTCCTGGACAGCTGGTGGCCAGGGCAGCTGTAGTGACCCAACTCTAGTGTGCCCCTCCCAAGGATGGGGCTCCCAATTTAGCTGTTGGGTTTGTACATAAAATGCCACAGCACAGCAATCTGAGCTCTTGCTTTCTGTTTAAATAAAAAGGCAGATGCTTCACACATGTTTTCATGAATTTATATAAACCATGGAAGGAAAGAATGCTGATATTCAATAGGAACCTTGTAGCAACTTGTTACTTGTAATTTTTAGGTTTACTGTAAGAGCAAACGCAGAAAGCAAACCTGCAGCTGTGCTGACGCTGGGTTCGGACTAACCCATGCTCTTTTAAGTGCCTAAGTAGTGGGTGAATGGAGCATCTATAAATAGTGAATGAGTGTGTCTGACAGACCTCAGAGACTGGAGGGATTCCTTGGGCCAGCATTGTCTCATGTGGCCAGGGAGGAACACAGCTGAGGGGAAGGAAGTACACTCTCTCTTGCCTTTCTTTCCATATCAAGAAGAGTGGATTTTTGAGTCAGGGAGTTATCCTGATGGTCTACTGGGGACACCTAAAGTAGGACTGACCAAAGCTTTGGCCCTTCCTCGAGGAAGACACTGTATTGGCTTCCATGACTTCTGGAGGCATCTGATGCCTCCCAACTGGCTACCCTGCTGAGTTACACTCGATTAACTTTTCTGTCTCCTCTCGGACTCAATGTTTTATGAAGCTGAGCTTCTCTTGGAATGTGGAGCCTGGAAAGGGAGGAAGCGTGCCCTGGGCATTCCTTAAAGTTGTACTGGATTCATACTGATCTGTCCACACTCTCTCGGGCCTCTGTGACAGCGCCAGGCACATGTCACTGTTGAATTAATTGATGGTGTACACTTGTTAGCAGACGAGCTACAGTTGAGGGTATAGTCTGTGGCTATCAGATGCAGTCAGATGTCATGTGGGCCAAAACTTACAACCTTGGAGTCATAAACCAGCTGTGAACACCCAGGAAATGAATCGTTCCATCTGAGCCAATCTGCAGTCTCCTCTCTCACTTCCCACCTGACACTGTAGCACCCCTTCTGGTGTGATTGAAGAACTTCTAAGTGCCAGCCTGCCCACACCTGGTGATGCACCAGTGTCTGTGTGCTGCCTTGGGAGGTGACTGTGGGATATGAGGATCTTATATAATATAAGCTAATAGTTTTGCATATGGCTAGCCCTTGTTGGCTCGGGACAGCTGGTTTAACAACCAGCTTTTAGATGACACTGGGCAGAAATGTGATGTTAAGTATTTCTCACTCCCATATTACAGGATTTTTTAAGAGCAGTGTTTGCCTAAAGTAAGAACCATCTTCTGGGAGAGGGGTCAGGTAGGACTGCTAGTTTTTGGCCAGTGTCTTTTAGCTTATCTATGATTCACTTAGATGGTTGATAAATTCCTTGCCCAGTCTGACGGCTTTCTGACCATCGGGGACTGTCTGGTGCAGTGCAGGATAGTAAGTAGGAAGCCTTATCATCTGAAGAGTGTAAATAGTAAATGGAGACGTCTCTTGCTAGTCTTTCATTTCAGCTGTTGACTCCTCAGTAGTGCTGGATTTTTGATGTTTATCACTGTCTCTTTCACCCCCACCCTCTCTTACCCACAAGACAAATGGTGAGGTTAAATTTGGCCATGACTCAGCCAAAGTCTAGTGGTAGCCATCAGGAAAGAGTGTCAGAGGTCTTAGATTTGGCACTTGGGCCCTTCAACTGTTTTCAGTTTTCACTAAGGTTGAAACTATTCTGGTTGAACTTATTCTGGTAATAAGCTGAGAACAATGTGCTCCTGGGTGTGTTTCAAAAACAAAAACATTTTTTAAAATGGAAATATAGATTAGGGTAGCTTGCCACAATGATAGTCATGTGTAGGGAAATACACACAAATTGAACTAAGTCTAACTTTTATGCTTAGATAACAAAAAGATACTTTCGAATTTACCAAATATTCATTCAAGCAGTCACCAATGAGTCATCTGGATAGCTTCTTTTGTAAGACTGTTCTTATTCTTATAAAGTTAGTTGGCTCTGAAAACTTTACTTCAGTTGATCCAAGAGTTTGAGCTGATATTTCAAGGATGTTAAACTTTGCAACCTAAAACAAAACTGAGATTGCATATGATTAGTTTTTGTGGCTTAAATTTTAGAATGAAAAAGACAATAATGATTGGCTTAATTTTTTTTTCTCTCTTTAGAAAACGTTTCATAGCAGTAAAGGTGATACATACTGTTGAAAACATGTAAATGTAGCTCTGCGTCCAGGGGTGTTGCTGGCAGATTTTTTGAAATAATTCTCCAGAATCAGCAGTCAACAAGGAAAGAACAGTGACTTGCAACCTGGAAATCCAGCCAGGACTGCCGTGAATGTTTGTGGTAGTTTGGGATCACATGCCGGTTCTAGCAGGTCCATGCTGGTCCGGGTGGCAGCCCCTGTGTGGATAGGCAGTCTGTAGTGTGGGGGAGCGGGTACCTGAAGAAAGAGAACTGTAAAGGAGTCAGCATAGCACCCCAAAGCCTTCTCTCCTGGATTGGGAGACTGTCATAACTTTTGGAGTGGCAGTGGTGTTTCAACAAGATATACAAACCTTATTCTAATTTTAAAAAGCTATTTAATTAAACTCCATATTTAATTTTTTTTGAAAAGGTGGCACATTCACATGGGTGCAACTTTGAGAAGTATACAATGATTTATAGTAAAATATCTCACATTACTATTCCGTCTCACCTCTGACTTTGCTGTCTGCTTCCTTACCTCAAATTTCCCAGTTGGCCGCCACATGTAATCATTGTTATTAATATCCACATGTTTTTGTGGATGAAGACAAATATATGTAATTTACACTTCCCCTTTTAAAAATAAAAGTAACATACCATATATACTTTTTTTTCATTTACTATTTCTTGGGGCTCTTCCTATACTACCAAATAAAGGGCTTCCTTTTTCTTAACAGCTGAATAATATTCAGTTCCATGTACATAGGAATCCTATTTAACCTCTCCCCTGTTGAGGGATAGTTGGTTTGCTGTCTATTCTTGGCCATGGTAAACAATGCTGCAGTGAATAACGTTGCATATGTGACATTTTGCACATGTGTAAGTTTACCTGGAGGATAAATTTCTGGAGGTGGGATCGCTGGGTCAAATGGTCTGTGTACTTGCAATTTTGATAGATATTGTCAAATTGCCTTCCACAGGGCTTGTTCTGATTCCTTTTCCCACCAGCAATTTGCAGCCGATCAATGTGAATGTGCTGGAATGCCTCTTAGGGCACCAAATAGTGATATAAAAAGTGTGTTTTACATGCAGGTCTGAAGTGCACTGTTCCAGAATGTGACCTCACTGCTTCCTGATGGTGCAGAGGTTTTAGTGAGTCCTGCTATTGTGTAAGACAGGTGAACCCTGTGCAGTAGTGCTTGTTGTCCATGCTCGAGGGCACACACCCAGTGGAGCAACAGGAGGCCTGAGGTCTACCTCACTCTGCAGGCTGACCTGAGGGGCTGCTTTTCTCCAGTACCCCAGCAGCAGTCCTGGCTGAGAAAGCCTTTTTGAGAAACAGAGGATTCGATTTATTTTCACAAATTAGTGTCCTTAAGTAAACATTTGATAAATTAAATCTGATTAATTTAAGCATTGACTGAAGCCATTTTTATCAAACCTGTAGGAAGAGTGTATCAAGAAGTTGAGCAATCAGCTAAAAATTTTAGTATTTTTGAAACTGAGTAGAAAAGGGTTAACATTTTACCATGTCACCATTTTAACGTGAGAAAGGAAACCACCCAGCAAGAGGTGGAGAAAGGACAGACCAGAGTGTTCCTGTTGCCTCCTTCCTGGGTCATCCCCCTTTGTGGCTTCAGTTTCTCTGCCATTCCTGGCGCTCTGCTTCCTGGAGGTACACATGTCCCCCTCACCCTTGATTCCTCCCCTGCCCTCGATTCACACCCTCTCAAACTTCATGTTCAAATCCTCATTCTGCTATGCTATGTTATTCTATGAATTCAAAATTTTTAAGTAATGAAGACTTTGATAAGAGCAAATATACATTTATGATTTTTAAAAAGCTGTAATTTTTATGATTTAATGCCATGATTACAATTTTGGGATCTCACTGGAGATCAGATTGGGTTCGACTAGAAAATGAATAGGTGTGGAAAAGGAAGTTGGAAATGGTCTGAGTTGAATTTGGGTGAAGTTCTCAAAGTACGTGGAACAGCTGATGTCATCTCAGCATGTTGTTTCACTACAAAAGCGAGGTCATCTAACAACATTTTGTCACTGTGAATCTGATGAGAATTCCTAAGTACACTCTGAGAATAGAAAGAAGGTGAATGCTGCAGAGGGGGTCTGCACTGGAAAACTTCTGCTGCCATTTCAATGCATCGAGCCACCTTGCCTTATAATAGTGAACAATAGTAGAAGTACCTGGAGGCTCCATAGAGGGGCTGTGTGCAGTGAGCATAGTGTCGAGGCACCATGTGACAACAGCACACAATTCTGAAGGTGAAAGAAGAATGACATGAGAACAAGAAAGCGAAATGATTGCAGGCTCTTACATAAATGCAACTGACACGTGGGTTTTTAATTAACAGTGGTGTAGAATGAATACAGTGATATAGAATAACACATTTAAAACTAAAACAAAAATCCCTATTCTGTTTCCTTATCCCGCTGTTGTTTTTCACGGCAATCGTCACCTTATACACTCAGTTCTGTGTAACACTTGTTTTTGAAACCTGTATTTGTTTCAACATGATTGACATATTAGGGAACAACTTGAGCATAACATGGATTTCACATTTGCTGGTATAATTTTGTCTGCAGAAGCTCTAGGTGAATGCAGAAAACTGCCCTCAGCTGAACCAAGCCACGTAGGAATACACAAAACACACCCACACATACCTCAAGCATCTCTCACCTACCTCAGGTCATGTCTCATGTTTGAGCCACACCCATCCACATGTGGAGTTCCAATTTTCTCCTTCCTGATAATCCTCCATCCATCCCACAATTACAAGCCTTTCCGATGCCCACTTGCATAAGCACGCTTTGGTTTCCTCACAGTACAGTGCCATATTTTTTGTAGTATTTAGGTATTTCTAAGCCACTTTGTGGGTATAAAACTGCACTGTAGTTCTTATCAGGCTCCTCTCTTTTTTTCCCCATATGCCCTCTGGTGTAATTGTGAGATTTTTTTTAGCAACATGTATGTTGTGTTATAACAGAACTGCCTGACTGTGATTGACTTGGGTTTATTGTTCATGTTTATTGTCTTGTCCCCTCTCCTCCTCCTTCCCTGGTAGAATATCAGTACGTGAGGGCAGAGCCTTTTGATGGGTCACTCACTGTGGTGTCCTCAGCACCTAGAACAGTGTCTGGCACAAAGCAAGGCTCGATAAACATTTGTTGAATGAATGAATCATCAGATCATTTACTGGAAGTAGCACTCTAACTATATTCTGTTGTAAATTAATGTTCTATAATAAAGAATTATTTACAGTTTTGCTTTCAGTTATCTGTGGTCAACTACAGTCCTAAAATATCAAACAGAAAATTCCAGACATAAACAATTCATAAGTTTCCAATTGTCTATTGTTCCGAGTAGCATGATGAAATCTCTTGCCCTCGTCCCTAGGCTGAAATCATCCCTTTGTTCAGCATTTATTTGCAGCATACACTACCTGGCCATTAGTCACCCAGTGGCCATCTCAGCACGTCGGAGCCATTGTGGTACAGCAGTGCTTGTGTTCATGTAACTCTTATCTGACTTCATCATGGCCCCAAAACACAAGACTAGTAATGCTGGCAATTCAGATATGTCAAAGAGAAGCCGTAAAGTACTTCCCCTAGGGAAAAGGTGAAAATTCTTGACTTAATAAGGAAAGAAAAAAATTGTATGTTGAGGTTGCTAAGATCTACAGTACATAAGATATTTTGAGAGAGAGAGACCACATTCACATAACCATTATTACAGTATATTGTTACAATTATTCTATCTTATTATTGTTGCTAATCTCTTATTGTGCCTAACTTACAAATTAAACTTCATAGGTATGCATATATACAAAAAATATTACACAGATAGTATCCAAGGATTCAGGCATCCACTGGAGGTCTTGGAATACATTCCCATGGATAAAGAGGGATCACTATATTATAGTTAAGGGACGTAGAGTGGCTAACATAGCTTATCAAGGAAGGGGAGGGATGGAAATGTGGAATGTAGATCACCCGGCTTTTTAAAATTTGTATTTAAGAAAAGCTTTATGTTCTAACAACCTTTAACTCAAAGCTGATTAAAAGTACGAACAATGAGAATAATAGCAAAAGTGGCCAGATCCATGAATATAAGATTATGTTCATTTAGTAAAGATAGTGGGGGAAAAAAAAGCCCAACAATGGTGCTTGACTCCAAAATAATTTAATGGAGGAGAAATAAACTTAAAAAGTGTATAAAGATGATGAGTAAATGAGGGCATGTGTTGAGTGTGTACCTGTAATTGGTAGTTGAAATTATAGATATATACATGTACATAGACACACACTTATTTGCATGTGACTTTGTGCTACAACTCTGGGAAGCACTTCACACACTATTCCCTTTTTTTAAATTTTTGAGACAGAGTCTCACTCTGTTGCCCAGGCTGGAGTGCGGTGGCGCAATCTCGGCTCACTGCAAGCTCCGCCTCCCAGGTTCATGCCATTCTCCTGCCTCAGCCTCCCTCCCGAGTAGCTGGGACTACAGGCTCCCACCACCACACCCAGCTAATTTTTTGTATTTTTAGTAGAGACAGGGTTTCACCGTGTTAGCCAGGATGGTCTCCATCTCCTGATCTCGTGATCTGCCCGCCTCGGCCTCCTGAAGTGCTGGGATTACAGGCATGAGCCATGGCGCCCGGCCTTCACACACTACTTCATTTCATCCTCACAGCAGCTCTGCATGGTAGGGGATGTTATTTTTCTCATCTTTCAAATAAGGAAACTGGGGCACAGATAGGCTAAGTAACTTAATGGGGATGATGCAGCTGGTAATCAGTGAACCTGGGACTGCGGGTGCAGAGTCCATGCCTTCATGGGTACTGAGAGCATTTAACTAGGTCTTGGTGATACCCGTTAAGAAGATTTGTCCCCTGCCTTCTAGGAAGAAGCCTTGGAGATGTAAGTGGAAAATAACCATGGGATTGGTACACAAGCCAGCAGAGCCTGAGGAATTGTGGGGACTGGGGGAGCAGGTGCATAACTGCCTTGTGTGGTGGGCTCCCCATCCATTAACTACATGCTTTGGAAGTGCCTGCATACATTGAAATGAGCCCCAAATACCCCAAAAGCAAAACGCATAGACATGTGCATGAAGGAAGGAACTAATGTTCATTCAATTCCTACCTTGTTGTAAGCACTGGGCTAGTCACTTCTCATACACTGTATTAGTAACTGAAGTTGTCAGATATGAGCTTAGTGTAAGTGTTTTTACTTGTTCTGTCTCATTTAATCTTTACAATCCTCCTGTGACTGGTTCTGTTATTATCTTCATTTTCCATAAAACCCAAAGTATGTGCCCAAAGTCACATAGTTATAAATGGTTTTGTTTAATCATCACCACCAACCAGTGGGATAGGAATTATTCTTAGAAGTAAGCACACACAACCAGGGAGTGGTACTGTTAAGATTTGAATGCAGGGCTGTCTTCACAGCCTTTGCTTTTTCCATTTTAAATAAGGCACACATTGAGTTGAGGTGTGTTTCTAAGAAAAATATAAGAGAAGATTTGAGACAGTGATTAAGTTCTTCCAAGACTTAACCAAAATCAATATGTACTTAGAATAATGGAGATCTTATATTTAAAAGAAAAGCAGTTAGCAAGTTGAATAGCCATTAGTCACAGAAGATAGGCGCCATAGATTTTAAATATGGTAACCACAAGACGAGGAAGATCACACTGCCAGCAGAGGAGTTCATCTTAAAACTAGAGCTGATCTTGCTTCTCTAAATAAAAAAATCCTTCTTGGTTCCCCCTGTCTGCAGAATATGAATCTTAGCATGTCCTCTCTTGTGGCCAGTCTCTCATCACCTCTCAGGCCGCTCCTACAGGTGGCCCCCTCTCCATCCCTGAATGCTGTGTGTTTTCATATAATAACATAGCATTGTTCATCCCTCTTCCCAAGGGGAGAACCTCTTTCTTTCTGGCAAAATCCAGTTCAAGTTTTATTACCTTGGGGAAGACTTCTCCAGATCCCTCAGGCAAAACTGAGTTGCTTCATTTCTCTTTCCCAGATCTTTATCAGTTTCACTCTTACGGATTTAGTACATGAGTTGCAACCACTGGCTGCTATGGATCACTCTCCAAATGGCTCAAGAGTTCTTCATGGATCCAGAGACTATGTTTTATTCGTGTCTGCGCTCCTGGTGCCTGTCTCAGAGCCTGGTATACCCAGTCAGTGTTTATGAAATGGGTAGACAGATGGATGAATGGATATGTAAATGATTCCATAAAAATGTGCTACGTGGGTAATAAGTCATTGCAAATTAGGAACTATTGCAGGCACTGTCACTGGATATATTTTTTATCCATAATGAATGTAATTGCTAGTTTTAAAAGATTGTTTCTTAAAATTCTTAGAAATTAGGATACAAAATAGGTTTTTAACAAGGCATGTTGTAGATATGTATCTTCCTTGGCTTGCAATTAGGAAATGTTAACATTTTATGCATTAGCTTTCCTGACTTTCCACATTCTAGGCATTCTCCTAGGTCCTGAGTGAAGCGTTCTCTGCTCACCTTCTCTGTCGTCTTGGCTAGCCTCTGCTGGGAACATCAAGAGCTGTGGTTCTTGGTTATTCTGTAGCTCGCCTCTAAGGCATGTATGATGCCTTAAAATTTTCATTATTCATTGGATTACTCTTGACCTTGACTCCCCAAGCACATGATAAATTCTTAGAGGGCAGGAATCGTATTTATACTCTCTCTGAGCCCTCTAGCATTTCTAAAGTGGTGGACATGTCTGTGTAGTAAGCGTTAAAGGATTTTTCGTTGATGAGGCCATTACTTTCTTGTTTTGTTTTGACAAGTTGCAAAATGCCCCCTTTCTCCATCTTTGGAGGAAGAATGACGGTTCATACTCTCTTGTGAGAAACACAGCCCTGCTCCGGCCTGTGAAGTGTATGGGAGGTTTACTGCAAGGATGTAGGAGTGTTGTGGAAAAGAGGAGCCAGAAGAGCAACGAGGCTTCTGAGGGCGGGGCTGGGGGCAGGATGTGAAACAGAAGTTCTTGAGAGCCAGGCATCTGTGTCTGTCTGCCTGTCTTGTCACATGGTCTCTCATCCCTTCTTTTCCTAGGGCAAATGCCACACCTCCTGACTTTCTCTGCTGACTGGGCTCTCTACGAATTTATTGCTCCTTGAACATGACAGCAGAGTAGTCATTCCAGGGACCCTCACTGACTTTTTTTTCCAACTTCAATATATTTCTTCAGAGGAGGAATTTGATTGGTTCCCTTAGGTCAGGTGTTCTTCCTGGTCCAGTCAGCTGTGGCCAGAGAGATGGGGTCACTGGGTGTCAACATTTTCAAGCAGGATTATGGAAACACATCTTCAGATGACAGTGTGGGCTGGCTAGGCATGCCAAGCTTCTGGAGTGAAACTTGAAGTATGTTTCAGCAGCAGTCAGTCGGGAATGTTAATTAAGGGGCCACAGTCGTCATTGCTTGGAGTAAAGATAGAGGTACCCTCTACTGCCTCATGAAGCTTTGGCCTAGGGAGTGGTACCTTGTGAAGGGTCTTGAGGTCCAATGAGAAATTGAGGGTTGTTTTCCCCAGAAGTCCCTGCCACCAGGAAATCTGGCAGAGTAGCATGGCGGACTGAGTGTCCCCTTTGTGGCTTACTGTGCTGTGAGAGTGAGACACTGGGCTTCCTTACAATGTTGTGTGTGTCTGCTGTGTCTGTTTGGGTGAGGGGGATGGAGTGATACCTTATATAATATGATTGCTGCCAGTCTTAAATTAGTAAACTTCAGTGGGAAAAGAGAAGTGAAGAATTAAGTAGACTTATAATTAATGAGATTTAGAGCCCCAGCAATGGGTGTAGAAAACACCTAGTTTCCTATGGAAGGCTCCAGGTAGGGGTGGGGGCACGTGGGACTCTTAGTTCTTATGGACAACTAGTATGTCACAGAGGAGCCTCCATCTGCCTTTTTGAAGCAGTCTTTATTTTTATTTGCTACAAGCAAAGCTCATTCCTTTGCCATGGGAAAGGAGAATAGCTTTAAAAACTATTTTTAGCTTGTTAGCACAGATAAGGAATTCTTAGGATTGGAGTACTAATCAGGAGATCAAGGTGAAAAGGAAATGAACATGCAGAGGGCAGAAAGAAGACATGGCAGAACTGAGGGCCAGAAAGAGGAGCAGCTCCACACCCATGGAGCTGGGTGAAGACATGAAGCACTTCTTGTGGGAGAGGCCTCTGCTGTTCTTTGCAACACCCAGAAGGTAGCATGAAATTGCTGGCACTAGGGCGGAATCTTGTTTTGCAGTAAGGAAAAGTGAGAAGCAGTCCTGGTGAGAGCAGATCTGCGGGCAGGTCTGTGGGTGGACTTCTGGGGCTTGTTCTCAAGTTGCGGTGGAGTGTTCGACCAGACTTTGCAAGCTCACTGATGGGAATGGGCGCCTGTTGCCTCATGTGGGCACCAAACCTCTGTGCTTCTCTCTAGAGATCTTGTGGTTCTGGGTGTGAAGCTGAAGATTCAGAATGATACATTTTCATCTCTTCTTGCAGTTGAAGGGTCTTCATTTGAAAGAGAACAAAGATATAGGACTATGCCAGCCCCTTGGTGTTAATGATCTAAATTACAGGTTATTTCATTGTGCATGATCTACATTTGCCACAAGACTAGGGTTGGGCAAATAAGCCAGTTTTTGTTTTTTTAGACGGAATTTCACACTTACTGCCCAGGCTGCAGTGCAGTGGTGCGATCTTGGCTCACCACAACCTCCGCCTCCCGAGTTCAAGTGATTCTCCTGCCTCAGCCTCCTGAGTAGCTAGGATTACAGGTGCCCGCCACCACACCCAGCAAATTTTGTATTTTTAGTAGAGATGGGGTTTCTCCATGTTGGTCAGGCTGGTGTGGAATTCCGACCTCAGGTGATCCACCCGCCTTGACCTCCCAAAGTGCTGGGATTACAGGCATGAGCCACCGCGCCCGGCCAAACAAATTTTTAAAAACAAGGTTAAAAATGTGTAATTCCTGGAAGTCTGACAATGATCTCTAGTAAAATCTATACAATCTATTACATGGTAGATAGTAATTTTTAAAAATTGAATCAGAAAAATCATGAGCATTTCTAAATGATTGCGGAATTACCAGGAATGAATATGGGTTAGCTAGGAGTGAGCATTGCTAAGCCAACCTCATATTGAGGATAATATTGGGCTGGTAGATTTAGTTTTGTGGAATAGATTTGCAAGAGACTCTTGTAAATATCTGTGTGGGCTAGACATTAGCATGAATTAGATGGAGTCACTATTTGTTTAAAAACAATCTGTTGTTATTGTTTTGAGTTATCAAAATGGAATGGGCAGACCAACTGGATGCCAAAAAGCTGCCATGTTTTCATTAAAAAAAAATCAGTGTCCTCTGTCTAGAGGGCATACTCAATACAATTTCAAGCGATACAAAGCTGATAGGGATAGCTAACATGTTGTATGACAAAGTTGGTAGAAATACTTGATATGTTATATATCACAAAGTTGAGATCTTGATAAATTGAAATCAACTAAAAAGGCTAAACGTAAGGGAAATACATGTCCTGCCTTTTGGGCTAAAAATTTTATTATGTGAGTATGGAAAGAAAGTTGAACATACATTTATGTAAAAGATCTATGTGTTTTAGTTGACTACATTTATAGAATATAAAGCTTTATAGGAGAAGGTGGCCTATAAAGCTATATATTCTGTTAGAGGGACATAAAGTGCCCACAGCTGTGATGCTCTATAAGCCATATCTCAGTAGGGCCCTGACCGGAGGATGTCCTGGAAAGGATGCAGGAGGAAAGTATTGAATGGTAAGAGGGATTGGGAAGCCTGGCCTGAAAACCTGACACATGAATGTGCAAGCCTGTTTCCATCGGTCAAGTCTGTCCTGAGGAAGGAGCAGGCCTATTCTAGGTAGCTCCTGAGGGCAGTACTGCCTTTGTGGGTAGAGGCTGCTGGTGGACAGATTTGACTTGGGTATGAGCAGACTTGATGGCTGCATCGAAGCTATATCTTCAGTGGGTGGAGAGCTGAATTTAGTGGCCTCTGAGGTCCCTTCCAAATCTTAGATTTTGCAGTGCTTGGACAATCTACATTTTGTTGTAATTTTAAAGCCACTAACATATGGTTTAGAGATGGGTTTATCACTGTAATTTGGGTTATGTAATACTATAAAAGGAAACTGTGATATGACCATCCTTTAAGTGGGAAGGCCCAAGGAAGTTTCCAGAGAACCAAGAGTAACCATGACTGTTTGCAAAGAGTGAGTTTTGTTGAATGTAATTGTGATGAAAAAATACAGTTGTTCCTTGAAAAATATACTGTGACTGAAGAGAGTGCAAAGGAAGCACATCACATGTGGTACTGTGATGCAGTTTGCATTTAATCCGAAGGTGAATTCTATCACATAGATATGAAGATTTAAAGAAAAAGTCCTTTCTCCTTTTGGGGATTCTTTTTGAGCATTTCTGCTTTTCAGTGATCATAGCTTTGTTTGATCAAGCTAGTGCTGCCTCTCAGGGAACAGAGAGCAGTTATTACAGCTGGCATGGGCAACCAAGGACCTTCAGGGCCATGCCATCTTGGAGATTTTCTTCAGAAAGAGGCCCTGATTACTCTTTATTTTTGCCCATGTTGTTTTACTCTGATCTGTAATTTAAAATCTACTATACAAAGAGTCCACAGAATGCCAACTGGATGCTAGTTTAAAGATTTTTTTCTTTTGCTCTTTCTTTTAAAAAAAATGTTAAATAGGACTGTCAATTTTGGTGTTTGCTGTTAAGAAATTGGTGAGATGCAGCTTTCTGTTTCCTTAACTTCAGTGGACTAAGATATCAGAAACAAAATCACCAGTGGAAGACTGTTCGAGGAGTCTTTTTTCCTAGAAAAGTGGACAGGGATGACTCAGCTAACTTAATCTCACATGGAGGAGGGAAGGACCAGCAGGCTTCCAGAATGGGCCTATAATGGCAGCCTGGCAGCTGTGACTCAGGGAACCCTTGCGTGTATGCTGGGTGCCCAGCTCTGCCCATTCTTCTCAGGTCATGTTGGGATCACACGTGGAAGGGAGGAAGCAGGCAGCCAGGACCAAGACTGTGCTTGAGCACATGGGTCGCTGTCAACTGCAGAGGACAGTAAATGGCTCCTTCTTGCTGGTTTTGAAAAGCAGATGTTTACCTCATATCTAATAATGGCTGTATCTTGACTTTTGTTCACTGCTCTTTCTCATGTGTTTGGACTTGATTTGGGGGCAAGGGAGAGGGTAGCTTTTATTTTTGGTTTTATGATTTTCTGCCTTTTAAATGTAAAGCCATATCTTTCTGTTTCCCATTTCCTTCAGTTATTCAAATGTCTTAATGTCTTTAGCCCACACATTGAATCTTGTTCATGATCATTTCTATGACCCCGGCTTGGTAGAACATCAGGAGGTGGATGTGCTCACACTTTGCTCTTGCCCTGGAAGTACAGTTCTTTCAGAATCTCTATTAATGGGCTCCCCTGATTAGGTCAGGCTCACCTGGGATAATGTCTCCTTTGATTAATTCAGAGTAAACTGATTTGGAAACTTAATTACATCTGCAAAATTCCCTCATTGTTGTCACATACTTTAACCTAGTCACAGTGATAATATCTCATCACATTCATGAGTCTAACCCAGATTATACAGTGGGTACAGCAGGGAAGGGAGTCTTGGGGGCCATTTTAGGATTCTGTCTACCATACTCCTGTAAACATTTACTCATTTAAGCCTCAAAGAATTACACAGGATTAGTCAGTAACAATTTTCCTTACAGAGCTTAAATTCCTTTCCACCTCAAGTTCACTCACTTAGTACTTTATTATGAATTTCACCAAACTCCCTGTATGGAAATGAGCTTCAGGACCAGTTTTAGCAGAAGAAAATAGGTTAACAAATTTATTCAATTAAACACATTAGGATTTTATTCGATCTAGAATATTCTGGGCATGTGGTCTAGTGCAAGGCTACTCAAAGTGTGATCTGTGAGTCACTGCTGATTGGAGAACTGTACGTATCACAGTGAGATACAAACAGAAAGTGAGAGTAAGCATTTAAAAACATTTATAGCAATTTAATACTGTCACAGTATCTAAGCCAGTGATCAATAAGCACATCTTTTTGACCAAAATACAGGACAGGTTTGGTATTGCTGGACTCACGTGATGAGTTACATATGGTGTGATCTGTGTGTTGATCCTGTGTTTTAGAAATAGGTTAGAAGGTAGGGGTTTATTTTTAATCAACCTTATTGAGGCATACTTTACATTCAGAAAAATGCGCCCACTTTGACAGTGTGATGAGCTTAGAAAAATGTATAGACCCATGTATCTACCACTACAATTGAGGTTTAGAACATGTTCATGTTTTCAAAAGTTTCCTTGTACCCCTTCTCAATCACTCTAGGCCCTCTCCACTCCCCACCTATAGCTTCCAAGCCACTGGTGATTACTGATATGCTTTCTGCCACTATAGATTAGATTTCTCTTTTCTAGAGTTTCACATCAATGAACTAATTCACTATGTACTCTTTTACATTATGTTATGTTTTATGTTTGCTTATCTCAAGATCACAAAGATTTTATCCTCTGTTTTCTGGTAGACATTTAATAGTTTCAGTTTTTCTATTTTGGTCTATGATCCAATTTGACTTAATTTTTGTGAATGAGGTAAGATACGGATATCTATTAATGGTTGTTCAAACACCATTTGTTGGAAATACTATCTTTTCCTGTTTATTTATATTGGCACTTAGGTTGAAAATCAGTTGATGATGTATGTGTGGTTCTAGGCGTGGATTCCATACTCTATTCTGTTGCTCTGTGTGTTCATGCTTAGGCTGATGCTATACACTCTTGATTACCATTGTTGTATTGTACATTTTGAGATTAAATAGTACAAGTCCTCAAGTTCAAATTCTTTGCCAAAATTATTTTGATTATTCTATGCCCTTCATATTTCTATATACATTTTAATAATCAGATTGTGGATTTTTAAATTTAAAATATCTGGGAGTTTTATTGGGATTGCAGTGAAAGTGAATCTGTAGATCAATTTGAGGAGAACTGACATCTTAATAATATTGAGTCTTCTATTTAGTCACGTGTATATCTTCTTTATTTAGGCCTTTCTCAGTTTCTCCCTGCAAAGTTTTATAATTTTCAGGATATAGGTCTTGCAAATACTTTGTTAAATTTATTCTTAGGATGCCATTATAAATTTAAATTTCCAAATTTTATTGCTCATATATAGAAATAAAATTGATATTTTTACATTTACCTTATAGCCTGCAATTTTGCTAAACTTATTATTTCTAGTAGCTTTAATAAATAGATTTCCTAGGATTTTCTGTATATATAATCACATCATATGTAAATAAAGTCAGCAGCTTAATTTAATGCTTAATATTATTAGTTGAATATTATTTGGGCAATGGATATTAATTTATTTGTCACCTTAATTTACTGATGGCAAAGGGCAAAACAAATTTCACTGGACTTTTTTT
>NW_012101421.1:5741777-5742444 GCF_000951045.1 Mandrillus leucophaeus
GAGACAGGGAGGCCAGAATTGGGTCCAGAAGGCTCCAGGAGGTTTCCTAGGAGGCCTGCTGCAGACTGCTGGACGTCTCCATGGCTGTTGTAGTGCTGTCTCTTATACACATCTAGATGTGTATAAGAGACAGTTGCACCACTGTAAGACACTGCTCTTCTCCTGTCTTCAGGCTCACTCCTGTAGCTCATCTTCCCATTGGCATTTGAGTTTTCACTCAGAAAACCAGTTCTGATCCTGGACTGACATCTGTGTGGCCTCAGGGTGAGACCTAGACCCTTTGCATTTTTGTAGAGATGGGGTTTCACCATGCTTGGCCAAGTATTAGCTTTTTGCTTGTGCTGCAACAAAAATCGTTATGAGAATAATAGTGATCTTCTATATTGATTGCCCTATGCTTGCTGTTGTTATGTTTGTATTGTGTAATTCTTTCCTTTTTCTGCAAGTTATATATTTTCAGATTATATTTACTAAAATACAGTAGTACGACTCTGTCTACCTCACACCCGAAGTTGTGCTGAACACAGGCAGTTGCAGACACAGGCCATTTAGGAAGGCAACAAAACAAAATTAATCTACTAGCATCTCATGGAAACTCTGGACACGAGAGAATGTGAAAGCTTCCAGCTAGCAGGACATGCTAAATGGAAAAAGAAACCAGTACAGC
>NW_012101421.1:5744974-5747015 GCF_000951045.1 Mandrillus leucophaeus
TAGTCACGTGTATATCTTCATTTATTTAGGCCTTTCTCAGTTTCTCCCTGCAAAGTTTTATAATTTTCAGGATATAGGTCTTGCAAATACTTTGTTAAATTTATTCTTAGGATGCCATTATAAATTTAAATTTCCAAGTTTTATTGCTCATATATAGAAATAAAATTGATATTTTTACATTAACCTTATAGCCTGCAATTTTGCTAAACTTATTATTTCTAGTAGCTTTAATAAATAGATTTCCTAGGATTTTCTGTATATATAATCACATCATATGTAAATAAAGTCAGCAGCTTAATTTAATGCTTAATATTATTAGTTGAATATTATTTGGGCAATGGATATTAATTTATTTGTAACCTTAATTTACTGATGGCAAAGGGCAAAACAAATTTCACTGGACTTTTTTTTTTTTGTTTTTTTCTGGTCCAGAAAAGACCCCTTTCCTTGAATAGGCAGTAGTGGGTTGTAAACTAAATGGTGACAATGGAAGTCATTTCAAGAACAAAATATTTTATATTAGTTTTACCTGGAAGTATTCATATATTCATTTTTGTAGCTATAATTAGCCAAATAAACTGCTAAAACCACTGTGTATGTTATTCTGTGAGAATTTAGTGTTAATGAAGGGAGAAGACCATCTCTATGTAAATAGTATTTACGTGTAAAACAAATTATTGAAAACAAAAGTAATTCTTTGAAAGAATCCAGTTAAAGAGCTGACTGATGCCAGTGTTCACTATTTCATGTATCAACATTAGTACTTTGTGAAGTAACAGTTTGGTTTGCTAAGAATAAAAAGCCAATATTCAAATGATCAAGACAGTAATGTAAGACTACATCAAAAATGTTTATGTGGAAATGTTGGGTAAATCTATGGCAAAGGAGAT
This sequence comes from Mandrillus leucophaeus, assembly GCF_000951045.1. Classification (NCBI taxonomy): domain Eukaryota; kingdom Metazoa; phylum Chordata; class Mammalia; order Primates; family Cercopithecidae; genus Mandrillus; species Mandrillus leucophaeus. The sequence continues at coordinate 5,745,865 of NW_012101421.1, forward strand.
ACCTCAGTCATCCTTTTCCAATGATATATTCAGAAATTGGCTAATGATATAGAATGATATATGAAAAGCAACCCATAGAACAAATGGAGTCAGCAAGGAATTTTTCATTATAGGTTGAAGAATGCACAGATTTGCTAAGTGGCAATTCTGCTAGTAAGTGTGTAATTTCATCATGTTGATATGATGGAAGAAGTCTTTTCAGCTTTATTACTGATAAACACAGCTAGCTCTGAATTATATAAAACTATGAAGAATTACATTTTCAACAAGAGTGCTCTGCAGTTTAAGTTTTGTACAGGAGAGTGTGTTCTGACAGCATCATTGGAATGACAGAAAAATATTCTAGAGAAGCCCCATGGATTAAAGAGCTTTTAACAGAATGCAAATCAGTGCACTCCTTCCTTTGGTGAGAAAGTTTGGGTATGAAAAAAATGTCATTCAAACTAAACAGTTTGCTTAGTGCTGGCGTAGGAATTGTGAACTATATACAGGCAAAGGTGTTAAAAATTATCCTTCCTCTTATATGCTAATATGGAAGCTAATTATAAACTGATATTGCATGCTGAGGTATGACAGTTACCTATGGAAAAGTTCTGTGGAAAATAAACTGTGAAATAAGTTCTTAGCATTTCTTGAAGGCAAGGAACCAGCTTGTTCTCAGTTCCTTAAAGATATGAATTAGACAGCCAGATTTGCTTATTTGTTTGTTATCCGAGGTATTAAAACCTCCATGCACAAAGGAATGCAATACTTTTTTTTAACGGGAGAAAAGATCAGTGGGCAGAAAAAAAAGTTATAAGTTTAACAAGCACAGAAATTCTCCAGATTGCTTTGTTATGTCCCATGATTTAACTACAGCGATTTGTGATGTGATGATCTTAATATTGCACATATATGAAACATTGTCACCAAATACCTTATGAATTTGGTCAAGCATTTTGAATTTTATTTTCACCAAAAATGATCTATGTTTAGGAAATGTATGGATCTAGTAGCTACTTATTTCAACCAAAGATAATTTAAATTTAACCGTAACTGCACAGGATAAATTGTGGAGCTGGCAGCTACTGAAAGATTCAAGATGTGTTTTGAGAATATAGCATTTGCTTTCATTTTGGATAAAAGTTGAAAATTAATGTTCTGAGCTTGCC
>NW_012101421.1:5747065-5764586 GCF_000951045.1 Mandrillus leucophaeus
TGATATTGCATGCTGAGGTATGACAGTTACCTATGGAAAAGTTCTGTGGAAAATAAACTGTGAAATAAGTTCTTAGCATTTCTTGAAGGCAAGGAACCAGCTTGTTCTCAGTTCCTTAAAGATATGAATTAGACAGCCAGATTTGCTTATTTGTTTGTTATCCGAGGTATTAAAACCTCCATGCACAAAGGAATGCAATACTTTTTTTTAACGGGAGATAAGATCAGTGGGCAGAAAAAAAAGTTATAAGTTTAACAAGCACAGAAATTCTCCAGATTGCTTTGTTATGTCCCATGATTTAACTACAGCGATTTGTGATGTGATGATCTTAATATTGCACATATATGAAACATTGTCACCAAATACCTTATGAATTTGGTCAAGCATTTTGAATTTTATTTTTTACCAAAAATGATCTATGTTTAGGAAATGTATGGATCTAGTAGCTACTTATTTCAACCAAAGATAATTTAAATTTAACCATAACTGCACAGGATAAATTGTGGAGCTGGCAGCTACTGAAAGATTCAAGATGTGTTTTGAGAATATAGCATTTGCTTTCATTTTGGATAAAAGTTGAAAATTAATGTTCTGAGCTTGCCAAAATTATGCCAAAAACTCTTTCCCTATTTCCATCAACATACCTATGTGAGACTCCTTTCTGTACTTAGGAGTGTTACTAAAATGAAATATCGAAACAACTTAGACATATCTTAGCCCCTGTAAGTAGCTTGCTTTATCCAACCTAAAATGGATAAGTTAACAAGCAAAAGGTAAGCTAACTTGTCCTATTAAAAACTTTGAATATTGGTATATGATATTTTTCTTCATTGTATAAGTATTAGCTCTTTTGCTTTTTTTTTTTTTTTTTTTTTTTGAGACAGGGTCTCACTCTGTCACCAGGCTGGAGTGTAGTGGTGCCTTCTCGGCTCGCTGCATCCTTCGCCTCCTGGACTCAAGTGATCCTCCTACCCAAGCCTCCCAAGTAGCTAGGACTACAGGGGTGGGCCACCACACCTGGCTAATTTTTGTATTTTTGTAGAGAGGGAGTTTCACCATGCCTGGCCAAGTGTTAGCTTTTTGCTTGTGCTGCAACAAAAATCGTTATGAGAGTAATAGTGATCTTCTATATCGATTGCCCTATGCTTGCTTTTGTTATGTTTGTATTGTGTAATTCTTTCCTTTTTCTGCAAGTTATATTTTTCAGATCATATTTACTAAAATACAATTTTGTGTATTGAGTCTAAAATGTTAAAATATTTGGCATATACTTACACATCCTTTTTTATTTCCTTTGCTGGCAATTCATTTTTATTGTTTTTTACAAAAGCATTGGTCAGCGGTGGACTTGAAGTGTCCTTCCACACTAATAGTTGAGAAGCACTGCATTGAGTTTTTGGTTTCTTTTTTCTTTTTTGTTTCTTTCTTTCTTTCTTTCTTTTTTTTTTTTTTTAAGACAGAGTCTCGCTCTGTCACCAGGCTGGAGTGCAGTGGCACGATGTTGGCTCACTGCAACTTCCAATTCCCTGGTTCAAGGGATTCTCCTGCCTCAACCTCCTGAGTAGCTGGGATTACAGGCACGTGCCACCAGGTCCAACTAAGTTTTATATTTTTAGCAGAGATGGGATTTCACCATGTTGGCCAGGATGGTCTTAATCTCCTGACCTCATGATCTGTCTGCCTCGGCCTCCCAAAGTGCTGGGGTTACAGGCATGAGCCACCGCACCCGGCTGAGTTTTTGGTTTCTTTTTGGGAGTTTTATTTTGGTGGCATCTCCTGCACTGCCCTCCCACACACTCCTCCAGAGGCTGCCTGCAGGGGATGCCTCTGAATCTGTTCCAAGCAGTTTCCACAGCAAGGCTGTTGGGAACCTCCATGAAGACCTCAAATTGCTCCACAAAGAAAACTTGACGATAGAGGGTATTATCCAGGAATATTATTTATCTTAGTCTCAAGCTGGCCAGCATGGTGGTTGTTTTTAGAGACTACTTTTACCTTCATTCTGAGGAGCCAGCAGCCCCCTCAGCTCTCTGCATTTCTTCGCTGACTCTACCAGCAGTGGGGTGTGCTCACAGGTCACCTGCAACCTCCTCCTTGCCAAACACAGGGAGCTTTTCCTTGCTGTCTTCTCCCCTTCTCTTGGGCACTGGAGGGCATTCACCATTAGTCGTTTAAAAACTTCCCTCTCCCACCAGCTCCCCCTGCTTTCTCCCTCTGTCTTTCTGGCAGCTTCTCTGGCTGTGGCCTCAGTAGCACTTCTGCCAAGATCCCAGGCCCTCCCCTCCTGCCTGTACTTCTGTCAGTCCATGAGATGTCAAATCTAGCAGCTCCTCGAACTCAGCATGGCCACTGCTAGGTGTGTCTGTTGTTGGCAAACCCTGTGGGCAGTCACCCGACCCAGAGGCCTGACCATCTGTCTTCCCTGTACATCGCTCAGGTATGGAGGCCTGAGCCTGGTGTCTGCTGTCCCAGTGCTCTCTGTCCGTGCCTTGCCTCGGCTCAGGCCCTCTCACTCTCCTTTGCACCACTGTAAGACACTGCTCTTCTCCTGTCTTCAGGCTCACTCCTGTAGCTCATCTTCCCATTGGCACTTGAGTTTTCACTCAGAAAACCAGTTCTGATCCTGGACTGACATCTGTGTGGCCTCAGGGTGAGACCTAGACCCTTTGCATTTTTGTAGAGATGGGGTTTCACCATGCTTGGCCAAGTATTAGCTTTTTGCTTGTGCTGCAACAAAAATCGTTATGAGAATAATAGTGATCTTCTATATTGATTGCCCTATGCTTGCTGTTGTTATGTTTGTATTGTGTAATTCTTTCCTTTTTCTGCAAGTTATATATTTTCAGATTATATTTACTAAAATACAGTAGTACGACTCTGTCTACCTCACACCCGAAGTTGTGCTGAACACAGGCAGTTGCAGACACAGGCCATTTAGGAAGGCAACAAAACAAAATTAATCTACTAGCATCTCATGGAAACTCTGGACACGAGAGAATGTGAAAGCTTCCAGCTAGCAGGACATGCTAAATGGAAAAAGAAACCAGTACAGCATCTTATTACTGAAGGCAGTTATGAAAAAGGCCCTTGATTTTTACTGAATGCTCCTTCATTGTTGTAGTTAATATCTAGTTTTCTAAAAGGACTTTCAAAGTTCTATCCTCAACCCTCTGGTTTCTTTCTCAAAAAATCTTAAGCTTTTCAGCCATGAATTTTTTCTCCGTGGGGCTGTAGAAAGGCAGCTGTATTACTTGCCGACCTGGCTTTCTTTTGTAGAGGACCCTCAAGGTGTGTTGTCAGAACTTTGGCTCTGCCCCAGGATTTAGCAGAGGAGTCAATGACTATTTGGGTAATGAATAAATGAATCCTCCCACACTCTAGGACTAAATCAGTACTTGTCAAATCTTAATGTGCATGTGACTGTATTAGTCAGGGCTCTCTGGAGAAACAAAACCAATAGGATGTGTGTGTGTTTGTGTGTGTGTGTGTGTGTGTGTGTGTGTGTGTGTGTATGTGTATATATATATGTAGTTACATAAGAGGAGACTTTTTATGGAAATTGGCTCATGTCATTATGAAGCCCAAGAAGTCTCATGATCTGCTGTCTGCAAGCTGGAGACTCAGGAAAGCCAGTGGTGTCATTGAGTTTGAAGGCCAAGAACCAGGGGACTGGGCAGTGTAACTCTCAGTATGAGGCCATAAGCCTGAGAACCTGAGAGGTAGCTGGTGTTAAGTCCTGGAGTCCAGAGGCCTGAGAACCTGGAGCTCTGATATCCCAGTGCAGGAAAAGATGGATGCTCCAGTAGAGAAAGCATTTGCCCTCCTCGATTCTTTTGTTCTGCGTGGTCCCTCCATGATTAGATTAGATGATTATTAGATTAATTAGATGATGCTTCCTCTCCACAATGGTGAGGGGGCTCTTCTTTACTTAGTCTACAGATTTAAATGTGAATCTTTTTTAGAAATGCCCTCACAGACACACCCAGAAATAATGTCTTACTAGCTACTAGCTGTCTGGGTATCCCTTAACCCAGTCAAGTTGACACTTAAACCCCACCATTTCGGTGACTCTTCTGGGGATCCTGTTAAAATGTAGGTGATGTTTTAGTAAATCTGTACTGGTAGGACCGAGGTTCTTTGTTTCAAATAAGCTTCCAAGTGATGCTGATGCTGCTGGGCCAGGGACCATCCTTTGAATAGCTAAGGATTAAACTACCCAAAAAACAAGGGGAGCACTCAAGCTCGAGCAGCCATTCCCATGAGCACTGGCACAGCTGTCATTTTCTGCAGCAGAAGCAGGCGCAGGGCCCTTCAGGAAGCCTTTCCACATCTGCCCGGGGAGACCCTTCTCTTTCTGACAGAGGATGTGGCTGCTGATCTCCCACTACCCGTCCTTATTTGAGGAGCTCATTGAAAGGGCCACACGTGGACGGGAAAGGGCGTGGGGCACTGTCCCAGCTGCATGCACTGCCCGCTTACTCTGAGTCTGCGTTGGTCAAATGAAGGGGCTCCTCTGGGCCTCCACGGCCCTCCCACTGCTCATATTCTGCCACCTGTTCCTGCACCTCTGACCACCAAGCCCCCAAGGGCCACCAGTGCTGCTCCAGGACTCTGAAGATTATCTTGAGGCAGCAGTGGTGGAGGCCAAGCTTTGAAATTTTTCTTAATGAACCTAAGCACCTTTATGGTAGAAAAAACCCAATACATAATAAACTCTATTAATATCTCCCCACATAATCAACATAGTTCACATACTTGTCATTTTTTCATTTTGAAATGGCTCAGTAGTTGCATTCCCTTAGCTTGCCTGGATAGGCCATGTGTAGCCATTCCTCTGAGGCTGGGCACTTGGCCCCTCTCTATTTTTTTTTACCTCTTGTATTTTAAATGGTGGGGCTGTGACTATCTGCTGAGATTATCTCCACCCCCACCCTCCTGCCCTGCTATTGCCTTGGGCAAGCTTTTGCAATTGGCAGGACACCCAGTTACATGGTCTTATAGCCTGCTATACTTTTTGCTTTTTAATAATGTTTTCCCCAACTGCATGGTTGTTGTGTGTAAGGTCAGTCTCTCTTATAGATTCCTCAGTTCCAGGAGGATAGTCTCTTCTTTTCTCTCTTTGTCTTTGCAACATTCTTAGCAGCTAGAATATTGCCCAGCAAGCAGGAGCTCAGTAAAATGGGTGAGATGAGCAGTTGTGTGCCCCAGAGCTGGATGCTTAGATGTGCTTCCCACAGGCTGCACCTGCCCACCAACACGAGGTGAGGACCTGCATGAGCCAGGCATTGTCAGACCCTGGGCAAATTCAGAATGGTGGGCATGAACCCTGCTTTCAGAGGAGAAAGGGATGGTCAATGGCCAATTCTACTTTAATGTGTTAAATGCCAGAAAATGTGGAAGCTCAGAATTCTACGGGAACATAGAGGAGGAGGACCAGGCTGAGACTGGAGTCTACAGGAAGTGTGCCTGGAGACAGGGAGGCCAGAATTGGGTCCAGAAGGCTCCAGGAGGTTTCCTAGGAGGCCTGCTGCAGACTGCTGGACGTCTCCATGGCTGTTGTAGTGGGCAGAGTCCCTGCTGGCAGAATTCTTAGCTTTTTGTCTGCTGGTAGGCTCCTTCTTATTTTTATGATAGAGATGATACATTGGGAAACCACATGTTACAGGGAAGCTTCGCACAAACAGCTGTGTAATTGCCCTGATGCTCCTTAATTATAGACATCACAGCCAAACACTATCTCTCCATCACATTTTAGATGCAGTGCCTGCCCCGTGGAACAAAATGTACCTCCTCATGGAATCGTGAACTCACTGAATTTGGTTGGTAGTGCTAAAAGGAACCTTGCTCAAGTTACAGTGACACGTTGCATGATTTTTTTTTTTAAAAGCCCCAAAAACAAAATGAGAAAAGTCAAGTCAAATTATGCTAAGTTAGGATTTCTGACTTTAGTTCATGAAAGTCCGTGAACAAAGCTTCGGAATAGAATAATAAATTACTGATTACAGACTGGTTCCACTATGAGTCATAGTGAGAGAGTGTCATTATTTTTCACAATTTACAAGTGTCATTGCCAGAGACTGGAATACTTAGGAACTTCCAGACACTGGACATTCCATGTGTTCTGGGAATGCCCCCTCCCTGCTCCCCTTCTCCCAGATTCCCTTTCCCCATTGCTCTGTTTCATGTAATGTGTTTGCAAGGTTGTGGCTCAAACTTCCTTTAAGTATGTGACATTCTTTGAGCTGAAAATAGCCTATGCAGGCTAACAGTTAATTTCTTTTTCCTTTCAAGGTATATTCTTGATAATGTTTATCATACAGAAGATAAGATAATTTCCGTATTTAGCTCAAAACTAGTGGATTTTATTCCTTAGCTCTTCATAAATAAGTATTTTCTCTGAGATTTAAAAAAATTATTAAAAATAGTGGCCTTTAAGATATTGGCACTTGGACTTCTTAGGATTGACATGCACATTTTTCCTATTATCTATTTGTTTCTTTATATAGTTGCACAGAAAAATACAGGCAAATTTTTAAGCAGTGAGGATTTGGTGGAATCATTTTATTTTTTAAGTTTATTTTTGTGTTTTAGCTTTGCATTTGAGTAATTTCAGAACTCCCCAAAAAACTGCAAAAATAATACATAGACTTCTGTATACCCTTCACTCAGTTTCCCCAAATGTTCACGTCTTTTAAGCCATAGTACAAGCAGTAAAGTCAAGACATTAACATTGATGCATTTCCATTAAATATTCTACAGGCTTTATTAAAATTTTGTCCATTGTCTTACTAATGCCCTTTTTCCTATTCCAAGGTCCAGTTCAGTATCCAATCCAGGATCACACATTTTGTTTCAGTTGTCACGTCTCCCTAGTCTCTGGTTTGTAGGCAGTTCCTCAGTCTTTTTATTTCATGACCTTGACACTTATGAAGAATACCTGCTAATTATTTTGTAGAATGGCCCTCAAGCTTGGTTTGTGTTTCCTTGTGATTGATTTCAAGTTATACATTTTTGACAAAATGCCACAGAATTTTCATGCCCTTCTCAGCTCATTGTATGTGGAGGTACGTGTTGCCAGTGTTTCTCATTACCACTGATGATAACTTTGATTACTTGGGGTAGTGGTTTCTCCACAAAAAAATTACTGTTTTTCCCTTTGTAATCAATACGATACTCTAAAATTATGTAAACGTCCTGCTCATCATGTTTTAAAACCCTTAATAATTCTTGCCTGTGACAATCATTCCTGTAGTGTTTGCCAAATGGTAATTTTCTGTTCCTGTGATTCCATCTGTACTTATTAATTAGAATTCTGTAAGGCAGAGCTTCTCATCTCTATTTATTTGTATCAGTATGAACTCATGGATATTTGTTTTATTCTATGGATTATAACCCAGCACTATCGTCACTTGTTTTGTTGCTCAACTTGTTCCAGATTTGACCATTGGTAGATCTTTAAAGTTGATTCTTGTGTCACTTAAACATTCCCTCATCACATTTTTTGAATGTTTGTATTTTCTGGCATCTCAAGAAGTTTCATGCTTATTTCGTATTTTCCCTGTGCAATCCTGAAATCAGCCATTTCTCTAAGGAGCCCTGTTTCCTTTTAGTGGAGAATGGTATTTAGAAACCAAGATCATGAAGGCTGGATGTGTTCATTGGTACTGGGGTGTTGTTGGTTTTATACCTCCTGAGATCACAGAGCTAGAAAATATAGCTATATACAAATACATGCATATTTACTTCCCTATCTATATTATCAACCCTGAGTTTGTACTGATGTGACCTATTTTAATCTGACCCCACAGACCTTAGTCTAGTCTTTCCCTTTTATTTGTAACTCCCCTCTTCATCAATAAGAAACTCAGCTTCCGTTAGCCACAATGTTTATTTATTCAGTCTTGAAATACGTATATTTTCAGAATTGTTAACCTATGTGTCTGTAGAAAAAACTCCTAACTATAGTATAAGAATTATTGTAAATTTTTTCTAAAATCTGAGCCTTCCAGTATCTAGCCAAGGTGTTTTTCAGAGTTACTTAAGTTCTCTTTCTTTCCTGCCCCCTTCAGTGTGGTTATATTATTTATTTGTAATACAGTTAGATTCACAAAATGGAGTATGTTACTTCTTATACTCCATTTTGATTTCTCCTCATATCCTGGTTGATTTTAATTATTTTTTGAATATGTGCAAGGTATAAGCATGGTTTTAGAAATCAGAATTACACAAAGAGGCAGACCAGAGAAGTGTGAATTCCTCCTCACCCCACTATCCTGTTGCCATTCCCCACTTTTTTCTTTCTCCCCCTCTTCTTTCCTTTATTGTTTCCACTCATCCTCTATAGATAACTGGTCTCCTTTCTGGTTTATCATTCTGTTATCTCTTATTGCACAAATGAGCAGATATGTGGATATTTTCTCACTGCCTTTTTTAACACAAAGGGTAGCATACTCTAGATTTTTTTTTTTTTTTTGCATTTTACTTTTTTTTCTTTTTCAACTTAACAGAATATCCTGGAAATCACTTCATATACATTCAGAGAGATCTATTTTTATTCTTTTTATGACATCTGCATCATATTCCATTGTGCAGATGTATTACAGTTTATTCAACAACTCTCCTATGTAATGGCATGTAGACTTTTAATATTTTGCAATTACAAACAGTGCTGCAAAATGAATAGCATCATGCATGTGTATTTTCATGTTGTTGGAGGTATACTGTCCGGGTAAATTTCTATAACTAAAAGATAAGTCAAAAGATGAAGTACCCACATAGTTTAGATGTTTCCAAATTTCCTTCCAAAAGATTGTAGTAAGGCAATCTGAAGAAGACAGGCTGTGACCTAAGTATGTCCAGGTAGAGGGCATGACAATAGTTAGTGGGTGTAGACATGGGCATGGGTGGCTCTGTTGGAAGGTGGGGGACTTCACTTACTGCTTTTTCCTCCTCCTAAAGGCATCAGCACAGTAGAGCAGAAAGAGATTAGGCTGTGAGGCCAGTTCACAAATTAGATAATTAATCCATACCTTTCCAGGCTCTCTAGGGGACATATGGGCTGCTGCTTGTGGTGGCAAATTCAGTGATCTCTTCTGTTAGGAAAAGAACTTGAGCTGGTGATGAGGCATGGGTTAAAAACTTCTGGGCCTTAGGCCTGCCTTTGAGTTTTGGCAGTATGATTCTTAAGCAGACATTTTATTTAACCTCCCTGAAAAATAAGAATAATAAATTCTAATGTATGGAAAGTACTTTTCATGGTGTCTGGTGGGGTTGATGTGGTTGGACTGAGGAGTAAACAGATTGTAAATGGAGTGGTACCCAGTAAAAGTTATTTCCCTTCTCTACTCCCTAATTGTGTTCAATTTATTTGAAGTAGTAAGAGGGATTCTAAATCATTCCATTGACCATGAGGCAGTGTTTAAAATTCCTATAAAAATAAGCTTTGCTTTACCTCAATACTTGACGGACTGGCTAAGGGTGGGATTATGAAGGTTTGGGCCTCTGTCTCATTTGGGTTTCTCTTTCCATTTGAGGTTGCCCCATTGGTGGGTTCCAGAAATCATGGGCATGTCCAGGTAGTTGCAGCGAGGCTCCCTCTGGTCAGCCACAGCCATCAGGGTTACAGTTTCCTGGATCTTTACCATAAGTAAGGTTGAAGTGGAAGTTGCCATTTTCTTCTAAATAAATTCATTGAGAAAGCTTGACCGTACTCCAGGATTCTCCAGGGTTTTTTGTTGCATCCAAATCAACAGGGCTTCCTTCCAGGTCTCCGCTGATGAATGGATTCCCTGGCCCCTGTCCTGGGTTAGGCTTTGGAGACGGGAACTTGTTGCCAGGACAGCAGATAGAAAAGGATTTAAGGTCACCCGAGAAATTGTCCACAGTTAATTGTGCTGTGAATACAGGGCTCTTCCCCAAGGAGTGAGCAAGGTGTCTGAAGACCAGACCTCGCGGTAGGCTGTGGTCCCCTGTGGCTGGCGCTCAGGGATACTGAGAACTGGCAATCTGGCCTTCCTCAGTGTGGAAGGGCCTTGGGGGCTCTCAGAATGACAGGTCATCATTAGTCGCAGTGAAATCACCAGCAGTGTGAGGAGCCAGCCATGGAGTCAGGCTGGCTTTTAACTGCTTTAGATCTATGTATTAATTTCTCCTACTCAGCAGCCTAAGCCTCTGTGGGCTTTTTTTTTTTTTTTTTCTTTTCCAATGCGCTGTCTCGTCAGCATTGGAGACTGCTCCCAGAGAGGTCAGGCCTAATTCCTCATTGGCAAGTGTTGCCACACTTTAATCCACATGTCCCAGATTGAACCTTTTTTGAATGGAAAGGCTTTGCAAGTCAGTAAGGGTCTGCAAGCAAGTAGAGGGAATTACGGGAGGAGCCACAGCTGGGGAGGTCACAGAATCGCATCCTGTCCAAGGTTGGTCCTGGAGGAAAGCGGCCTGGTTTGCACTGTCCAGTTCATACACAAACTTGGCTCGCGTTCTTGTTATCCCCCACCCCCACCTGTCCCCAGTGCTCCCTGAGCCCTTAGTGCAAATCAGTGCTTTAATAGTTGTTAAATGTATGCATCTCTCTGCATTAGAATGAGTTATTGAAAGGTGGTCTGTCTTACTCATCTGTTTATCTAGTGTCTGGCCTTTAATCTCCTTCCCTAAAAACTTCTAAAATGAATAAGAGGAGGGTTGACTGGGGTGGCAGTGGGGAGGGGAAAGGCCACCCTGCACGTCCCTTGTTGGGGAGGTTGAGGGTGAGGCCAATAGCCCTTGGAATTTTGCCTAGGACCTGCTGTGATCACTTGAAAGATGCTTGCAAATGGCACCCCGGCAACTCCTTTTCTTCTGGATTTGAGGTGGATCTCATATCAAACACTAAGGTGTCTTTAGAGTCCAGAGATAAGGGGTGCGGTATTCCTCAAACCACAACTTCCAGGAAGAGTAGGGGCAGGGCCCTAACTGCCTGCCTCTGTATCTGTGATTACTGTAAATGCAGTATCTCATTCCCCAGGCCTTTGTGTAAAACTGATGTTCTGGATGGACCACATTAACTCTGTGGGTCAACTGTGTGTCACTGCAAATCCCCTGGGATGTGAGTGTGTGTCTGAGGGGTCCAGGCCAGGGGATCTCTCAAGATGACTTTGTGCTGGATTTGGGGACGTGATGTGTGATTGGGCCTGGCATGTGACAATACTATCTGGGTATCATCAGCTTGACTTTGCCTAATTGGTTGGGTTTTGTTTTTCCTGCATGAGCTGTTTTGTTTTTGTTTTTGTTTTTGTTTGTGTGTGTGTGTGTGTGTGTGAGTGTTTTCCCCCAGTAGGGTGGCAAGGCTGGTGTTGACTGTACCAAAGAGCTTTGTGTGGTGTGGACAGTGGGTTTCTCTTCATCTTAAGAACAGCTGTCAAAAGGGCTGGGGGAGATTGGAGGTTCCAGCCTCCAAATCAGACAAAAGCTAGTCAGTGCCCAAAATGGCGATTGCAACATTTGTAATGAAAATCTGAAAGCAACCTTAATGTTTAACTGCAACAGGATAAGTTTAAGTAAATTATCAACTTCATGGAATATCATGTAATGGTTAACATTAACAGTGTAGCGACCTGGAAAAGGGCTGTTGTTAAGATAAATAAAAGCAGGTTTCAAAATTGCCTTATAAGCACATTAAAATGCATATGAACAAGAAACCGGTTACTTTGCTTTCACTGAGGAGGGCAGTCAGGCAGCTGGAGGGACCAGAGACAGGAGGACTGGGGAGAGAACATTGTGTAGACTTTTGTGCCTTTGCACTTTTGAACAATGTGAATTGTATGTATTTCCTTTTCAAAAATAAATAACAAAAAGATGAAACAAATGTATAAAAACTGAAAGGAAATACAACAAAAGAATGATAATGGTGGTATTAGATGGTGCTGTGAAGAATATTTTCATTTCACTCTAAGCGTCTCATAAGAAGAAGAAGGAATTGGTAGTATTTTGAATTTAAAAGGCAAGTGTGAGTACACATGTGATAGGAAGACTCTCCCTGAAATTACTAAAATGTTGAAGAAACTAGACAGAGTCCACTCAGTATTTTCTGGGTAGGTTCATAAAGGGTAGGGTAGAAGCCATCCCAGAGATTGTCCAAAACAATGGATGTGTAACTATCATTTCTTTGGGACTTCGGATTGTATTTTGAAAATTTGTTTCAGGGTCACACATTTATTTTAATTATCAAGCCCTATTCTGGAGGCCCCAGTCAGCCCTGCCCTGCCCCACTCTTCTCTCTGTGGACCTGTCTGCATGCAACTGGCCACGCAGCGGACAGTGGTGGGCTGTGTCTCTCCCACACGGCTCTCTGGGGCCAGGCTGACTTGGCTTCCCGAACGTTTTATACACAAGGCTCCCTGCCTCCCTCTGTGTGAGGGAGGGTTTTGTTTGGACAGCCTTTTCCCCTGGGGCCCAGAATGGGGGACAGGACCTCAAATTACTCTTCCTCCTTCTACTTCTTGCTGGGTCAGTGAGGGTCCAGTTGTGTGGGACAACTCAGGACGGGGAGCCTGCTGAGATGCTGAAAAGGAGCCTGGGCCTCTGGCTGTCCCTGAGGGGCCACCCACAGCTGGTCTTGCGGTTGAGAAATTTGTCCTTTTGGCCTTTCCTTGCTGTGCCTCTGTGCCTCCTCTGGAGACTTCTCTCCTTGCACTGTCTTGTGACCAAACATGCAGCCTCTGTCTGTCCTCCTGTATTCAACCCAGAGCCCCCCAGTTCCCCTTTCCTCCCCCTCCCTACTTTCCTTTTCAGGACAGCCATTTCTCCGTGTCCCCTTTTTTGGGGAGTGATGGAAGGGACTCTTTTACTCTGACGCTTTACAGTGTTATTTGCTTTCAAAAGATGCTTGAAAAATACATGGTTTTAACCAAAGCAGTTAATCCCTAATAGTAGAGCTTCAGGTTGCACAGCAAGGATACAGTGGAGCTATCTGGGGGCACTGTGTGCCTGTCAGTGGCTCTCAAATCACTCCACCTTAGAAGCTGCCTATACTTCCTGTGTTTAAAGGCAATTCTGGTTTGACTACTAGATAATTGAAATGGTACATATATGTTTTAAATATTTGTTATTCTTATGAAATAAAACATAGGGAAGGCACAAAATATTAAGTATATGGCTTGAATAATTTTGAGTATTATTCTAATTTTATTACATTTCCTCGGCATCCATGCTGCATATGCCCTTGTCATCCGTACGTTATTCGTGTGGGGTTGAGACTTCAAGGCTTAAGGGTACCTGCCCTAATGCCTGAGGGACAGAAAGCAGAATTGGAACCCAGGTCCATCTGACCCCAGAACTTTGGTCCCCATATTAACTGCTTTCCTCACTTTTACTCACTTCTTCCCCAGCTTATTCCACAGAGTTTTACTCTAGGAGATAATTAAATGCCTTCTAAAATAGCAGCAAAATATACAACGTAAAGTAACTTTTAGTGTTTTATGCTTGGCAAGAATTCTTGGAATTTAAAAAATGGCATTCCGTTCCTCTTGTTCTGATATACATAATAATTAGTTTGTTCAGTACATTTTTCTCGATATATATATCTTAAAATATGAATTATTTAGGGAAAGATGCTTTCCAAGTTCATTTTGATGATTGACTTATTAAATGGGCACCCAGGTTGGGTCAATGAACACTAAAGATTACATATGATGATAATGATGATGAAAATGACCGTATTTCTTTTTCTGGAATTTTTGAACCTTGTTTTTCATTTAAATTTAAAAAAATTCAATAGGTTTTTGGGAAACAGGTGGTGTTTGGTGACATGAATAAGTTCTTTAGTGGTGATTTCTGGGATTTTGGTACACCCATCACTGGAGCAGTGTATACTGTAGCCAATGTGTAATCTTTCATCCCTCACCCCGGTCTCACTCTTTCCCTGTGTCCCCAAAGTCCATTGCATCATTCTTTTATCTTTGTATCCTCATAGCTTAGCTCTCACCTCTGAGCGAGAACATACAATGTTTGGTTTTCCCTTCCTGAGTTACTTCACTTAGAATAATTGAATTGTATTTTTCTTACAGTTTGATAAAGGAAATAAAGTTCTACCTTTGATGAGCAGCCAATAATAAGGAGCAGAATTAATGTGAGAGGGAAGGCAGCCAGCGGAGCTCCCTGGTGGGAAGGAGAAGACTGGGGCTGCATGCAGGAGCTCTGAGGTCAGACCATTCCTGGGGTTTTAAAGGGAAGTGGTTAAGATAGGATGAGTGTTAGACAGTATCATTTATGACCAATTTTTTTTGTTTTTAATTTTTAATTTTTATTTTTAAAGAAAACTCCCTGAGGCTGGGCACGGTGGCTCGAGCCGGTAATCCTAACACTTTGGGAGGCCAAGGTGGGAGAATTTTTTGAGGCCAGGAGTTCGAGATCAGCCTGGGCAACATGGTGAGACCCTGTCTCTAAGTAGAATAAAAATAATTAGCTGGGCATGGTGGTGCACACCTGTAGTCCCAGCTACTTGGGAAACTGAGGTGGGAGGATCCCCTGAGGCCAGGAGTTTGAGGCTGCAGTGCACTATGATTGCACCACTGCATTCCAGCCTGGGCGACAGAGCAGGACCCTGTCTCTTAAAACAAAACAAACAAACAAAAAACCAAAATCAAAAAAGCCTGACTGTGTCAGAGACTTTTTCAAAAGCATGCATTTGTTTTTTGTTTTTTTTTTTTTTAATTTTTTAAATTAAGTATGTGAAGCAACTGCTTACTGAGCAGCGAACCCAGGAAAGCTGCGGCTGGCTTCCAGTCTCTGAGGTCTTACGTAAGAATAATCAGTAATCACTTCTGTTCATTATTTATTCCTTCTACAGTAGTCTTTCAATTTCATTTCTTTTTTCAAGCCAACTATATCACGCATTTACATTGTTAATATTTACATTGTTAATTTTCTTAGCAAATGACTTTTATTTCTTCTCTTTACTCCCAGAGAAAATAGATAATGGCAAAATCAGTTGAAAAACTAAATATTGATGACTTTGTTATGACTGATCCCAAATCAATCTAATGAATACCTCATGGCTCCATGGTGTTCATCACTAATTGTAATATGACAGATACAGGAAAGACAGAACTACTTGGTACATAATGTTAAAATAGCTGATGTCACAGACTAGAGTTGATTCACTCCCTGTGTTGTGGATAGCCTTATGAAACCAGTACCAGTTAAAGAAAGAATCCAATGGCCAAAAGTCATTTCAAAAGGACTCACACTGGTAATTTGCTTTCTTGGAAGTGGTCATAAATCCCCCTTTCTCTCTATCCGTGTCTATCAGAACTCAAAGCTGCCAGAGGGCAACATCCAGACTGCTTGCCCTTCCTCCCAGCCTCTGCCTGGGTGTGACCCTCTTTATCCAGATTGACTCAGCCAGTCTGGTGATTCCTCAGTATTTTGCCTCCCTCCTCTTCCTTCTCCTCTGGTGTCCTGGGTTCTGCATACCCGCAGTATTCAGAAGGGCAACCTGGCAGGAACAGAGCCCCTGCTCCAGGACAAGGCAAGAGAAGTCCCACAGGATGAAATCAGCTTCTCTGAGGTGGGAGGGAGGGAAGCAGGACCCCTCAAGCTTACTGGCTAACAGAGGTGTCCCATCCTGCGTGGAGCCCCTGTTTGTCAGTCATGTCATGGGTGCAGAATGAATTTGACTGGTTAAGAAGAGATGGGTTTTGAGGGGTCTGGTGCAGTGGCTCAGCACAGATGCCAGCCGCCTTCTGGACTGCTGTCCTGCTCCCCTAGTTCCTTTTCCTGCCTCTGTGGCTCCTTTTTTCAAATTTGCCCTTTTTGTGCCCACTTTGTCCTCCACAAGCAGCAACCCCATTTGCTTGCAAGTCTTTCAAACTGGGCTCCTGGGGATGAGGGATCTCCCCACCCCATGACTGGCCACGTCATAAGCTGGGATCACAGCTCATTGTCATCATGAGTTGTGAGAATTATGAGGGTGCCTCTTGGCATTATTTTGGTGCCACAAATGCTGGGGACCTTAAGACTTTTAAAAGCATCTCAGGAGCCTTTTCCATACTTATACCGCTTTCCAGGACTGTAGAATCTAACAGTAGTTTTTCTTGGAGAATTAATGATGAGTCTACCCACAAAGCAGGCCTGTCTGGCTTGGAATTATTCATTTGTTGTCAGTGTGAGTCAAGAAAAGAAGCCAAAAAATTTGAGAAGTCAAAAGAAAAACAGAATAGCTATCCCTTTATCTTAACATTTGCAGACTACACACTTTTAAAACAATTGTAAGAACATTTAACATAAGATCTATCCTTTTAACAAATTTTTCTGTGTACAGTACAGTGGTGTTAACTATAGGCATAGTACAGCAGATCTTTAGAACCTATTCATCCTGCACACCTGAAACTTTGATGTCAGTTGAGTAGCAGCTCCCAATTTTCCTGCCCTGCAGCCCCTGGCAGCCACCATTCTGCTCTCTGCTTCTCGGAGTCTGGCTACTTCAGATACTTCATAGAAGTGGAGTCAGGCAGTGTTTGTCCTTCTGTGACTGGCTTACTTCACTTGGCATAATGTCCTTTAGGTTCATCCATGTTGTTGCATATAACAGGATTTTCTTTTTTTAAGGCTGAATAATAATTCATTGTGTGTGTATGTGTATATATGTATGTATGTATATGTATGTGTGTATATATATGCACACCATATTTTCTTTATCCGTTCACCCATTGTTGAACACTGAAGTTCTTTTGACATCATGGCTATTGTAAACATCTCTTCGTTTACAATGTCTGCTACATAGACATCTCTTTGAGGTCCAGCTTTGAATTCTGGATAAACACCCAGAAGTTGGATACCAGGGAAAACTGTATGAAGGTTCCTCAAAAAGTTAAAAATACAGACTAGATACTAGATACTTGCCAGAGTTCTTCTTGATCAAACTAATTCTAGCTTGGTGTTGCTCTGATCACATACTAATTTTTTGATCACATACTATTAGCTTTTGGTGTCTGGTCAGTTGCCATGGAGGCATTAGGGTAAAGGGATTGGCTTAATGCATCTCCAGATATAAAAATTTCTTGAGTTTGGCAAAGATTTTAATTAACATGACAGTTTTGGTTCCCCAACACTAAAGTGAGCCAGGTGAGAATTGAGAAAAGAGGCTCTAAGAGTCAGCTCTGAGGACACACAGCTAGTTGGAAAGGAGGAACTGGATCTTCAAAATCCAGCAGCTGGAGTCCTGCAGCTAACTCCAAATCAAATCTGCCTCTTGCTGCATGTGGCTTTTACAGTGGGCATACGCCCCTACGTGCTCTGTGCAATGCAGCCTCCAGGAGAGGCTTCAGACCCAGTTTTTGCTTTCATGGAGCAGGTATACCCCTGTGGGGACATGAATGTCACACGCATGTGCCAACTGCCCACAGCCTTGAAGCAGGGCTCCAGAGTCCAAGGCATGATGGAGGGGCTCAGGGATGGCTGGGACTGGGAGTCAGGGGAGGCCAGGCTTTGAATGAGGCCAGAGGCTGGGAGCAAAGAAGCCGGCACAGCACAGGCAGAGGCTGGG
>NW_012101421.1:5765281-5769240 GCF_000951045.1 Mandrillus leucophaeus
GCCCGCCACCAGGCCTGGCTAGTTTTTTGTATTTTTTTTAGTAGAGACCATGTTAGCCAGGATGGCCTTGATCTCCTGACCTCGTGATCCGCCCGTCTCGGCCTCCCAAAGTACTGGGATTACAGGCTTGAGCCACCGCACGTGGCCTGTTCTTTAATATTTAAATAAATAAATTATTGTGGTTGAATTCCAAAATGGTGCTCTTTATTTTATTCTTCCCCACCACATTTTAAAATCCAATGTATTTTGCATATGGATCATGAGAGCTCGGGCAGTGTTCTAATGCTGAGACAAGCAGGCGGCTCCCACCTTTGGCCTCGGGACATTCCAGGTCCTGAGGTCGACCCTCACATGGCTGGGAAGGAAAGGAGG
This sequence comes from Mandrillus leucophaeus, assembly GCF_000951045.1. Lineage (NCBI taxonomy): Eukaryota > Metazoa > Chordata > Mammalia > Primates > Cercopithecidae > Mandrillus > Mandrillus leucophaeus. The sequence goes on from NW_012101421.1 coordinate 5,765,654, forward strand.
TGGAGAACTGGCACACACACACACAGGAGGGCACACATGGGCACACACACAAGAGGGTACACACAGGAGCACACACAGGGCCACACATGGGGCCACACATACAGGGTTGTGCACACATAAGCGCACACAGGAGCACACACATGAGCACACACAGAGGCATTCATCACCCTTCCCTCACCGTCTCAATATAGTTACAAATCTAGTGTTCACATTATTAAGATGATGTCAGTATTGCTCACAGCCAAGCCTCATATGATTACATTTCCTTTCTTGTAGAACCTGTTTTCTTGGAACTAATAATTACCTTATTTTTCATGTGCATTGTGTACCTATTGATGAATTTATCCCTGGACTCTGAGACAGCTAAATTTTTTTTCCCCAATTTGTTTGGATGCACTAGAAATTCTGTCAGTTCCAATTTTTTTTTTTCTTATAGACATTTATCCTGGAGCCCACCCCTCCAACATCTCTGTCTGGGCTTCATCTCCCCTGACCCCTTTTTAGCCTTATGATTGATCCTGGCTCTTTGGCACAGGGGAGGATATTCCAGCATCTAACTGCACCTTTTAAAACTTTCAACCAGGTATTCTGTATTCAGCTGCCACCTACACCCAGCTTTCAGAGACACCCGTTTTCATGTTCTTGAGCCCTTTGGAGGTCTGCACCATAACTGACTTGCTGCTTTTGCTCTCACTTAGATTTCACCTTTCTCTCATCTGCCGAGTCCGAACACATGCCCATGTATCTCTGTCTGCTCTTCAAACCAGCTAATATGAGGTTGACTCTTTACAGAACAAACAAAGGCATAAACCTGCAAGAACAAAGAAAGCTGGAGAGGAAATGACAGCTGGCCAGAGGTGTCAGCAACATTTCTGAAATTGGAGTGCATGTGTCCAATCTGCCATGTTAAGCTCAAAGTTACTTCAGTTTTTCATCAATTTTACAGCATATACTTACAGTAATTACTCCATACCTTTCCACTCTGCAGATAGCCTGCAGCAAACCTTCCTCTGGGCTTCTGGCAAGACGCTGGCTTACCTCCAGCCTTATCAACCTTGATCCTAGCAAGAGTCTATTGTCCTGGATTGTATGGATTTGATCAATAAAATAGTTAAATATGTTAGGGACGAGTTCTGGGATGGGACAGGAACAACAAAAGCGGGAAACATTTTCATTGTTTCACAATAGACTCTTCTTTTGCTTTAATCCTATCTGTATATTATGGCAGTCTATCTATTATGATTCTTTCAAAAGAAAACTTTTTAGCACAATTTTCTTAAGAGAGATTTATCTTCCATTTAGACAGGTGCCAGCAATGTTCATTAAACCTTTATTTAAAAAAAAAAAAAAAAGCTGTCTAGGGATCAAAGGTAAATAAATGTATTTCATATTTGAAAGAGCCAAAAAAATTTTTCAAAAAATTAGTTAAAAATATAAACCATGCTGTGGGCCCTGCCTTCCTCAGGCTTTGAGGTGAGTTAACTGTCATTGGAGCATACATTTCAGTCTTTACTGCACATGCTTTGATTCTGGCTGCAGTTACCCTAAGTGGAGAATTTATAAACAGGTTGGGCTGTGACTTTCAGAAGAGTGGCATATTCATCTGTGTTTGTTTTCTCCTGAAATTTGGTTCCTCCTTCCCTTCCTGGTCTTTCAGCGGGTGCCATGTTAATGGCTGGAACCACTTGGCAGACATGCGTCTCTTGGATGCCGCCCTCTAGTGCAGAAGGTCTGCCTGTAGATACTGTCAAGGCCATGTACACCCCGAGTGTGCACCTCACATGGCCCCTGAAATTTACATCTACCATCCCCTAGGGCTTGTACTTTTCCGATGTTTTCCACACCCCCTGTGGAGTTAATGGGGCTTCCGTTCCTTTGAACTCCTTTTGTCCTGCGCAGTGAACAGTGACAGGTAAGCCAGGCTCCCTGGGCCCTGGTGCAATTATAATTAACCATGGGCCTCAAACAAATCCTTTATGCATGATTTTCCATCTTTGCATGACCTTTGATGGTCTGTGACAAACCAACTTCTGACACTGATTGTAAGGGAGTAGTTTTCTAACAAATGCAAGAGATTGCCTAGAGAACTGGGGTCTGGCTGTAGACTTTATCAGCAGCACCAGCTTAGGGGTTTGTAGCCTGGATATGCTGATGGTTTTCCTTATCTTCTTGAGAGAGAAGAGGAAGAAAAGGACAGTTGGTTGTAATGGATTAGAAGATTAGTGGAAAAGAAATGGTCATTTCTTATAAAACAGTGTGTGTTCCTATGTCATGGGTAAGAATGGAATAGGGGATGGGGCTGTAGAAATCATCTACCTGCAGTTTTCAAACTGCTCGTCAAGGCCCTCGGTGTTCTTGGGGCACTACTGGATGGGGGTGGAGAAGGAGGAGTTCCGGCCTGTGGGTCCCCCAGGAGCAGCAGTGTCAGTGATGGGGTCAGAGGGGGACTCACTTCTACTGCCTTCCTGGTTGAGCTCTGGGGACTGCACCAAGCTTCTGGAGAGAGCCTTGCTTGTACACACCTCAGCTCTTGCCTGCCCGTGTGAAGCAGGACCACACAGCTAAGACTGTCATCCTCCCTCTGTCATGGGGTGACTTGCCAGAGTGCCATTTAGTGCTGACTGAATGTGAGTCTGAGAAGAGAAACATTGATGTCTAAGTATTCACCTTTTAAGGGATCTCCCTTTTAATTATGGAGAATTCTGTGTTTTCCTGTTTAGCACCTGCATCTTTGGTTTTGTGGGACCATGAAGAGAAGGCTTGGGAAGATGTGAGAAAGGCTCTGTGGAGGGTGTAGCTCTGGTCGGGTTCCAGCAGGTGGGAAGGTGAGAAGTGAGAGGAAAAGCCCAGAATGTTTTGGGAGGAAAGAGGTTTTAAGGGAACAGCTGCTGAGATGCGTGTGCCGTGGCTGAGAGAGACAGGCGAGGAGAACCTTGAGGATGTTTTGCTGTGTGTTGATGCCCGCTCAGAAGACTTCAATATGGATTTAAAAATGCCAGTGAGGAGCGATTTAATACTGAACTTGCGTTTTTTAATAAATGTAATATGCTGAAGCGCAGCTGGGCACATCACTTAGCTGGGTTAGGATCATCCTGTGATGGGCCACCAGGCACCCTGGTGAAAGTGGTAACCATCAGTATTGGTGGATTGTTCACTGGGAAGAATGCCTTCCGATATGGTACCAAGCTCTGTAGCACACACAAGCTTCTGTACAGAACATCTGGCTTTTGCAAAAATTTTGTTTTGCATTCAAATACTAAGGGTGTCTGAATCTAACAGTAAAAAGGCAATCTTCAAAAAGAAAAAAAAAAAAGAGAGAAAGGAGCAGCTTTTGTAATTTGCTTTTATTGGTAGAGCTGAAGCTGTTTCCATAAGAGGTGACCAGTCTTGCCTGATGGTGTGAGAATGAAGGCAACCACAGTAGCAGCTGTAACAGGTGAAGAGTTGTGTGTCCACTCCTGAAGTGTTTTTTTCTCCTAGTCAGTACCTGCTCTTTCTTGATTTCTCTGAGAGAGATCCCCAGAGCTTAGTAGAGTTCACTTAGCTCAGGATGTCACAGCCTGGAAATAGTCTAAGGCAGAATTTTG
>NW_012101421.1:5769290-5775324 GCF_000951045.1 Mandrillus leucophaeus
ACATGCTTTGATTCTGGCTGCAGTTACCCTAAGTGGAGAATTTATAAACAGGTTGGGCTGTGACTTTCAGAAGAGTGGCATATTCATCTGTGTTTGTTTTCTCCTGAAATTTGGTTCCTCCTTCCCTTCCTGGTCTTTCAGCGGGTGCCATGTTAATGGCTGGAACCACTTGGCAGACATGCGTCTCTTGGATGCCGCCCTCTAGTGCAGAAGGTCTGCCTGTAGATACTGTCAAGGCCATGTACACCCCGAGTGTGCACCTCACATGGCCCCTGAAATTTACATCTACCATCCCCTAGGGCTTGTACTTTTCCGATGTTTTCCACACCCCCTGTGGAGTTAATGGGGCTTCCGTTCCTTTGAACTCCTTTTGTCCTGCGCAGTGAACAGTGACAGGTAAGCCAGGCTCCCTGGGCCCTGGTGCAATTATAATTAACCATGGGCCTCAAACAAATCCTTTATGCATGATTTTCCATCTTTGCATGACCTTTGATGGTCTGTGACAAACCAACTTCTGACACTGATTGTAAGGGAGTAGTTTTCTAACAAATGCAAGAGATTGCCTAGAGAACTGGGGTCTGGCTGTAGACTTTATCAGCAGCACCAGCTTAGGGGTTTGTAGCCTGGATATGCTGATGGTTTTCCTTATCTTCTTGAGAGAGAAGAGGAAGAAAAGGACAGTTGGTTGTAATGGATTAGAAGATTAGTGGAAAAGAAATGGTCATTTCTTATAAAACAGTGTGTGTTCCTATGTCATGGGTAAGAATGGAATAGGGGATGGGGCTGTAGAAATCATCTACCTGCAGTTTTCAAACTGCTCGTCAAGGCCCTCGGTGTTCTTGGGGCACTACTGGATGGGGGTGGAGAAGGAGGAGTTCCGGCCTGTGGGTCCCCCAGGAGCAGCAGTGTCAGTGATGGGGTCAGAGGGGGACTCACTTCTACTGCCTTCCTGGTTGAGCTCTGGGGACTGCACCAAGCTTCTGGAGAGAGCCTTGCTTGTACACACCTCAGCTCTTGCCTGCCCGTGTGAAGCAGGACCACACAGCTAAGACTGTCATCCTCCCTCTGTCATGGGGTGACTTGCCAGAGTGCCATTTAGTGCTGACTGAATGTGAGTCTGAGAAGAGAAACATTGATGTCTAAGTATTCACCTTTTAAGGGATCTCCCTTTTAATTATGGAGAATTCTGTGTTTTCCTGTTTAGCACCTGCATCTTTGGTTTTGTGGGACCATGAAGAGAAGGCTTGGGAAGATGTGAGAAAGGCTCTGTGGAGGGTGTAGCTCTGGTCGGGTTCCAGCAGGTGGGAAGGTGAGAAGTGAGAGGAAAAGCCCAGAATGTTTTGGGAGGAAAGAGGTTTTAAGGGAACAGCTGCTGAGATGCGTGTGCCGTGGCTGAGAGAGACAGGCGAGGAGAACCTTGAGGATGTTTTGCTGTGTGTTGATGCCCGCTCAGAAGACTTCAATATGGATTTAAAAATGCCAGTGAGGAGCGATTTAATACTGAACTTGCATTTTTTAATAAATGTAATATGCTGAAGCGCAGCTGGGCACATCACTTAGCTGGGTTAGGATCATCCTGTGATGGGCCACCAGGCACCCTGGTGAAAGTGGTAACCATCAGTATTGGTGGATTGTTCACTGGGAAGAATGCCTTCCGATATGGTACCAAGCTCTGTAGCACACACAAGCTTCTGTACAGAACATCTGGCTTTTGCAAAAATTTTGTTTTGCATTCAAATACTAAGGGTGTCTGAATCTAACAGTAAAAAGGCAATCTTCAAAAAGAAAAAAAAAAAAGAGAGAAAGGAGCAGCTTTTGTAATTTGCTTTTATTGGTAGAGCTGAAGCTGTTTCCATAAGAGGTGACCAGTCTTGCCTGATGGTGTGAGAATGAAGGCAACCACAGTAGCAGCTGTAACAGGTGAAGAGTTGTGTGTCCACTCCTGAAGTGTTTTTTTCTCCTAGTCAGTACCTGCTCTTTCTTGATTTCTCTGAGAGAGATCCCCAGAGCTTAGTAGAGTTCACTTAGCTCAGGATGTCACAGCCTGGAAATAGTCTAAGGCAGAATTTTGATTCACTGAATTGGATGTTACATAGTAGGCAAAGATCTTAGTAGACTGATTATAGCCTACTATAAATAAATCTACATGCTATTTATTTCATGAATATTGCAACTATTCTTAACACTCAGATGACATAGCCCTCTGACCTATGCTGAGGGGTAAATTCTGGAGTCCCCAAGAAGGGAGAGAACACTTGAGAGTCCATATAAAGGTAGAGAAAGAAGGAAGCAGAGAGCAGAGGAATAGGTGGCTTCCTTCCCCTCTTCTGTTCCTTCTCTTCCCACCCACCTATATCAGAAAGGATTCTGGATTAAAGCAAGTGTGGTGTCAGTGATCAATAGAAATTTCCTCTGGGGGCATTTGGAGGTTCAAAGGAAACTCATAAACTCACTGGAATGACTCTGGTTGGTGAAGGAAGGAAGACGGACATGGAAACTTATCAGTAATTAGTTTGAGCAGTAGAGGTGAGGAGGGCGGACTTCTGGTTCCCTCTGGCTGCGTTTTTTGTTTTTTCCTTTGCCTCTTTTTTTTCCTTTTAGGGATTGGCCCAGAGGGGTTCTTACCGTTTTTTAAATTTTTTTTTTGGCAGCATGTACTTCCAACCACTTACCTACCTTTCCTCACCTCTACAAGTGCATGTGCATAGCGTGGGTTGCCACAGAGATGATTAAAAACCAGAACCAAGGATTGGGAGTGTCTCTGGATTAAAATAGGTGCTTGCCTCAGCTGGGGCCTCTTTTCTGCCCCTCTATTGGTCTGTGAATCTTCTGCTACAATGAGGGGACAGACTCACATGTTTTAACAAAGTAGATTCATGGTTTTCTGTTAGTTTCTTTTTTTTTTTTTTTTGAAAAATTTAAACTTTCCTCCAATGAAATCTCAAAGTGGCTCTGTTGAACCATTGGAGTGACTTAGCCAGACTAGCTTTCATGAATCTTTCCTACCTCCCTTTTCTTTTAATTTTCAAATATATTTTAGTACTTTCCAGCCTAGAAGAAAAATCAGTCTCTCCATGGAACTTGACCTATTTTTGAGCTGTGTAATTATTTCTGCACATATCCTTTCACGCATTTTTTTCAGACACTGCTGTTACTGAGTATTGCTTGATTATGTTGCCTTTTGCTGTGACCCCTGCTTTGCCCAGGGGTGGCTTTCAGGGCAGGGTTCCTAATCGGCAGCCTGGAGTTTAGTGAAAGTCTCCTCGCTGTTTGAGACTTCTGCCTTGTGAGAAGGTTCTTCTTCAGTTCTTGTCCTTCCCACACTGTGTTTCTTTTTCCTTTACTCTCCAGCACTGTCTGTTAATGGACATTTTTATGGCCACACCCCCTATACTGCCCCTTTGGGGAACAGAAGCCATGATAAGAAAAAAGACATCATGATTGAGAAAGAGGAGTTTGCAGTCTGGTTGGGGAGATAAGTGATACATACATAACAGAGTAAGGCAGCTATGACAAAGGGGATTGTTAGAGAAAGAGAAGGTGGAAAATAAGTCCATTGCTGATATGGTATGAACAGTGACTGCAAAGAGTAGTGCAGGAGAGAGTGATCAACCAAACCGTGCTCACACCCAGAGCTTAGAGCTGGGCGAACCGCCTCGCTGGCTGGGCTGCCTTAGGTGGGGGGAGTACCTTGGGGTACGGCACCTAGGCTGTAGTTGTTACCGGGTCCCCTACAAAACCTTCATTATGCAGTGTGGTGAGGCCTTCACAGACAGCCCTGTCTGACCTGCAGTGCGGGGAAAGACTCCAGCCAACTTCTCTCATCATCAGGCCTTGATGGAGAAAGGGAAGCTGTGGTCAAGTGGTCATGGTATTAGATGATCAAGTATAAAAGCAGAGCATTTTTTTTTTCATTTTGAAAAATATAGCTTTAAAATAGTTTTAGATTTACAGAAAAATTGTAAAGATAGTACAGAGAATTCCCTTATATCCCACACGGTAACAGCTTACACTAAGGTGGTACTTTTGTCACAATTAATGTTATCTAGAGTGTCATACTTCATTAGATTCCCTTTGTTTTTAGCTGATGCCCTTTTCCTGTTTCAGGTTTCTGTCCAGAATCCCACATTACGTTGAGTTGTTATGTCTCCTTAGGCTCTTCTCGGCTGTGACAGTTTCTCAGACTTTCCTTGTTTTTGATGACCTTGCCAGTTTTGTTCAGTGCTGGTCAGGTATTGAGTAAAGTGTCCCTCGATGGTGATTTGTCTCATGTTTTTCTCATCATTAGAATGAGGTTATATGCTTTCTAATGTGCCATTCTCACCGCATCCCATCAAGGACTTGTACTATCAGCGTGACTTATGACTTGATGTTAACCTTAAGCACCTGGCTGAGGTAGCATTTGTCACCCTTTCCCCCACTGTTCTGCTACTCTTTCTCTCCCCTTTCTATGCTACGCTTGTTGCAAGGAAGTCACCATACGCAGCCCAAAATCAAGGGGTGGGAGTTATCCCTCTCTTATTTGAGGGCAGAATGGGAGGTTTGTCTGTTCTTCCCCTTGTATGTATTTATTGAGTCATCTGTTTATAGCAGTAAAGACTTGTGACTATTTTATATTTCAGATTGTAATCTAGTGCTGTTTTAAGCAGGGGCTTGGTAAGCCACATGTCACCATGCAAATGTGAGGCACTAATACAATCATTGTGTGATGCGCTAGCCCGGAGGTCCTTTTTCCATGGAGCATGACTGTAAGCTGCTTCCTGAAGAGGCCCCAAAGTTGTGCAACACGCTGCATGGGCAGTGGAATTCGGTAGCTCCTAACCTGTGTGCTCAGTTTATGGGAACATGTGTGTGGAGTGCCAGTTGATGGACAAGGCCCTGTCCCACTGCTGCTATGGGGTCACTCAGTTGTAGTGTTGAATCCTGATTCCCTCATTATTTATATGCTAATGACCACATAGCAAGTCACTAAACATCACTTTCTAGTAGGTCAAATTGGGACATTAAGACCTGTGACAGAGGGTTGTTGAGAGAAGTGAATACAGAGGTGCCTGTGAAGTGACTGGCACAGAGGAGATGATTATTAGGTTTCCTACATACTCCTGTTCCCCCTTCCCCTGTTGAAAGTGAGATCTCCCTGGAATCAATGCTGATGCTGACCCCTGGGCATAGTAGATGAAAGTTGTTGGCAGTGGTAATTATGGAGGCCAAGACCTTCGGAGTGATGCACAGGATATGGGTTGAGAGTGGGGGACTGAACAGCTCGCAGCAGGGGCTTCCTTGCAGAGTAAGGGAGGGCAGGGCTGAGAAGGGACTTAGCTGCTGGTCCTCAGATACTCCTCTGCTTCTGTGCCATGCCCTGGGGCCAGCCTGCTCACTCCTATTCCATTGCCATCAGCCACTGCTTCTGAGAAAGGCTGCTGTCCTTCCTCTGTCAACACAGCACCTTCTTTCCATTGCTGTTTGCTCACTTGTTCCTGAAGGGAGAAGGAACTCACCAACAGTGGTAGGCACATACCTGAAGAGTGAAAGGATTTTCTTCATTCCATCCTCACCCTTTTCTATTAGACTGTTACTGGGAATAAAGTTTTTAGCTATCTGTGAAGGTTAGGGGAACCCGAAATTGAGCTCAGGCTGTTTTTTTTTTTTTTCTTCCCCAAAGCCTTTGAATTTACCCTCTTTGCCCTCATGGTTGACAGTGACTTGGCTCATGGAATTGCTGGCATTGGAATCTCAATTAGAGGTATTTGAGGACTTCAAGAATCTCAGAGGGTTTAAAGATTACCCGCTTCTGCTTCTCATAGCTTCTAAATTTGCTTTTGTGGGCTAGCCTGGGAACTCATCCAACATAGGCAATGTTGCTTTCATAGGGAAATTTCTTTTCGATTTCAAGTAACTAACTTACCAATAAATTCTTGGAATGTAGGGTAGGTAGCTTGCCTTGCAGAATTGGGGTCCTGCCTGTCTGTTGTGTAAGACCAAGCAGGATTCCAGCAAGGAAGGGGGTGATGTAGTGGAAAGAGTATGGCACTAG
>NW_012101421.1:5775374-5777768 GCF_000951045.1 Mandrillus leucophaeus
GGGTTGAGAGTGGGGGACTGAACAGCTCGCAGCAGGGGCTTCCTTGCAGAGTAAGGGAGGGCAGGGCTGAGAAGGGACTTAGCTGCTGGTCCTCAGATACTCCTCTGCTTCTGTGCCATGCCCTGGGGCCAGCCTGCTCACTCCTATTCCATTGCCATCAGCCACTGCTTCTGAGAAAGGCTGCTGTCCTTCCTCTGTCCACACAGCACCTTCTTTCCATTGCTGTTTGCTCACTTGTTCCTGAAGGGAGAAGGAACTCACCAACAGTGGTAGGCACATACCTGAAGAGTGAAAGGATTTTCTTCATTCCATCCTCACCCTTTTCTATTAGACTGTTACTGGGAATAAAGTTTTTAGCTATCTGTGAAGGTTAGGGGAACCCGAAATTGAGCTCAGGCTGTTTTTTTTTTTTTTCTTCCCCAAAGCCTTTGAATTTACCCTCTTTGCCCTCATGGTTGACAGTGACTTGGCTCATGGAATTGCTAGCATTGGAATCTCAATTAGAGGTATTTGAGGACTTCAAGAATCTCAGAGGGTTTAAAGATTACCCGCTTCTGCTTCTCATAGCTTCTAAATTTGCTTTTGTGGGCTAGCCTGGGAACTCATCCAACATAGGCAACGTTGCTTTCATAGGGAAATTTCTTTTCGATTTCAAGTAACTAACTTACCAATAAATTCTTGGAATGTAGGGTAGGTAGCTTGCCTTGCAGAATTGGGGTTCTGCCTGTCTGTTGTGTAAGACCAAGCAGGATTCCAGCAAGGAAGGGGGTGATGTAGTGGAAAGAGTATGGCACTAGAAGTTGGAAGACCTATGCCTTAGTCATAGACCTGTCACAATTACTGTGATCCTGAGCCAGTCCCTTCTAAGCTTGAGGTTTTCATTTCTTTTTCAATAAAATTAAGTTGGACAGGAAGATCTTGAAGATAACTTTCAGGTCTAAGAACATAGTATCCACTGTAGAATAATAAGCAAAAGTGAAAGTAGTTGTGGTAAATTTGGGATGATTTTATATAACTCTGTTATCATTACAGATGCTTTCTGGATTTTTTTAAAGTAGAAAGTGCTGAGCTGCCTTAACTTTTCCTATACCATGGCTCATGGTGAGGGTGAGTAGACTTATCCACTGGGGGCATTGTTCACTGACCAGGAACAGGGGGAGACATCCTTGTGGCTTTGGTGAAGCCAGTTTGAGTGCAAGTAGATTTCCCTCCAGCTACCTTCCTTCGGTTCTCTAGTGTGTGTGTGTTGGTTTTTTGTTTGTTTGTTTGTTTTTGAGATGGAGTCTCGCTGTGTCACCCAGGTTGGAGTGCAGTGGTGCTATCTAGGCTCAGTGCAAGCTCCACCTCCCGGGTTCACGCCATTCTCCTGCATCAGCCTCCCGAGTAACTGGGACTACAGGCACCCGCCACCACGCCCAGCTACTTTTTTTGTGTTTTTAGTAGAGAAGGGGTTTCACTGTGTTAGCTAGGATGGTCTCCATCTCCTGACCTCGTGATGCGTCCACCTTGGCCTCCAAAGTGCTGGGATTACAGGCTGTTTGTTTGTTTTTTAGACAGGGTCTCGCTCTGTCACCCAAGCTAGAGTGCAGTGGTGCAGTCATAGCTTACTGTGTGATCATAGCTTACTGCAGCCTTGAACTCCTAGGCACAAGTGAACCTCTTGTCTCAACCACCTGTGTTGCTAGGGCTACTCGTGTGTGCCACTATTTACAGCTATTTTTTTAATATATTTCATAGAGGTGGGATCTGCCTATATTACCCAGATTAATCTTGAACTCCTGTGTGATCTAACTGCCTTGACCTCCCAAAATGCTGGGATTACAAATTTGAGATGTGAGCCACATACCCAACCCAGTTTTCTGATCTTGATGTATTGGCTGACTAAAATAATTTATATGAAATTACTGAATCTAGAAGGTTCTCAGTAGTTTAAAGACAAATAGTAATGTCTAGCAACAAATAGTAATTACTAGCAACAAATAGTAATGTCTCCAGTTGTATACCAACCCATTGCAACTCTGATTTGCATGATTTCTCAATTTTTTAAAAGATTGACAGCTATGTTAATGGGAATTTTATCACCACATATTAACTAATTTAGATTTAAAATTTTAGTAAAATCCAAATTAGGTGGTTGTCTTCTGTTTCCATTGTCTCTGTTCAGTTAGAATTGAATAAATAGGAATTCCTTTCTGATAGCCTTGTGGGCTGTGACAAGCATTTAGCCCAAGTGCCACTAAAAATATATATATTTTTTATTAAAATAATAAATATTTTTCTCTTCTCGACCCAAGTTTCCTTGACTGGGCTTGACTCACTCCACAGGAGCCAATCCATCCCTGGCCTGAACCTCCTGGGTGCTGGAGTCCAAGCTGTATGGCAGCATCACCCAGT
>NW_012101421.1:5781838-5782146 GCF_000951045.1 Mandrillus leucophaeus
TGAAACCCCATCTCTACTAAAAATACAAAAATTAGCCAGGCATGGTGGTGGGCACCTGTAATCCCAGCTACTCAGGAGGCTGAGACAGGAGAATTACTTGAACTCAGGAGGTGGAAATTGCAGTGAGCCGAGATCATGCCATTGCACTCCAGCCTGGGTGACAGAGCAAGACTCTGTCTCAAAAAAGAAAAAAAAAAAAAAGGTTAGATCCAGATCTCACACCCTAAGAGGAGCACAAGCAATGATGTTTGTGGCTGCCTCCAGAACCATGGGTCCGAAATGCCCTGGGCCTGGGCTGGCAAGGGCTG
>NW_012101421.1:5782196-5783457 GCF_000951045.1 Mandrillus leucophaeus
TTTAAAAATATATATTTTTTATTAAAAAAAAATATATTTTTTGAGACAGAGTCTTGACATGTCACCCCAGGCTGGAGTGCAGTGGTGCTATCTTGGCTTACTGCAACCTCTGTCTCCCTGCCTCAAGCAGTCCTCCCACCTCAGCCTCCTGAGCTGGGACTACAGGTGTGCACCACCACGCCCAGCTAATTTTTATATTTTCTATAGAGATAGGGTTTCACCATGTTGTCCAGGCTGGTCTCGAACTCCTGGGCTTAAGCAATCTGCCCGCCTTAGCCTCCCAGTACTGGGATTACAGGCATGAGCCACCACACCTGGCCCAAGTGCCAATTTATTTGCAGAAAATATAAATGTTCTCAGTGCTTTCTTGGTGTTTTTAAGCTTAGGAGATACTAGAAGTTGGAGAAATTAAAATCTAATTATTTTTCTTTAAAACTTTTTTTTCTTATTTGGGTCACTGTTAAATAATAAAATACTCAAACATAAAATTCATTCAGAAAACTGCTTAAGCTAAAAAATATTGCTAGAATTGTTCTCAATAATAAAACAAGTAGTTTTTGCAATGAGATTAAATAGGAGAGCACAACCATCTTTAATTTTGTTTAATCAAAAGAGCCTTATGCTTCCAATAGCTGACATTCAACTTGGACCATATCTGTGGCCAGGTTGATAATTCTTTTGGGAAACATGCCACTGTACTTGAGTTTTCAGATGATTGTGTCAATATTGACGTGTCGAAGAAATGAACTGCGTGCCTCTCTGATAAAAGGTATCTGGTGAAGGGATTAGCAAAGGACAAGTCAGTTAGAGCAATAAACATTCCTTTCATTAGTAACATTTGAATAGTTCCTAAGGACATTTTGCTGCCCTTAAAATTATTCCAGCAAATGCTTACTGCTATTTGAGATGTGCAGCGGGGCAGACCTCTGGATACTTCTAAGGCTTGGTATGCGTTGTACTGGGTGATGCTGCCATACAGCTTGGACTCCAGCACCCAGGAGGCTCAGGCCAGGGATGGATTGGCTCCTGTGGAGTGAGTCAAGCCCAGTCAAGGAAACTTGGGTCAAGAAGATAAAAATTCCATCAACTAACACTTAAGAGACATTGCACTTCTTTTCCTTTGGTGACTGCCAGTGTGATAACTTACAGAAGGCGAAAGGATCTGTGTGCAAGTGGGGAAAGAGAGGGAGTGCCAGAGACACAGTCAGAGAGGGAGAACAGGCTGAGTCCTTAGGAGGGAAGGAGGCCCAGGAGGAGGCAA
>NW_012101421.1:5784282-5785732 GCF_000951045.1 Mandrillus leucophaeus
GGCTATGGCCTGGGCTGGCTTCTGCACAGCGCAGGGGTGGGAGCCAGGGGTTGGTACAGGAGGGGCAGTGCTGCCCACCTGCCCTTGTGGAAGGCCTTTCTAGTCCATTGCTCTGCCCTGACACTGCTTCCAAGGGTGTGATGGCGGAAGGCTTGGCTGATGGCTTCCTAATGATTCTAGGATCATCAGACATTTGTGAGAGATTGATCACCCACACATGGATTTAAACCAAGGATTCTAAGTAGCTTTTCTTTCAAGGACCAAACCTGTTGATTGATACTAGATTTCTGAAATGCTGGGTTTAGGGTGATCTGAGGCTGTGTGTAGGTGTGGTGGGTTCAGTTTGTACTACTTGCCATGAGGGGCATGGCAGAGAGAGGTGGTTTTTTCTTCTGTAATCTAAATCCTTCTAAATTACATTAACCTTAGATTCTCCTCCCTCTCTTCTTAATGCATAGGGACATTTTGCCTACTCAGACTGAGTCCGAGATTAGAGCTGACCTCAATTCTAAAGCATAAAACTGGAGCAAGTCCTTGAAGTAGCTTGACCACAATCTGGCTTTCTTACCTCCTTGTGTGCCCTTTTCCGCTCTCTGCCCTCTCCCCCACCTGCAATGCATACAAATCTCATGTGATCCTGACATTGCTGAATAAATAAATACATGTTACTTGCCTGCAGAGAGCTGCCCATACCCCCGGGTGAATGACTTCAGTCCATGTTATCCCAGAGGGAGGGAGACCCTCAGGCTACCCTGCAGAGACATGGCTTGCTACAAATGGGTGAATTTGCATTCAAGCCCTGGATGAGCCTTTGTCTAGGTTTTGCTATGAAACCAAATGGGGTTGCACTCATCTGACTCAGTAAGACAGAAACCTATACTGAGGTTCGCAGCAGGAGAAAGGGAGAGATCTCTCTGCAGGAGACAAGCAAGGAGGACAAGGCGGCTGTTGCTCAAATACTGACCTCCTCCATGGCTTGCAGGTCAGGCCTTTTAAAGGCAGGGGTATATTTCAGGAAAGCAGAAGTTATAGGCAAAATCATAAATCAGTAATACGTGGAGGTTACACATTGGTTTTGGCCTTTTAAAAGGGGGGAATATCTTGAAGCAGAGGGCTTTTAGATCATTGGTAGATTTAAAGGTTTTCTGATTTGCAGTTGGTTAAAGAAGGGAACCTTTGTTTAAAAACGTGGGGTCAGCAGAAAAGAATGTTAGCTCCACCTCGTGGGTATGACTTTCTCCAGGCCCCTCAGGAAGAAATTTAGAATAAGAACAGTGGTGAGAGGTCAGCCTCCTTATCTGAGGCCTGTGCGCTGGCAGGTCCATTTGGTGGGAGTCAGAGTTTCTGAAAAACAACTCAGCGACATATGTTAAGTAAGATGTGATCTTTAGTTTTTAGAGGGGAACCAAGCATTTTGTGATTTTAGCTTTTTTTTTTTTTTTTTTTGGCT
>NW_012101421.1:5793088-5793670 GCF_000951045.1 Mandrillus leucophaeus
GTGCAAGTGGGGAAAGAGAGGGAGTGCCAGAGACACAGTCAGAGAGGGAGAACAGGCTGAGTCCTTAGGAGGGAAGGAGGCCCAGGAGGAGGCAAGGGGGGAGGGAGGTCCTGGCAGGAGGAGGGGAGGGTTGGTTTCAGAGGAAATCAGAACAAAGACTCATCTCTCAGCACTCTTCTTGCTCCTACCGTCTGTCTCTCCCTTCCTCTTTCTTCTTTCTTGTGTACCATAGGCCCCAAACACACAGGAATAGCTGCCCTTCAGTGTCTGTCTTTTTCTGTGACACACACACACACATACACACACACACACACAGGCAAACTGCCACGGGATGTTTACAACTTTTTAAATAAAAGTAAAATAAAAATATAAAAATTGGTATGACAGTCTTAGGCAAAATGTTAGACAGGGCTGGGCACTGTGGCTCATGCCTGTGATCCCAGACTTTGGGAGGCTAAGGAGGGTGATCACTTCAGGTCAAGAGTTTGAGACCAGCCTGGCCAACATGATGAAACCCCATCTCTACTAAAAATACAAAAATTAGCCAGGCATGGTGGTGGGCACCTGTAATCCCAGCTACTC
>NW_012101421.1:5793720-5796552 GCF_000951045.1 Mandrillus leucophaeus
AGTTGTTGGAGGGTTAAGGGGGTGGTGGCGGGTCTGAGGGGGAAGCTCCAGTCCTCTGTGGCTAAGCCAGGATAAGCATTATTATTTCCACAAATCAAGCCATGTTCATGCATAGTTCCCCTTGTGTCCTGATATATGTAATTATGGAATGCATATGTGTGGGAAGGAGTCTTTGGAAAACCGGTTCCTGTTCTTCATCAAGAGGCTGACCTAGAAGTTTAGGAAATTGGTTCATGAGGAAATTCTGTAGCAGAGAGCTGGCAGGAATTCCAGATGGTAGGAGAGGGGGGCGCCCGAGGCAGGCAGGGGCCATGCCTGGGCTGTTTTGTCCTGTGGAGTAGGTCCTAGTTTGTGGCAATTAGCATACCCTTGTAAAGTCAGGAGACCTTTGGGGAGGCGTGGGGTTCTCTTCTGTCACTGAGCAGACCCCCACCCGGTTTGCTCACCATTGTCTGCTCAATGCTGAATAGATGCCTGTCACACGAAGATGCTCAATAATTATTAGTGACCTGAATGAGCGTCCTGTAGTCTCCCTGGCCTCAGTTTCCCCAGGCATAATGTGAAGGAACTGGATTAGCTCAGAGGCAAAGGATTTTACCATTCACGTCTATGACGGTTGTCTTGTTGTGACAGGAGAGCTTGTTGAGATGTTTCTGAAGCCAAGATTTGGCATGGAATTGGGGGAGGGAGTGGAATAGGATACACTTAGAGTTCTCCCTGATAGGACTTTCTCATGTCCTTGTGCTCACTAAAACCTATATGGTTGTATAATTATGCAATATGTGTATAATTGTATCCTTCTGAGAGGGTTTTAGCTGGTATGGAGCTTGATAGTCTCTACAGATACTGGATCCATTCAGTGGCTTTGTTTGTTCTCTGGTGAGCAAAATGATAGTAGCCACTCTGCCTCTGAGGGGCAAAAAGCAGACAAATTTAGTCCAGGCTCAGCTCAGATTCCCGCTCTGCGCTGGGATGTTGACATTCTCACTGGCAATAAGAGATAAAAGGGCTGAGGCAGTGGAGTTGGAAATGAAATAACAGGCAGGGAGCTGGCAGGTGGCAGCAATGGTGAGTTAATGGTAAGTAGCTGGCAGCTTCGCCCCCGGACTGATGGTACCCTCCGTGGGGTCTTTGCTCCCAGCTGAACAGGGACATGATGGCACCCATGTGGGTGGCCCGCTTTACTCCTCCAGAGCAGAGATCCCAGGGCTTTCATTCCTGGCTTTGAACGCCCACAAGTACTCCCACATGGCTTAGGGATTGCAGTGTCCCAGAGTTAATGATGCAAATGCAGCTGTGCCCTAAAACAAAAGGCAGCGGGTATGCACTTTGGAGAGGGTGTGCATTTGGGAAGGTGAGGATGCTCCTCCTGGTACTCTGCCCAGCCCACAAGGCAGAGGAGCATGAGCCCGTGCAGTGGGGATGCTGATAGGAGTGTCCTGAGCTGGTGAACACCACGCTGCCACCTCCCTGAGGTGCAGTCTTTCCCTGAGGCTCCATGCCCCAGCTCTGGGTCCTGCCTGACCCGAGCCAGCTTGCATCCTGCTTTACTTTCTGCCTTCCTGAGGTTTCCTGATGCTGCACCTCCTCCCAGAATGCTTCAAAATTGTTATGCGTGGATATCACCCTTTGTTTTCCTTGGTTACCCTGTGTCCACAGCAAGTGGTTGTCTACCGACTGCCCTGCCCTGGTGGCCCCTGGACTTCTCCTGAGTGCTGGGCTCACTTAAAACAAAGAGAAGCCCAGGCAATTAGGATCAGAACAATGGTCTATTCAGCACTTCTCCAAGCAAAGACTTCTTTTGTCCAGAGTGCTGACTTTGGAAAGTTCTTCTTGAGGTTTTGGTGTAGGAAATTAGAATCACCAGGGCAAAGACAGTAAAAGAGAACTTCCCTGTGGGAAAATAACCCTGTTTAAAGGTAGTTGGTTTTCTGCTACTCACACAAACGCTCGTCTATCCACAGAATAAGTGATATTTTCTTTGCAGCACATGGAAAGGTTATTTGTTTCAGGGATGCAGCTTTCAGGGTACAATTTTGTTTCTATCCCGGGGATGTTTTACATAAATGAGATGATATGAGTAATGATTTTCATAGTGTTTGTGGGCAATGACAAAATACCTGTGAAAGAATCCAATCCAGATGGAGAACCGATTGTTATTTCCAACCGTTTTAGTTCCCAGGGTTCCCAGAAGGTCAGCAAATACTGGCTGAGAGGAATAAAATCCTCAAACTCAGATAATGATGTTGCTTGAAAAAAATGGAAGTCTCTAACCAAAACTGAAAAGAGTATTAATTGCAAATTCCACTTCTCTATAGTGCATACTTTGCTGTAATCTTAAATATATAAGTTACTTGGCCTACATGATTTCTATTAAGATGCAGCTTTTATAAACTTTCAAGTATGAATTAGCGTCTGGTGGTGTTTTCAATGAATGCTTCTGAAGGCTTTGTGTGAGGAAGCCTGTTAGGGTAATGGCAACCTCTCTCTCACAATAGTTCCTTTCAGAATACTCTTGTGTCATCCCTGTTTTATGGATGAGAAAAAATCAACTTGTCTAAGATCAAATATTTAGTATGTGAAGGAGTTAGAATTTTTAAACAGCTTATTGAGATATAATTTACATACCATAGAATTCTCGCTTTTAAAGTGTACAATTCAGTGATTTTTAGTAGATTCACCAAATTTTGCAGCCATTGCCAGTATCTAATTCCGGAACATTTTCATCACCCCAAATAAAAACCTCATACCCGCCGGGCGCGGTGGCTCAAGCCTGTAATCCCAGCACTTTGGGAGGCCGAGACGGGCAGATCACGAGGTCAGGAGATCGAG
>NW_012101421.1:5797792-5799698 GCF_000951045.1 Mandrillus leucophaeus
GCTGTGAGGGAGCGAAGGGGGTCAAGGGCAAAGGCCTCGACAGCTTGGACTCAAATGCCAGCTCAGGTGAGAGCTGGGTGAGAGGTCACATGAGCTTTCTAACCGCATTTGCTCATTTATAAAACCAAGAAAACACCCTTCCCCACCCTAAGACTGTTGAAGAGCGCTTGTGAAGTGCTTGGCACACACGCGGCATTCAGCAGTGCTTAGGGCTGACTTTTGCCCTGTGGGGTGGGCATTGCCCTGCCACAGAGATGGGCTCTGTTTATTTAACATTCAACCCTCGATGTGGGTGCTCCTGTGCTGTGGGCAGAGGTGGTTCCAGGTGTCCTGCGGGTAAGTGCTGCCTGTGGCATGGGTGCCTGCACTGCAGACCTCCAGAAGGGGGTCCAAATGCTAAGAAACCAAGTTCCAAGAAAGCCCAAATGATTTGCGCAGTCTGAAGGCAGACAGTAGGTCTGTCCCCACAGCAGGATAGTTGGGTGGCATGGTTCCCATGTACTTCCCACTTCCTCTCTATTGTGGCCTGAAGTCAGGTTCTCCCATGGGAAGCTTCTGGGAGCTGAAAAGGGAAGAAAAGCAGTGAGAACCAGCAAGGGTTGGAGTTTGAATGCTGACCTGGTGGCAGCCAGGTGCATCCCCGCACCTGGGGACCCAAGCTGCTGGCTAGTCTCTGATGTGCCTTCCACCTTAATGACTCTGCAGTGCTGAAGCCACAGGGGTAAGTGGCTACCTCTCCCCTTGCCTGGGTAATGCAGACTGGAGGACAGGGCTGTTACAGAAAAATGTGGCACTAAGAATAGCCAGCTAGACGCGGTGATAAGGACCCAGATGGCCAGGGATGTCAGCTAGGGACAGGGAAGGCGGAGGTGGTGGAGAAAGAAGAGGGTGATAAGATAGGGGCGGCGACACAGGAATGCACAGCTGGGGCTCTGGAGATGGGCCACAGGAGTCTGCTGTGGGCGAGGGAGCTGCCCGGAGCTCCTCCTGGCTGTGCGCTGTGGGTGTGAGCCAGTGGAAGGGAAGACGAGCGCCAGCCTGAGCAAATCAATCAGGGAATTTCAGGGGCAGCGGGATTTTAGTGATCCTGACTTTTACCTCCACCCACCCCTGGTACTTTAGATGGGGAGGAATCTGTGGCTTTGAGATGTCAAGGGGCCACTTCAAGGTTGGTGGCAGAGCTCAGTCCAACCCCAGATCTTCTGCCTCTCCCACAGATTTCCTTCTGCCACCACCCCAGGCCCTGCTGTGGCTGCCACCTTGTGGGCCTCTGCTCCACACCTGGGAGTGCAAGCCACCTCCAGCTGAGAGCTAGCAAGGGAGCAGGCATTATTAATCCCACCGACAGACACCGAGCACCTTCGCGGCGGCAGGTCTGGGAAATACAAAAGACAAGGCCGAGCCTTCCCGGAGCTCGGGGAAGGAGAGGAGATGGACAGTTAACAACTAAACAAGCAAACACTCGTGTCAGTTTCCAACTATGACAAGTGCTAGGAAGGAAACTGAGTAACACAAGGCTTGATCAGGGGGTTTCCCTTGCCATACATGGGGGTCTTTCCCCTTAGAATGGACCACTCTGATGCCTGTTGAGGATAAGGGTGAAATTTTCTGTTTTACGTATACCCTCTTCATCCTAAACCCCAGCCCCCATCCCATCACCAGGTGTAGAGCTATACACAGTAAGGAAATATTGACCCTCTCAGGGCCTGATGATTACTGTTCACTCTTTCTTTATGAAACTTAAGGAGACATTTCCCCTATGGCGGATTTGGGTGCAAATTAAGGGGCACGTGTAAGCCACACTCAGAGATCCTAGGCCAAATTTGTAGCTTTCATCGCTGAACTGCCCACTGCAGTGTAGACATTTGTCCTGCCCAGTGCTACAACTGGGAGGTAGGGTGGGGGC
>NW_012101421.1:5799748-5802834 GCF_000951045.1 Mandrillus leucophaeus
CTTTTACCTCCACCCACCCCTGGTACTTTAGATGGGGAGGAATCTGTGGCTTTGAGATGTCAAGGGGCCACTTCAAGGTTGGTGGCAGAGCTCAGTCCAACCCCAGATCTTCTGCCTCTCCCACAGATTTCCTTCTGCCACTACCCCAGGCCCTGCTGTGGCTGCCACCTTGTGGGCCTCTGCTCCACACCTGGGAGTGCAAGCCACCTCCAGCTGAGAGCTAGCAAGGGAGCAGGCATTATTAATCCCACCGACAGACACCGAGCACCTTCGCGGCGGCAGGTCTGGGAAATACAAAAGACAAGGCCGAGGCTTCCCGGAGCTCGGGGAAGGAGAGGAGATGGACAGTTAACAAGTAAACAAGCAAACACTCGTGTCAGTTTCCAACTGTGACAAGTGCTAGGAAGGAAACTGAGTAACACAAGGCTTGATCAGGGGGTTTCCCTTGCCATACATGGGGGTCTTTCCCCTTAGAACGGACCACTCTGATGCCTGTTGAGGATAAGGGTGAAATTTTCTGTTTTACGTATACCCTCTTCATCCTAAACCCCAGCCCCCATCCCATCACCAGGTGTAGAGCTATACACAGTAAGGAAATATTGACCCTCTCAGGGCCTGATGATTACTGTTCACTCTTTCTTTATGAAACTTAAGGAGACATTTCCCCTATGGCGGATTTGGGTGCAAATTAAGGGGCACGTGTAAGCCACACTCAGAGATCCTAGGCCAAATTTGTAGCTTTCATCGCTGAACTGCCCACTGCAGTGTAGACATTTGTCCTGCCCAGTGCTACAACTGGGAGGTAGGGTGGGGGCTGCAGAGCATTTGTTCCTCCCCTGATCCCATGCACAGCAGGCTGGCTGGGCTCTCTTCAAGGTATTCACCATATTATCCTTTGGTAGTGGGAGTTCCAAAGTGGCATGTTTAGGACATGAAAACCCAACTGCTTCATAAGCGCTCAGAAATCAAACCCTTTGACATCAGCTTTCACTCGACCAAGAGGCAGCTGATGCTGGTGCAAAAATAACTTGGCAGGCATGTCAGGCTCGGGAGGGGGTTTTGAGGCCTCATCACCTTTGGTTGGATCTTAATGTGAAAGCAGTTGGTGCTCTGACCAGGATTTAAGGACGTTCAAAGTTGTTCCGGAGTTGTGGGCTTTAGCAAGCCCTAGGGAAGTTGTTGGAGGGTTAAGGGGGTGGTGGCGGGTCTGAGGGGGAAGCTCCAGTCCTCTGTGGCTAAGCCAGGATAAGCATTATTATTTCCACAAATCAAGCCATGTTCATGCATAGTTCCCCTTGTGTCCTGATATATGTAATTATGGAATGCATATGTGTGGGAAGGAGTCTTTGGAAAACCGGTTCCTGTTCTTCATCAAGAGGCTGACCTAGAAGTTTAGGAAATTGGTTCATGAGGAAATTCTGTAGCAGAGAGCTGGCAGGAATTCCAGATGGTAGGAGAGGGGGGCGCCCGAGGCAGGCAGGGGCCATGCCTGGGCTGTTTTGTCCTGTGGAGTAGGTCCTAGTTTGTGGCAATTAGCATACCCTTGTAAAGTCAGGAGACCTTTGGGGAGGCGTGGGGTTCTCTTCTGTCACTGAGCAGACCCCCACCCGGTTTGCTCACCATTGTCTGCTCAATGCTGAATAGATGCCTGTCACACGAAGATGCTCAATAATTATTAGTGACCTGAATGAGCGTCCTGTAGTCTCCCTGGCCTCAGTTTCCCCAGGCATAATGTGAAGGAACTGGATTAGCTCAGAGGCAAAGGATTTTACCATTCACGTCTATGACGGTTGTCTTGTTGTGACAGGAGAGCTTGTTGAGATGTTTCTGAAGCCAAGATTTGGCATGGAATTGGGGGAGGGAGTGGAATAGGATACACTTAGAGTTCTCCCTGATAGGACTTTCTCATGTCCTTGTGCTCACTAAAACCTATATGGTTGTATAATTATGCAATATGTGTATAATTGTATCCTTCTGAGAGGGTTTTAGCTGGTATGGAGCTTGATAGTCTCTACAGATACTGGATCCATTCAGTGGCTTTGTTTGTTCTCTGGTGAGCAAAATGATAGTAGCCACTCTGCCTCTGAGGGGCAAAAAGCAGACAAATTTAGTCCAGGCTCAGCTCAGATTCCCGCTCTGCGCTGGGATGTTGACATTCTCACTGGCAATAAGAGATAAAAGGGCTGAGGCAGTGGAGTTGGAAATGAAATAACAGGCAGGGAGCTGGCAGGTGGCAGCAATGGTGAGTTAATGGTAAGTAGCTGGCAGCTTCGCCCCCGGACTGATGGTACCCTCCGTGGGGTCTTTGCTCCCAGCTGAACAGGGACATGATGGCACCCATGTGGGTGGCCCGCTTTACTCCTCCAGAGCAGAGATCCCAGGGCTTTCATTCCTGGCTTTGAACGCCCACAAGTACTCCCACATGGCTTAGGGATTGCAGTGTCCCAGAGTTAATGATGCAAATGCAGCTGTGCCCTAAAACAAAAGGCAGCGGGTATGCACTTTGGAGAGGGTGTGCATTTGGGAAGGTGAGGATGCTCCTCCTGGTACTCTGCCCAGCCCACAAGGCAGAGGAGCATGAGCCCGTGCAGTGGGGATGCTGATAGGAGTGTCCTGAGCTGGTGAACACCACGCTGCCACCTCCCTGAGGTGCAGTCTTTCCCTGAGGCTCCATGCCCCAGCTCTGGGTCCTGCCTGACCCGAGCCAGCTTGCATCCTGCTTTACTTTCTGCCTTCCTGAGGTTTCCTGATGCTGCACCTCCTCCCAGAATGCTTCAAAATTGTTATGTGTGGATATCACCCTTTGTTTTCCTTGGTTACCCTGTGTCCACAGCAAGTGGTTGTCTACCGACTGCCCTGCCCTGGTGGCCCCTGGACTTCTCCTGAGTGCTGGGCTCACTTAAAACAAAGAGAAGCCCAGGCAATTAGGATCAGAACAATGGTCTATTCAGCACTTCTCCAAGCAAAGACTTCTTTTGTCCAGAGTGCTGACTTTGGAAAGTTCTTCTTGAGGTTTTGGTGTAGGAAATTAGAATCACCAGGGCAAAGACAGTAAAAGAGAACTTCCCTGTGGGAAAATAACCCTG
>NW_012101421.1:5805179-5827387 GCF_000951045.1 Mandrillus leucophaeus
CCCATCTTTTCCTTCCCAGCCCTAGGTAGCCACTGATCTACTTCTGTCTCTGTGCTTTTTTCTGTGCTGGACAATTCATATATACAGAATCATAGAATATGTGGTATTTGGGGACTGGCTTCTTCCACTTAACCTAGTGTTTTGAGCTTCATCCACGTTGTAACATGTATCAGTACTTCTTTTTTTCTACTGCTGCGTAATATTCCAGTGCAGATATATGCCACATTGCATCTACCCATTCATCAGTTGATGGACATTTGGGTTGTTTCCACTTTTTGGCTATTATAACACTGCTGTGAACATTGAAGGGGCATAAGGAGCTGGAATTTGAACCTCTCTGCTGTCTGCATGTGATTGTTGCGAGCACTTTGCATCCACTCCAAAGAGAGGTAGAATTTTACAACAGGTAAGATTCTATAGCAACTCCTTTGACGTGACCGAAGCCCATTCTTAGCCTCCTTTATTTGAAGGCAAAACAAAAGCCCAGTGAAATGAAATGAGATGTTTTAATCTTGGCTACTCCACGTGTGGTCCTTGGGCTGGCACCACCAGCTTCTCCTGGGAGTTTGTTAGAAATGCACCACCTGTCCATAATCCCAGCACTTTGGGAGGCCGAGGCTGGCAGATCACCTGAGGTCAGGAGTTGGAGACCAGCCTGGCCAACATGGTGAAACCCTGTCGCTACTAAAAATACAAAAAATTAGCTGGGTATGGTGGCACATGCCTGTAATCCCAGCTGCTTGGCAGACTAAGGCAGGAGAATCGCTTGAACCCAGGAGGTGGAGGTTGCAGTGAACCGAGATGGTGCCACTGCACTCCAGTCTGGGCCACAGAGTGAGACTCCATCTCAAACAAACAAACAAATGAAATGCAGCACCTGAGACCTGCCAAATCAGAACCTGCCTTTGTCACCCAATTCCAGATCCCTGGGTGATGAGTAAGCTCTAAAGTTTACTCATTAAAGTTTGAGCACTGCTAGTGAGTCACACAGCTAGGGCTAGAGCCCTGGTCCCCAATTTCAAGTCGAGGGGAATTTTTATTCCTCAGTATCACTTCTGAACATGTTCAGAATGCATTTTTCTATAAAATATTAGTAACTTCTGATAACTTCCTCACTGCATCAAAACATGAGATATGGAGATACCAATAGCCTTTCCACACTGACTCAGTATAAGAGAAGAAACTGAAAGGAAGATATTTTCACATCATTCTTCATCATTCTTGGAGTATGTTACTAAGCCCTGAGGTCCCCTGTGCCAGCTGTGCTTAATCTGCAACATTTGCATAGGAATGTATCAGTGGCTTTGAGAACACCTTGGCAAAAGAAGCTTTTCACTCCTGAACATGCTTTTGGGAAGCATCCTTTGGTATTAGTAATATACTTGGAACATGTTTGGGGAAACAAATGTGATCCCAGCATTGCTGATCCCACATCCCACCCTTCCTGTAGGATATGCTTATATGGCATCCAGGTTCTCTAAGTAGTTGGTTCTTTTACTCCTGACTTTCTTTTTCCATTGACCTTGAACAGTTAAAGTTGGAATTTAGAAAATAACATTCCTTCTAATACTTATGCATCACAGAACAGTAAGAAGACCTGGAAGGGACTCAGATCCTTAAAGTATCTTGATTTGGGGTTGATGTTACAAACCAGGGATAAGTAGATTCCAAAAGATTTTCCTGTCCTTTTATTTTACTGACTCCACCACGCGCACAGGAACATGCTGTCTTCTTTTTGTCCCATAAGTTGATTCAGTGCCTACAGGAGGAATATGCGCATGATGGTGGCATTATGGAATGGAAGGGAGAGGATAAGGATTTGGACGTCAGTGCTGCATCTATAGATTTTGGCAAATACTTTAAAGACAGTTCCTGTCCTGTTCTGGCTCCTGTTTGGGCCATGCTCTAACAGTTGCGATGTTGAGTTTTTAGAGTTAGAGGCAAACTGCAAACTGAAGGATGGAGCTGTTTCCCCACAGCTGGAGGCTTGGAGCCCGGCAGTCCCTGGATTCAAAGGAGGGATCAGGAGGGCTGAAACTGGAAAGGTCCATGTTTGAGGAGTGGTGGGATAGAGAGTGGGGTAGGGTGGCGGCATGCCTTGGAAACCCCAGGAAGAAACGTGGGTGACTAGGGTCTGGCTCATTTGGTTCAACAACCACACATCTTAGATACCACACATCTTAGATCACCTTTGCCTTAGACTGGTGCAGCCTGAGCTTCTGAGGTAGGAACAGTTCACAGAACCAAGAAGCCCCTTGGCCTTGGCTGGGAATAAATTCCTGAGGCCTGGGGCCCTCTGGCTGGAATGAGCCCTCTGGACTTTTGAAAGTTTGGCTGGGTTCCCTCTAAGCTGAAGTCAAAGCTGCCTGGGGCTACAGGTGACTTTTTGCTAGTTTTGGGCTCAGCTAGTTTTCAGGGTCTTTTGAAGAGGTTGGAAAGACACACACACACACACACACACACGCGCGCACACACGCACACACGCATACCCATGCACACACCTGCAAAATTTAATGCCTTCTACTTGGAGAACAGAAGAGCTTGGACTATTTCTTTCTTGACTTGTTTTATCTGTAAATTGTTCTTGCTTGCAGAACGAGAGGAAGATTGTGTATTTCCTGGCAGTGTCACCGCCTACCCCAGCAGCCCCCAGGGTGGTTCATCTCCCTACTCCGCCCGGATGTGGCTTTGCCCATTGTTTTGATGGACTTGGGTGCTCACCAGTCCCTGGGGCTCTTAGCAGCTTGGCGTCACCCTAATGGCTAAGCCACATGCAGAGATGGTGTCCTGCAGGACTCTGTAGCTTGGTTGCTGACATTTTTGGCTATCCTGTGTTTCCTTTGGAGGTCTCCACCAGGGGTATTGTTGGCTGTGACTGCCATTCCTCACTGGCTGCTGGCTTTTTAAAAAGGCAGGTCAAGCAGTCTGAAGCTCCCTGTGGAGGGGTTGGGTGTGGGGTGGGAGACGGGGCGCAGTGGTCAATAAACACAAAAGGAATTGAGAGTTCTAATGGGAAGGACCTGCCATCAAAATCAAGACCAATAAAGCAGTTTCTGAGAAACATTCCCTAAAATAATTAGGTACAAAAACTGTTATTCATGCTGCTTAGTTTAAATGTATATATGATATTAATTTAGTCATTTAACAAATAGGGCAATGTATACCAAAATCTATAGAGGTGGGATTACAAGAGACTTTTACTTCATATATAGAAACATATACACACATATGCATGCATGCATACATACATACATACATACATACATACATACATACGTAAGTGTAGTCCTTTATTGTTTTTTCTAGAAATTGCAGCATTTTTTCACAGTGGGAATGAATTTCTTTTGTAATCAAGAACAGCTACACACATAAAATAATGCTCTAGAAAATGTTATCTAAAACCTATGAGCTATAAAAAAGGTTGACAAAATGTACAATTACTAGGTATTTTAGGAAAAATATGACCCAAAGATTGGTCAAGAAATACATTTTTAAAAGCATTTCACTAATATAGTGATTATTATTATATTGAGTTTATGAAGCTTGTTCATTTGTTTACTCATTCATTCCATCAACCCATTAACTCCTCTGCTGAGCCCTGATTTTTGCCAGTCACAGTGCTGAGTGTGTCCCGGGGATGCTGAAGTGCCCTGGCCGTGGTGCCTGGTCTTCCATGGCATATGGTTTTGCTGACTGCGACAGCTCCTCTTCCACTGGGTGCTGCTGTAAAGAACGTCTCACAGGCTGCCAGAGGGACTGAGAAGCAGGACCATCTTTCCCAGGAGCATGGAAGGTGATGCCATCAGGAGGCAGGAAGGAATCTCTTTATTCTACCAACTTACATCCCTTGGCTACAGGGTTCAGGACTGTGGGATAGGGCTTGTTAGGTTGCACAAGGCAAGCTCCTCATGCCCACAGAGGGCAGGCAGGGCAGCAGAGTGAATGAGTGAGCTGGGAGGCAGGGAAGGCATCCCACCACCCTGAGACCTGTGGGTGCAAGTTCTCTGTCTTTTGGCCCCCCATAGTCAGGAAAGGGCCGTAGGATACTCGGTGCTCATTATGTTGAAGTCAGCTCTTAAGCCAGTATGAGTCACTGAATCCTCACGATCAAAGGCAGTAATTTCACGTCGATTAGCTACTTCAAAGCAAGTCATGGGAAAAATTAGGAATCTGGAAGCAAATTGAATTATACATCAAAGGAAAGCAATCTCTTGACCTTTCTTCCTCCCCAGATCAACTGTTCTTAAGTGTAAAGATCCAAACTGGATGTAGTCAATTCAGTGTGGGGGCATGAAGGTCAGTTAAGCCAAGGGACTCTTTGAGCACTTTCTTTACCAAGGAATGTTCTTGGAGCTGCAGGAATATGGAAGAAGCATAGGATGAAGGTTTTGTCAGAAAAGTACTAACCATGAATTGAAGAAGTAAGACCTGCACACAGTAAAACTGTCATACAGTGTCATAATTAAATGGTAAATGGGGTGATACAACTTGGTGTGCTGTGAGACCTCAAAGAGGAGGAAGACCGTGTGGGCAGGAGTTATCTGGTGAGGGTGGATTTCATGGCAGGTCCTCGAAAGTGTGTCCAGTTTGGAGAGATAAGGAGGAGGACAGGGGCATCAAGGAGAAGGTGAGGAAGGAGGTGACATGTGGGGTATGCACAAGGGTGGTCAGACCTGTCTCCTGAGTTGGGGCAGGAGGGAGATGAGGTTGGGATGGTACAGTTCCTGAAGCTGGAATGGAAGCATTTAGACTGGGACAGGAAACAGAGTCAATGATAGTTTATAAAGTGGGGATAATATGATGAAACAAATATTAGAGATTAACTTGGTATTGAATATTAATCACTTTTCATTGAATCTTAGGCTTAAAGCTCAAGGGAAGATAACTGAGACCCAAGAAGTCAAGTGACTTTTCCTGTGACAGGGAAATAGCCAAAACGTGTGTGTGTATATAAATCTATCCATCTATCCATCCATCCATCTATCTACCTACCTACCTACCTACCTACCTACCTACCTACCTACCTATCTATATCTGTCTATCATCTCACCAGTCTTTGGAAAAATACATGGAATAGTAAAAGGAATGTACTAGGACTAGGTACTGTACCAGGTGTTATGGGAGGCATAAAAGTACAAGTCTTAAATGCCTGATAGCCCTGAGAAGCTACAATCCAATTAAAGGTACAAATGTATGACAAGTGGGCAACATGAGACAGTGAGCTCACTTGGCAGGGTGTGGTTCTTGGCACAGGAAGTAAGGGAGCAAAGATGGCAGAGTCTCTGGACTGGGATGGTCAGGGAAAACAAAGAGCCACGGCATGCAGTGCTGAAATGACTGCAGAGATGTCCTGGCCCAACATGTGCGTTCCCTGCCTCTTGACAGGTGGGCAAGATTTTGACAGACTGAAAGAACAGAGCTCTGGGAAGGGAGGCAGGAGGCCCCAGGAGACAAAACATGACACCTTAGATAGCAGGGTCTGTTCAAGTGGCAGTGACTGATGGTATTGGGGGTGTCATTTGAGCAGAGGGTTCTGAAAGGTGAGCAGTAATTGGTTGTCTTAATGCTTGGGTGTTAATGAAATATTTAAAGATTTTTAATGTTACTTTTCTATCTGTCACCTGTGATGTTGGCAAAATACCTTAATCCAGGCCATTGTCACATCTTTTTTTGATGAATGCAGCACTTTTAAAATAATTTTTAATTTTTGTGAGTACACAGTAGGGGTATATATTTATGGGGTATACATGGGATATTTTGATACAGGCATACAATGTATAATTATCACATCACAGTAAATGGGATATCTATCACCTCAACCATCTATCCTTTGTGTTACAAACAATCCAATCATACTCTTCTAGTTATTTTTAAATGTACAATTATTATTGACTATAGTCCCCTTGTTGTGCTATGAAATACCAGATCTTATTCATTATTTCTATTTTTTTTGTATCCATTAACCATCCCCACTCCCCCGGCCGATGTAGCCTCTCCTTAAACAGGTCTGCTTCCTTCTGTCCACTTAACAGATATTTATCAAGGACCTTGAATCCCTCCAAATGGTCTCCACATTGAATGTAGCCAGAGTGATCATTCTAAAAGGTACATTCGATTGTATCCCACTTCTCTGCTTAAAATTGTTTGGTGGCTTTCTGTTACATTTATCCTCTCTTCTCCTTTTTGTTACCCATTAGTCCAACCAAGTTACTCCTGGTAATCTCCCACCCTTAACTCTTGCTACCCACCCCAATACCCCCCACCTCCGCCCCTTGACTCCTTCAGACTATTGAAGATATTTTGTTATTCTGCTCTTCTAGACTAAGACTTGAATTCTTATTTTCTTCTCCCTCCACCCAAAGTATAAATATCAAAGAGAGAATTCTAAATATAGCTTATAATAACATATATAAAGACAAGGTTTGATGGACTTTTATCAACTTCAAGTAGTCAAGTGCAAATAACAAGCATGCCATGTTCTTTTGCATCTCTTCACTTCCTGTGTGTCCCTTTCCAGTGGTCATTGCTGTGTGTCTTCATTTTGTTCAGTTGTTCACACGTATTACAGATAAACTAGGTAACCTCTGTTTTACAGAGATGGGAATGAGCCATATGCATAAAATAATGCTCAAGAAAATGAAAGATTTTCCCTTAAATATGAAAAATTTTAAAGAATTTTATCTGGTTTGGGTATAAATCTGACAGGTACTATACATTGCCTTTTTGTTTGTTAAAGGACACTGAACCTATCCGTAATACAACCCTTTATGTGTCATCAGGGTAAACCCGGGTCCCAGAGTGAGCTGCAGTACAGTGGAGCTCTCATCCTTTTTGTCCAGTGATCAGTTGTCCAGATTTCCTTGCTTGCTTAAAATTAAGTGTATAGCCATCTATGTTGGTAGTGTCATAAGTTTACAGCTTTTGAAAATTTCTGCCACATTGTAGTTACCTTGCGTTTGTCCTAATAGTATCATTTAAGGAATATTCAGTTGCTCAGGGCCATTTTAGGAATATATACTGTAAAGTATATGTATATATTCTAAAGGAATATATTAATATATGATGAACATGAATAGCCATTATTCTTAGACATATATTAAGAACTCTGACAATGTAGAATGAATATATTAGATATATTTCTTTGTTTGGAGAAAGCTTATGTCAGGAGGGAATGTCTGTAATCAGTAGATCCATAAATGTGTAACATGAACTGACACATCCCATTCTGCTTTACCCTCCATGCTACTGCCCGGGTAGGCTAGCACTGATGCCCTGCCCCGCATTTTCCCTGAGAAAAGGGTCCCTCCTCCTGCAACCTGTTCTTCCCACAGTTCTTCCTCAGCTGCAGCTTCAGGAGGCAGAATCAGAAACAAATCAACCATTTCTAAATACTGGCCACCCAGAACTAGGGAGAACTAGCTGTTAATTACAGCCAGCCAAATTGTTGAGATTTTGTGCATTGTAAAAAGAAACAAGTAAATTAATTCTGCAAACTGGGTTTAGGCAAATGCACTTTCGGCAAACCGGCCTGGTTCTATGCAGTGGCCCTTGATAGCCCCATATAAGACAGTTTATCCCTTAGCCTCAGCCAGTTCTGAGGTCTGGTGTCCACGTGCCTTTTCCTCCTCAGTGCTGCTCTAGGGGCCCCTACCATGCCCATCTCATACCTTGCCTTGTCTGCTGCTTTTCATTTGCTGTGTTGGAGCATCCATTCCCCAGGCACATTAGAATCATGGACAAAATTAGATTTGAATCTATACAGAAATATTTGCACACATACAGGGAAAAGGCCATTGTCCAGTATCCATCTAAGGTTTCCCTAGTGGGAAATTGGGGGTAGCTGAAAGGTCCACCCAGAAGAGGGAATGCAAACTCAGTTTCAGTCCTTCTGACCTAGGAATATGCAACACGAGGCTCTTGCCTACACCTTCAAGGGCATTATTGACATTGACAAATATTTTAGTTATTCAAAGGCCTTTTTCACTTACAGTTTTTTAAGCTTTGTTCTGGAGGTTTGCAGTTTCTGTAAGGCTCTGGAAAAGCAGGAAAGTAACTTTAGTCATATTGCCAACTGTTGTCACTAAGATATTATGTACAAAACTAATTGTAGCCAGCAAATAGCATTTGGTCCTTAATTTATTCTATGTAGCAGCCTGATGCAGTAGAATAGACCAACCTCAATATTAGTAAATGATTTGTATTGCATGTTCATTGCAGGCTTCAGTAATGATCTCAATTAAGGTTCATCACCACATCATGAGTTGCCTCCACATTCTTCTTGCTTTTGTCTCCAGATGGGGATTCCAGGAGCTTTTCCCTTGTCTTGAGCCCTTCCTTCTTCATGGCATTAAGAAAGCATTCATGTTCTCTGGAAACTCAAGCCATTTCCAACCACAGTTTTCTTATGCAGTGCTGTAGGCCAGGCTGGGCATATTGGGAGGTGTTCCCCCCGCCCCTTTAAAGAGCATAACTCATTTTAAAAGAAGCTTTTAAGGCATTCTTCAGCTGGTGTTGGAAATAAACCTTAATTTCCCTCAGCTTTTCTCTTTCACTGAAGGAGAAAAGCAACAGGACTAAAGGAAGGAGGGGAGCGGTGGAGTCATTGTTGCTTTCTGTGTTTGTTCTTTGCATCTCTTTTCTTAGTAAATTGCCTCAGGAATTTCTGCAGGCGGCTATAATCTACTCTTGAAAGGCCTCCTTTTGGACCAAGCTCTTCAAGTGAGCCAAAACTCTCCCTAAGACTGCAGGGTTTGGGAGAAGACAATGAAAAGAAAGGGAGTATTACCATATGGTCCTTCTAGTGGGATTGCAAAATTTCCTTAAGTTGCTGTAAAGGGGGCCTGGGGAAAAGGCAGAAAACTCCTTTTTTTTTTTTTTTTTTTTTTTTCAGGGCAGCAGTCACCACCCTCCCTTCTTCCCTCTTTCTCTTTTCACCCCCTCCTCACCCAAGTCGGTTGCAACAGTTTTCTCACTTGGTTCTGAAAACGGGGACATTGGGTTCCATTGGTACCATGGACAGATACCACGCAGACATTTTTCTCTCTTCATATTTTGAGATAGCATCTCACCTTGAAATAAACAAAATGCAAATGACAAAAATTTGACTTTTATTACCATGGTAATTAATGTTGGAAGTAGGCTAAACACAATTTTTTTATGAACTATCAAAGACAAAGGTATTTTTCTCTCATGGCTGACATTTTAAAAGACATTCCTTTGCCTCCTACCCACTTAAAAAAAAAAAAGTCTTTGCACTGTTGAATCAGAGGCAGTCTTTCTGAAACTGTGACTTCTGCTGTTAATCTAGTTGATCTAGTTGAAAGTGAGAACAAATTAATTCATGTTTCCTCAACTCTGAACAATGATGTAAAGGGAGCTTGTTATGGGTTAGAGTTTTAAGGAATTAGGCAGAAGGTGTGTATGTCTGACACCTTATGTCTTAAAGATCCTGAAAATTATTTCATGCTCTCAAATTGTAAAAAAAGAAGGTGGCGGAAACAGACTTCAAACACCCTATTCATAAGATAAGAGGAAGAGGGAAGGGGGGGGGTACTGGTTCTTTCATTCACTCTACCTATTATGTGTCAGTCACTGTGTAAGGTCCTGGGGACACAGCAGTGTGTAAAGCAGACGCAAATCCCTGTTTTTGTGTAGCCTACATTTCAGTGGGGGAGACAGCACATAAGGTAAATCAGTAAAATACACAGTGTGATAATTATAAGTGCTATGAAAAAAAACAGTCACGTGCTTCTGAAAGAAGAGTATATATTTGGGTGCACATCTGAGATTTTACATAGCCAGGAAGTCTCACCCAGAAGGATCTGGAGGATGAGGGGAGAAGCAGGGTGACCAGGGAGGAGGCCACTGCATGACCCCCACTGAGGGATGATTGCTTAGGCCAGGAGCGTACCAGGGCAGTGGTAATAAAGGGTTGGATGTGGGATTCCTTGCCAGATGAGACTGGGGGTATAGTAGGGAGAGGCAAGAAGGCTGGCCACAGGGTTCTACCCTGAGCAACTGATGCAGACCCTGTGGTTCCTCTGCTGTGGGTCTCCAAAGCAGAGTCACCAGGACTTTTTGGTTTGTCCTGTCTTATGCTTTGTGTGATTGCTTTCACACTAGTTTGCAAACCCAGAGAGCAGTAAGCCTTTTATCTTTCTGTCACACTTCGTGGAGTCCAGTAAATGTTTGTTTGACTTGAATGGAATTGAGTGTATTCCGAGATCATCCTGTGAACGAACACACACACACACACACACACACACACACACACACACACAGAGAGAGAGAGAGAGAGAGACAGACAGACAGACAGAGAGAACAAGAATGTTGTAGACTACCTGCCAGGTTTACAATGCATGACTCAACTGCAGTTAAAAATGATAGCCAAGGGCTGTGATGAAATCTTTTCTGAGCTAACCAGACCCATGCATGCGTGGGCTCAGAATACTGGGAAGAGAGATGGAATTTCACTTCAAGTGCAGCTCCAAGGCTCCCCATCCTGGCTCTGGAGCAGCCAGGAAGACTGCTTTGTGAGTAGGAGGACTGGAATAATTTGGGATTTTGGTGAATTTTGCTAGATCGTTTGACCTCTGGTGTTCGAAGGCCAGTCACGAAGATTCTACTTTGTAACATACTCTGGAAATGACCCAGGTCTTATGGTATGTCCTGAGCCCAGGACTAAGCCAGCAGAAAAGTGTGGCTGATGGAGAGACAGGATCAGTGTTGGCTGGCACTGACAGATGGATGGCAAAGCTCCCAGGAAACCAGTCGGGCTCAGCCAGATGCTCTACTCAGCACAGCCAACCACTGTCCTGGAACCAAGGAGGGAAAGGAGAAGTGGTACTAAGATCCCACCCACTCTTTACTCTTGCTAGCCCACTATGTTTTTGTGTATTGCTCTCTATATCCATCTACTGGATATTGAAGAACATGTATATGTCAGAGGAGTCTGCACTCCGCTGGCTCTTTATGTTTTATTCCAAGGTGAACAAAACCATAATTAATGCTAGTAAAACACATTACCAAGTATTCTCACATGAACAGGGTAGGTTTTATATTAACCCATTTTCATATGAAGAACTGGTGCAGAGAGATTAATTGTCGTTAAAGGTTGGATGTGCCTGTGCAACCTTTCTGGCCAATGACATATCTTGAATGCCGTACATTTCGCCATTGGAGAAGCATTTTGTTATCTCTGATGCTGGTTAATGAGCCCTCTGGAGCAGATGTTGATAGCAGGCTTAGAAGCACATGTAATAGCCACCCCTGGCATGAACTCCTTCACATTCAAACTGGCCACCCCTTCAAGCACTGCAGGTGTTAACTACATGCCCCGAGGCCAGTGGTTCTCTGAGCGTCCTCCCAGGACCATTTGCCAGCCATGGGGGCACCAACTGTGAGTCTGGTAGAAATGCAGAATCCCAGGCCCTACCCTAGATCTGCTGAAACAAAATCTGTTCTTGTCAAGTTCCCCAGGTGATTGCTGTACACATTCAAGTGTGAGATGATTAAAGATATCACATACATCAACTATTATGCTAGACTATTTAAAAATCCTATGTGACAGTCCCAGCTGTGGATAATTCTTAGCTGTGAGGGCTCCTTCATATAGGCAACCTGTGCCACTTGTTGCTTCCCTTTTGTTGACTTCTTGACATCTTTTTCTGTTCAATTGTCTAGTTCTTTTAATATATGTCTCAGAAAACGTGTAGCCCGAACCGTCGATGACCTGCTTTGCAGTTGAAGGTAGGATGTGCCTGGACTCCTTCTCTGTCTCTTCCATGCCACGTACAAGACTGGCCAGGGAGGAGCTGCTCTAGAAATTCCTATTTGATTCATGGAGATGCTAAAGGTGCTTCTCTGACTTAGCTTCTCTGACTTAGGATGACTTTGCTTAAATATTCTCTAAATATGGTATTAAATGGTGAAATAAAACTAAAAATCTGGTAGCCTTAAGTCTCAATGAGAATAAAAAACAGGCCTCGTCATAGTTTTCAGACTAGGAAAAAACAAAACTCTGCTTTCTTGCAAAGCAAAGCAACAGTTTCTGTGCTTGGTTTAGTCCTAATGGCACCTTTCTCTGCAGTCGATGTTTGAGGGAGCCTCTAAGTATGGTATAATGACGGGTGTGCATGTCTCTTCCTGAGGCCATATGTAGACACAGGAAAAGCTCCAGCCCCCCGGGGGGTGTGGTGAAGGCTGGGGCCCTGCTGTCGGACCACAAAGATTACTGAGGACATTTTCCATGCCTGTGGCTCTGGTGTGTGCGGAGGAAGGGGAAGCCTAAGGGAGAACTCACTGGGGCAGCGAAGGCTTCCTGTTCCTGGTCTGTTACTGTGCCCCCCACCCTCAGGGTTCTGCAGCTGAGTTGCCACCAAGATTGTGGCCCGCACAGAGGGTGTGGTCAAGCCACCCTCATTCCTGGTGATCACATGCTTCTCTCTGCTCCACAATGACCTGGGAAGGAGTCGGGGTGTGGGGGCTGCTGCTTGAGCAATTGGGGGTGGGTGGGTGGTAGGTCTTCACAGCCAACAAGAACTTCATCTCTTGTGAATGCAACTTAAGCTCCCCTTTCCCACCCATATGTGTCCCGGCTCTTATCATGTACCAGTCAGAGGTTGGTTCCCGTTCCCTGCCTGAAATAGTTCTTCCAGCAGGCAGTGATGAGCCTGCTGGGATCCATGGTGATCATGGTGTTAGAACGGTGTGCTCTTTTGCTTGTCTTCTCCTGTCAGTGGCCTGTTGTTGTGAGTCTTTCTTGCAAAGGCTCCCTTGGCTTAGACCTCAGTGTGGATTGATGAAGCCACTCAGAAAGGGAGGGAGGGAGGGTGAACATGTGTGCCAGCAAGCCTGTGAGCATGTGTCCACCCTTAGGGTCTGTAGTGGTTTCTCTTAGCAGCTCCCAGCCCCTGCTCTCCGCCATTCTATGAAAGTCCAGGGGCTGCCCCAGCAGTTTTCTCTGTGAACTGACTCAGGTGAAACAAGTAGACCCCAATGGAGTACCAGTGGAGCTTGTGAGAAGAGCACCCTTGGTGTTCTTCCTTTTGGTGACAAGTGGCATTATCATGTCAAGACACCACATGCTAGATGAACCTGAAACCTAGCACAGAGCATGATACATAATGGGCAACATTGCGTTGGTTGAGGAAACATCAGGAAAGCATTGCTGAGCCGACCTACCATGAGGGTGATTATTAACTATTCCAGGAGTCAGCCTGTGTCTCATGCAGAGGAAAGAAATGATGCTGCCCATCATAGGACCACAAAGGTTCCCAGCAATGCCAGGCTGTCTCACTCTTTGGTGTCTGCTGTATGTGTTCCCTCAGCCTGGAAAACTGCACCTGCCTTTATTCACCTGAATAACTAACTCATAATAAAAAATACCTATAAATAAATAATAACTAAATACCTGCTTTAGGCTGCATGTATCTACCTGGGACTCTGTCTTTCCTGTTAGACTCTAAGTTCCTCAACACCACCACATTTTTTGCTCATCTTTGTATACTTAGCAGCTGGTAGTGAACACAACAGAACTTCCTCCATTTTCCCATTGGCCACTGAGTGCAGCACTGGCTCTCTCCTGGATGGTTCTGTTTACATTCACCACTTTGGCCCCAACTGGCTTCTCCTCTCCCAATCACAACACACGGGGGTTACATTTGGTGTTCAGTTTTTGTGTCACCAGCTCACGTTATCTGTACTCTATCTCAATGCATTCATGGTCAGTAATGATTTTTGTGTTGTGTTATATTCATAGAATGTTTATGTTTTTGTTTTTTTTCTTGGAACAGGGTCTTGCTCTGTCTCCCAGCCTGGAGTGCAGTAGTGCATTATAGCTTACTGCAGCCTCAATCTCCTGGGCTCAAGTCATTCTCCAAACTCAACCTCCTGAGTAGCTGGGACTAAAGGCGTGTGCCACTGTGCCCAGCCCAAAGAATGTTTTATAGTGATCCCTTTGTAAGTTTGTATAACATCTTATGAATGGTATTATCTAGGAAGTTACTGAGGGTCAATATTTAAGTTATTTAAGGTCAATATTTAAGAATTAGAACTAAAACTGAATTATAGACCCTCTAGAATCAACCTTCCTTTTGTCAACCTTATTGAGGAATAATTAACATTCAATAAAATGCACACATTTTAAATCCAGTTCAACTTTTGACAGCTATATACTCTATCTCAAGCAAGACAAAAAATATTTTCACATAGGTTCCTTCATGCATTTTCCCTATCAATCTCTGCTATTCCCAATCTATGCAAGCACTGGTCTGCTTTGTCACTGTAGATCAGATTTGTCTTTTCTAAAACTTCATATGAATGGAATCATGCAGTGTCTGTTCTTTTGTGTCTGGCTTATTTCATTTAGCATAATATTAGAATTCATCTGGGCTGCATGTGTCAGTAGTCTGTATTGCTGATTAGTGCACTCTTGTATGAATGTACCACAGTTTGTTTATCTGTTTGCCAACTGATGGACAGTTGTTTCCAGTAGGGTGTTTCTAAAAATCATTCTGAATAAAGCCTTCTTGAATCTTGGTGAAATGTTTTTGTGTGTGTAAATTTTCATTTTTCTTGGGAAAAGTCCTAGAAGTAGAATTGCTGGGTCAAACAGTAGGTGTATGTTTCACTTGATAAGCAACCATCAAACTGCTTTCTAGAGAAGTTGCAGCATCTCACATCCCACCAGCAGAGCATGAAGTTCCAGTTGTTCCAGGTTCTCCATAAGCTTGTATGACCATTCTTTTTATGGTTAGCCATTCTAACACTGTAACATGCAAAACGTTGCCCAGAGATATTAAGGTTCTTGCCCAAAAGCACACAGGCAGTAAGTGCCTGAGCTATGGTCACCCCACTGTACCCTGAGCCTGTTGCTGGTGGTCCTCCCACTGCACCCTGCCCACTTCTCTGTATGGGCCCTTCTGTAACTCTGTTATTCCATGGGAGATGACAGAGGGAAATGGTCAGTTTCATCAGGAAATATGCTCTGATTAGGTATTAGGCTCAAAAATACTTATTTGGCTGAGGTTCTAACCCCAGGTTCTCTTTCTTTTCTGCAATTGAAGTCGGGCAGAACTTTGAAGCTACAACCACATTGTTTCCTAGTGAGGTTCCCAAATGTGTTGGACTCACCAAACTGTCACAACAAAGGGGAAGAGACCTTATGTATTTTTTTGCATTTTTTTTTTTTGTTTTCACTGAGGCAACTTGCTGGAACTGCATGTCACTCTTGGCTTAGCCCTCCTTACCACAGGACACACAGCCTGGAAGTAAATACAGAGGAAAGTGTCAGGAGGCCATGGAGGATCTGCACGCAGCTTGTCCGTTTAATGTGTACAAACCTTAGGCTAGGTGTGAATTTGTTATGAGACAAAACCACTATTTAAGCTGTACCGAACTTGTAAAAATGCCACTATACATTCTTTTACTGTTGTTCTTTTCCCCATTCGTTACTGACTAAACTCCCATCAAAACAGTTGTTTGAAATACCCATTCTTTTTTCTGATGCAATTTTCTTTGCTTTATAGGATACTTGCCATAGATTTGTGACTGTTTCCATCTTGAAGAATATTTAAAGGAAGAACCCTGGCCCCATGGGGTGGGGCAGGTGAACTGCTGAGTTTTACCATCTCTGCATAGTGACATGATTGATGCTGGGTTGTTCCCTTTTGACCCCAGCTAATGATCCTTATCTTCTCTCCAAGGAGTAGATACTCATTTCTTTTTTCTCAAAGCGTTTAGGGCAGAAAGGATGAACATCTTCCCTGTCAACAGGCATTGACCCCAGGAAAGAAGAGGTACTCTCTGTAGGGAGGTGATTGTGTCTTGGAGAGGGACCCCCAGGGCCCAGCTGGGGCTGTCTGAGCTCAGGAGACTGTCTCGCCACCTGGTTAGGAAGACCTGACAGATGACAGGAGGCATGTCATAGCCCTGAGTGCAGTGCCCAGGAAGGGACTGACTATTCACTGTGTGGAGGGCGTTAGGTATTTTTTGAAAATGTCATTGAGGCCTTAGGGGCTGAAGAGAGAAAGAAAAGTAGTCTTTACTGAGTACCTAGCTTGTGCCAGATGCATTTCCAACATGATCATGTTCGTCATCACATGGCTTCAGAATGTTGGAATGTGTATTTTAAATCCTGTTTTACTGATCGGAAAACTGAGGTGCAGAGAGGAATTTCTTCTGAAATGCAAATATGAATTTAGGAGTCTGGATGGTGGTATTGTCCAAGGCCATGGCACAATGGTTCCTGAAGTCAAAGTGCAAAACAGGCACAGGTACGGTGTCAGGGTGAGGACTTTGACAGCTGGTGCCATAGGTGAAGTGGAGAAAATGCACCCCCCCTCCCAAGAGCAGGTGGGAGACAGGGTCAGGGGCTGAGGGTGGCAGGTCCTTTGAGCTGAGATTGGAGAATGGGATGCTTAGCAGAGGCCAACACTGGATCAGTCCTGGCTGCAGTGGGTGCCTCCATAAGAGGGCTAAGTAGTTCTTGCTGTGTGGGGCTGGCTGGGTGGTACGTGGTTGTGGGTTCCAGCCCTTGTGCTAGGGTGGTTTTTGTCTCCTAAATGTTCTCCCCAGAGAGGTGGGCCTCACACCTTCCTCACAACTGGAAGGGATGGTTTCCTGTGGATGCTACCAGGAGCCCTGGATGCTTCTAGAAGAGTGTGAGAGAATGGGTTTGTTTGTTTAGGAAGCCTCCTTTCTTTTTGTGCCCTGCCAGTAGGGGGTGAGTAGGGCCAGCTGCAGGGCAGTGACAGCCATTGCGCCATGGCCATCTCAGGAGAGGGATGCCCTGTTCACAAACAAAACCATCTCAGGGGTGTGTGCTGTTTGTTGTTTTTAAAAGAGAACCAGGATGGGTGCGGTGGCTCACTCCTGTAATCACAACACAAGCCAAGTGGTTTGAGAGTAGCCTGGCAACGTAGCGAGATCCTGTCTCTACAGAAAATTTAAAAATTAGCCAGGCATGGTGGTGGACATCTGTGGTCCCAGCTACTTGGGACGCTAAAGTGGGAGGATCACTCGAGCCCAGGAGGTGGAGGCTGCAGTGAGCCATGTTCATACTACCACACTGCAGCCTGGGTGACAGAGTGAGACCCTCTCTCAAAAAATAAATAATGTTAAAAATAGAACTAGAAAAAGGAATACATGAGTCTTGAGAAAATATGTAATTCAAATATTTCAACTTAATATGGATATTCAGAAAAAGAATTAATAAAAGTCCATCACTAAAGAAAATACCTTAAGGTTCTCCAGATCCCTAATTGTGTGAGAAGAGAACAAAGAGAGAAAGAAATGTAGAAAGAAAGAGAGGGAGAAGGGAGGAGGGCGGTTGGCCAAGCCATTTTCAGGGCCCAGAGAGACATCCCTGAGATAAAGACCGAAGAGGGAGACCGGAAGTAAATCCCTGGTCACCTGTTTTTCACACTGCTGGCTGCCTCGAGGCAGTTGTACTGCGTTTGAGATGCCACTGATCTGATTACCTAGGTCAGCAGCCTTTTCAGAGGAGCAGCATCCCGGCGCTGCCTCCCCCGGGCACCTGTGCACAGGTCTTCCATGGCTTGGGTGAGCAGTTCAACTTCTCTGCAGAGGGAGGTCTCCGAGGACCCTTTACTCTCTACCATTCTTTGATTGTGGGAGGGAAAATGGCAGGTTTGAAACAGCATTTGGATCTATTAAGTGGCCTTCATCAGCTGACTTGGGCCCTTTTGCTTCCACAAAGGGACAATTTTGGAAATGCAAAGATGGGAGCAAATGGAGGTGGACTTTGCTGGGGCCCCAAAGCTGACCCACTCCCTCCAATTCAGAGGGAAAAATAGTTTCCTATGAACTAATTCAGAATAGAGGTATAAATGGCTTTGCTTGGGCTTTCTTCCTCAGTGAAGATGAGGAGGATGGGGCTAGTGGGTCCCAAGGTAACCAGACCCAAATGGGTGTGGAGCTGGGTGGGGCTCAGCAGATGGTTATGACAGCCAAGCAACCACATACATAATTTTATGACTTAAAGTCTTTTGCACCCTCTTGGTGAGTAGCTCTTT
Organism: Mandrillus leucophaeus; assembly: GCF_000951045.1. Taxonomy (NCBI): domain Eukaryota; kingdom Metazoa; phylum Chordata; class Mammalia; order Primates; family Cercopithecidae; genus Mandrillus; species Mandrillus leucophaeus. Next base: position 5,823,215 of record NW_012101421.1, read on the forward strand.
GAGGCCATTTGCCTCCTACAATAAGTGGGGAGGGCTCCTTTGTTTGGCACCTTTCTGGGTTCCAGCTCCTGCAATACTGGGCTGTCCTCATTGTTAACAAATCATCTTCTCCGCCAACTCTAAGCTTCCTGGAAACTTGTGCTCTGTCCCATGCATCATTTTACTCTCCCGTCTGGCATAGCCCTTGTTGCAGAATAAATGGTCAGTGATTGTTTGAAAGAAGGAAAGACAGGAGAAGTTAGGATTACCTGCTGAAGGTGACAAAGAAGCATCTGGAATGTCCAATGTCCTAAAAATTACTTGTGCCCTTCCCTTTAGGAACTCAGAGTCGACACAAATGTGTCTGAAACTCATCTATGGAATCCTGGGTTAACCCAGGCCTTAGAACACATGCACTTGCCCATCAGTCACGAACACCAAGCACCTACCCCAGCCAGACACTGCCAGGGGCTGGAGGGAAACCACTGTGGATGAGAGCTGGCCCTGGTCTGGGGAGATCACAGAAGTGTGCATGAACAGATGAGCAATGATTCATGGCAGATAATGCCAAGTCCCAGGCCTGGGGCTGCATGTGTTTGCAGAAGGGGTTGTAAAGAGTTGTGCTCTCCGTGAGCCTGGGGGCTCTCCCACTTCCTGTGGGCTTGCCTTTGGACATAATTTTTTAAGCAGACTTCATTTTGGGGAAGAGTAGTTTAAATTTTACAGAAAAAAAATATTGGGCAAAAATTTGTTCCCATATACCCCCTCAACCTTCCCCAATTTCCCATTAGTAACATCTTGCATGAATGTGATACATTTGTTACAATTGATAAACCAATATTGGTAGATAGTTATTAAGTGCAGTCCATAGTTTACATTAGAGTTCACTCTTTATGGTGTATATTCTGTGGGTTTTGACAAATGTATAATGGTACTATCCGCCATTACAGTATCATACAGAATAAGAGTTTCACTGCCCGAACAATCCCCTGTGGACCATTTGTTCATCCTTCCCTCCTGCCTCCAAACCCCAGGCAACCACTGATCTTGTTACAGTCTCCACGGTTATGCTACTTACAAAATGTCATGGAGTTGACTATGTATGTGTAGTATGTAGCCTTTTTCAGACTGGCTTCTTTCACTTATCAGCATGCATTTACATTTCTTCTTTGTCTTTTTGTGGCTTGACAACTCATTTCATTTTATTGATGAATAATAAACACTCAATTGTATAGATGTACTAGTTTGTGTATCTTCACCTACTTTGAGGGGGGCATCTTGGATGCTTTGAAGTTTTGGCATTTATGAATATGGATATGATTTTCACATCTTCTTTGACAGTGTGTCCAAATTAACATGGTAGAGTAGGGCTGTGTGTTTGGGAGGCCGGGCCTATTTATAGAAAGCAAGACTCCAGAATGTTCTTGGGTTTGGCTAACCTGTAAAGCTGTGACCAGGCCAGATGTTGAGGGAGTTGGGAATCTGGATGATATCTGATCCTTCCGTGTTCTTTCCAATCCTCCACATGGTCTTAAAACTTAAATCATTTATTGAAATATTAGATGCTGCGGACACTATTTTCTCTTCCTCCATTTCCCTCTTTGCACAGCATTTCTCACTGTGGTTCATTTTGTTCCATGTCACCTCATCCGAACCTCCACTCTTCAGCCCCAGGCTCACGGGTTCTGCCACTTCTTCCTCTGGGAACCCTTAGTGTTACCATTACCTTCTCACATGACATTGCCATGGTTTGGGGACATGTCTGTCTCCCCAAATAGGCCAAATTTTACGGAAAAAAATATTGGGCAAAAATTTGTTCCCATGTATCCCCTCAACCTCCCCCAATTTCCCATTAGTAAAATCTTGCATGAATGTGGTACATTTGTTACAATTGATAAACCAACGACTGAGACTGTCTTCATTTACAATTATAACCTCATGCTCAGCATAGCACCTACTTAGTAGATAATCATTAAGACTATTGTAGGGTTTATGTACTCATAAGTATTTAAAATGTGATTGTAATCCAAGGGAATTGGGATTTCAATAAGTTCTTAAGCAGTCTTACGTCTTACCAGGTCTCATGACCTTGTCATTGTTCACGTGTAGCCTCCTCATCCTCAGGCTAACTGGGGGGTACTTCAAGCCTCCACTACTCACAGTCATCCCCACAGACAAAAGGGATGAGTCAGACTTCTCAAAAGCAAAGCCTTTGCTTTGGCATGTGTGTGTTTTGTCTCTGAATTTACACGGTGGCATAAATGTCATGGCTAGGATGTGAGTGAGTTTCAGTGGCTCGGTTGTTTACCTTATTTTTATTGTACAATCACATCATATAGCCAATTCAATTTCTGTTAGCCATTTTCAGTTACTCTTCCGCATTTCCTTGAGCCTCCAGTCCCAGCTCTGGGGCCAGCATCTATGGCACCTCTCTGCCTACATTTCTTCACCTGTTCAATGAAGATGTTGGATTAGATCAATGATTTTTACCCTGCAGTTCATAGAATGCCCTGAAAGACCACAGGAAGTCTCTGGGCATCCATATCCCTGAAACTGTATTAAAATCTTGTGTATCTGAACTTTTTTTTTTTTTTTTTTTACAGCTTGTATAACTCCAACAAACTTCAAAATCACTGGAAAATAAGATTTTCAAAGTCTGACCAAGCAGTTTTTTCACTGTAAAATAAAGTTTTCACAATGCCACATTTTCTCTTTAAAACATCAGCAGGTAATAATGGAGTGGGGCTGCAGGTTGAAATGAGCCATGCTTCCTGGGGATTCGTTTGTCACGTGGCACATTTGAGTTGATGAGAAGAAGGTCTAGAGTCCAACTCTCTTGCCTCACTTAGTGCTGATAGTAACTTGGGTTGTGTGCTTCCCGGCTCTCTCTGACTGGTATCTGAAGAGCAGATGGCACACAGCTAAATGCCTGGCAGATAAGGAGCTAATTTCTCATGGCTGTACCTGAAAAACCATGATGGTTGTATCGTCAGTAGCTGCTGCCAACAGACTTTCAATGTAGGCCCGGACATTGCGCCTATGAATAAATCTCCTCTTGAAATGTGGTATACTTTGCAGCAGCCCAGGGGAAAAAGGAAAGTTATTGTCCCTCCTGAGCAGAGGAGAGGCTCTGGGGCCCTGGTCCAGGTTTTCCCACTGGGATCTTGGTTAATGTGTTTGACCCCTGATGAGAGAAGCGTGTGCTGTAATTATTAGTCTTATAGTCAGCGATTTTTGTAGGCCCCAAAGCATGATACTGTAGATGTATTTTTCACTCCCCTACTTCCCTTCTCAAAGGGGATTTTGGTTCCTCCCCCTATATATTCTTTCACTGATGTAAATTGGTTCTCATTTTTCTCACTGGGCCCTTCTAATTAATGTTCTGGTCTTTCTTTTCCCACACACTGAAGTTTTCTTCATTGTGCTCTTGGCTGAACAGGGAACATAGCACCCCTTTGGCTATACTTTTCAGCACTGATCTTTGTGGGCCACACAGGGGTTTTGAGACAAGGCAGGAATGGTCCCCAGGAGTCTCCTATGGTTTGCCCTCTACTCTTGTTATTACAAGCTAGTTTACAGTATAATACATAATTGCAACTATTAAAGGGACATAGTTCATTTTAAAAGGCAAAAAAACATGGCAAGAAAGGATAAAGGGGCAGTTCCAAAGACTTCCACAAATAATGTTCTGATTACACCTTCTTGTCGTTACCAAAGATAGGCTTCTAATTGCATTTACTCAAAGGCTAATGCTACCCAAATGATTATACTCCAGGCAGATTTAATTTGGAAGTGGTGGGAGAATAAATGCATGTATTTCTTCATTTATTTATTGGCCAAACGCAAGCTGTACTTAACCTAAAAGTAAGGGATGTATAATCAGCCTGCCCCCAGCTTCTCCCCAGCTGCTGGAATCAGCAGTCAGCACTACTTCTTCCCCAGGACCTTCTGCAGCCTTAGCTCTCATTGGCTACTGGCCAGCCCTTGGGGCTGTGCTGGGGGGGACCTCTTTGCACACCTCCCACCTGGCAGTCCCAGAGCTTCAGGAGAAAGGCAAATCTTAATGACTCCAGTTTGATCTCAGCTCCACTTTTCTGCTTTGAGTTTTACAGTTAAACCTTTTTTTTTTTTTTTTTTTTTTTTTTTTGAAATACAAATACAATTTCTGCTGGTAGAAGATGATTAAGTAGGCAT
>NW_012101422.1:0-13821 GCF_000951045.1 Mandrillus leucophaeus
CATCTCAAAAAAAAAAAAAAAAAAAAGTTTCAGAAGACATACACTGCCTATGCACTTCATAGGCCTGCCCAAGTTGTCCCCAACTCTTTTGCAAGACACAAAGACAATTCACCTGATTCTAAGTCTATTTGGCAGAAATATAAAAATCATACAAATATTAGCATATTTTCAACACATTATGGAAATACATTTGGAGAGATGGAGTACTCGATATATATTATGTTGGCCACTTTAAACCGAAGGCATCATTATTTATTCAATTTTCAGACATTGTCATGGTATCTTATACCTTCATATAAGGTAGGTCCAAGGCCAGAGACTTTAGTATCATTCCAAAGAATATATATACACACACACACACACACACACATTTCTTTTAAAATAATATTTAAGAGTTTTACTACAGAAAGTCTGGCTTCAGCATGGAAGCATTTTTCCTTTACAAGATTATACACCTGCATGAAAGTAGGTGATTTCCTTTACATTTAATTTTTTTCACAGTAGCAAAATAGACTTCTTATACATTGCATTTAAATTGACAAATTTAAGATATAAAGTTCCATGTAACTTTCTGTATTGTGAACTGCTCTCTTTAAACATACTCCAAATACATTTTTGATTATTTAATACAGTACAACTTGGTCAACTTAATTAGAAGTGTTATGATGAATAAGCTGCTAAACCAAATGTATCTTAAAACAGTAAGTAGAGTTTACTATTATGATTAAAAGGGAATTTTAATGTATCCTTAAAATATACATCAATTTTCTTGCTATCACTTGTTTCTATAATGCGTTTCTTTCTAAAGCTAAAACCACATGCATAAAAAATAAATATCTTCAAACTCATTCAACAGTTTGCTACTTTATGTGGTATGTAAATAAAGTCTTTTATTTAATTTCTTACACATTATCTTAAGGATGATTTTATTTTTCTTGAAGGAATTCATCTTTCAAGGTCAAAATTAGTACACGTTTACACATGAGAACATTTTCTTAATGTTATTACTACCTGCAAATACATTCTTCTATTAATGGACTTTCAGTTTTCATCAGAAAGATAGCACATGCCTTTTTAAAGTCCTATGAATAAAATTTATATGGGGAGGAGAACGCAAGTATGGTGAATACTCTCACTTCCAACAAAGTCTCAAGAAATCCTCCTGCTTCAAAACATAAACACAATCTCACAGGATTTTTGTTTGATCATAATGTGGGCAAGAAAACTGTATTTCTATTCTTTTTGATAGTAACAGTTTTACTGAATTTGTTTTCACTTTCCATCAAAAAACACATAGCATATGTTGTAACATGGATTCTCAAACCTGTTTAGATCCAGTATGCTCATTAGAATAATATAGCATTCTGATTTTAAAAACAACTGATTGCTTATAGAAAAATGATATGCATCAGACATTTAATCAGAAAAGAAAAATGAGAACATGTCTTTCATGTTTGATATCATTTAACTTACAGGATGACATGAAAATAGGTGGGTTATATTTTTAACAAAATTACAAAATTAAAACCCACTTCAACTAATGAAAAAAATCAAACACTGAAGAATCAAATATCTACCAACTTAACTAGTATTACTGTCCAAATAAATGTCTTCCATTGCACTGAACATTAGAATTAGAAATTCACTATATGTTAAGGCATGTTTTAATTATGCTCCAGAATTGCAGTTACACTGGTCAGTGTTCCTGTTTCCCTACTCTTGCCTTCATCCCACCCCTTTCTTCCAGAGCTCAAAATATGAAGTCATGTTTTGGTTAGCTATTGTAGATTAGAGCTGGCATAACACAGTGTGTTCACTAGGTTTTATGAGCATAAACATTAAAATGTTACATAAAATGTACCATAATTTACTTTACACTCCAATCTAAGATGGTTTAATGTCTTGACAAAAGGTGAAATGACTTAAGTATATTTTACCTTTTGTGCATTTAGACCACCATATGCATAGATGTTCTAACGCTGAATTCTTGGTCTTCAGTATCTCATAGTGCTGGATGCTTGAAACTATGACAGAAACTTGTAACCCAGTCTAATCACAAAGTATCAGATGTTTCTTGCCTTTTGTGATCTTGCAATAAAAATGTGCCAGGTGAGGATCACAAGGATAGTATTAAAATCATAAGGTATATCCTGCAACTTGTTCAGATGTTTTCTGGCTGCAGGGAGGCCAGACGTTTATTTATTCAATATGTACTTCTTAGTTCCCATGCAGTAGTTCTCTATATATTCTGCCCAGTGTAACTGCTGTACATCAATATTGAAAGTCTTTTATCTTCAGGGTTTAGTTGATTCATTAACATATTGACATTTTCAGTATTCCAAATCCAAGAATTACTTGTGAAATACTCAAGGAACATCATAGCTTTGTGAAGATGAGTTATTGTTTTCATCATCCTTGGGCTTCTTCCAGTCATCGTGAGGTAGATATCGTAGAGGAATGCTGGGGCCTTATGACTTACAGCAATCCAGTAATGATATAAAAGGTGACTGGAAGTTAGATGTACATTGGGCCGTTTGAAGGCCAGCTCCAGAGGATTCCTCTTGAAAGTGGAAATTACATGGTATTCAGCTTCACCCAGTGGAAAGGATTAGTGCTATCTGTTGTACAATTATATGCCATGAGGTTTCTTGATCTATTAACCCCGGAATACCAGGCTGCCACAAGACTCTTGTTCACAACTGCATCTAAGGAACAAGATCTGCAAGCGCATTATTGGAGACATGCATAGTTCAAAGAATTCCTTTCCCTGCCACAATAAAGAGACCACTTGGTCCATTAAAGTTATCAATCCATCCTGGAAAATGTTCTTTCCAACTGGCACCAACAATAGATGGCCTTACAATCTCCACGTTTAGCTTTGTTCCTTCTTGTTGTACAACATATTCTGCCAATGATTTTGTGTATATGTATGTGTTAGGTCTGTCTCCTATCAACTTTGTCGTGATATCATTTACTAGGCCACAATCCATCCACTCTAAAGAATCAATCAGCTTCTTGAGATCCACAGGTGGTGGATAGACTACTTCATCAATATGCTTTTGATTACAGTAGGCATATGCTGTTGATACATGCATGAACACTTCCAGATTCTTTATTTGTTGTGCAAATGAAACTGTCCCATTGCAATCACATTGAACTGAACAGCATCTCTTAAATTCTTATTAAACCTTACTGTAGCTGCACAGTGGAATATAATATTGGTAGAATCTGTGATCACCTCTTTATCTTCTTCACTGAGAGCCAGTTTAGGTTGGGTGAGTTCACTGTTGATTGCTGTAATTTTAACTCTAAAATCTCGATTTTCATTTCTCAATCTGTCAAACAGATTGCCACTGAGGACTTCTTCCACTCGCTCTTGTGGTGTCTGTCCAGATTTCTGCCTCACCAAAACATACTGAATTCACCTTAGGATAAGATATCAGCAACTTTTCCAGAAGCACTTTCCCTAGAAAACTAGTAGCTCCTATGAGGCGGACATTCTTGCCTTCACAGTATTCTGGCATTGAAACCATTTTGATCTTTCTGTATAAATTTCGGCTCACAGGCTTAGTATCCAGATCTGATTGAGAAGAGCATCCAGCATGGGTACTCTTTCAGGAAACCTTCCCTGATTCACTCCATGCCACTCAGATTACTTCTCTGCTCTGAGTCACCACAGCACTTAAGTATTCTGTTAACCTTCGCCACCTCTATGCTGCCTCCCAACCCAGGTGGTGCCCCTAGGCTCCATGACTGCAAACCAGACCTCACCGTGCATCCCCCTTATGGGGGACACTGGTGGGGCTCTGATTAATATCTTAATGAGCTTCCGTGAAATGCTAGGGAGAAATATCTTCTTATTTTCACATTTGATTTTAATTTATTGACATAAATTCTCCTATTATTGTTGCAGTTGTTTCAATCCTATTGTTAAAGTGTGAGTGAGAGTCTTACAGCTCTTTTACTTCCCCATGTCATTTTCCCTTGGAGGTGAGCTTTGGATTCTTTTCCCACAACCAAGAAAATTAAGGTGCATGGACAACAGAGAGTGAGTAAGGCAAAGTCAGATTTACTAAGTGACAGAAAAGCTCTCAGCAAAGAGAGTGGCCCCAAAAAAGGGTTGCCAGCTATGAAGCTGAGTCTGGGGTTTTTATGGACTTGGAAGGGAAAGAGTGTGCCGACTGGTCTGCAGACCATCTTGGAGAAAGCACCACTCAGAAAGAGGTATGATTGTGTAAAGAACCAATTGGAGGCAGAGGTGAAAGCTTGGCCTGGGACCTTGGCTGGGGAACAATCAGGGGCTGAAGTGATGATTAACTCTATGTAAATGAAGACTTGCCCCATGGCCAATTCTACAAGTGTAGGAATATGTAAAATAGGTGAAAAGAGATTAAGACATGCCAAGGAGAGAGAAATGTGTCCACAAAAGAAGTGGAATTAGTTCATGTGGGTTTACAAAGTAGGTGTTTCCATTCAAGGATGCAAGCTCTTTCTTATTTGGGCCTGCAGTTTGATTTTTAGGATGTTCTTTGTTTAAAGGAGTTTTACCAAGGACCCACTCTAACTGCCTACGTGACCAGTTTCTTCCTCCTCTCGCATTGTCCCTTCAGGAATGGAGATCCTAACTGCTGTTATGGAAGTGAGGCAATGATCCTTCTGGCTGTTTCCTGCTAGAGTAGGGGACTGTGTGGGGAATGGCAGCTAGAGTTCCTACCAGGCCCAGTCTAAGCATCCTCAGAAGAAAAGTGAATTCATACATGGTTACATTTGCATCACCATTTAGAGCTTGATAGCCTCTAGGTGAGAAGAAATAATCTGGGTTATAGCATTGGCATGAAAGGCCCAAACATTAACACAAGACAAACAAGGAAAAGAGATCTTAACAAAGGAGCTAAGCAGGTCCAAATATAAGACTGGAATAGTTAAGAAGAGATTGTAGCCAACTGGATCCAGAGACAGCCTTTTCTCTCAATCTGCTAATAATTCTAATTTTGTCCTTAAGCAGCTGTAAGTTTACTTCTACCTGACTGGAAGTGTTGATCCAGAAGCAGCATGTCTCATTTAAGGGTGCACAGCCACCCCCTACCTTGACTGTAAGGACATCAAGAGCTCACTTATTTTGCATTTCCACAGAGGTTAGACAATTTATGGATTGTTGTTGGGTTTCTATGGCTCCTACTGTTGCCTTCCACCCTCGTTACATCATAATAGAGAGATTAAGTACTGATCAAATTCAAGAAGGGGAATACTGGCAAATTAGAATAGGCCTCTGCCTATAGAATTCCCCATAAATGGTTTTTCTAATATAGGATTGTCATGGGCCTGTCCTCTTTAGTACCCTCTGTCTGTTAAATCTCCATATGATGGCATAGAGATAAGTGATCTCCTTGTTTGATGTGCACTGGAAAATGCACTTTCCAGAAAAAAGGCCAGATTGGGGATTTCACCAGATGATACTGCTATGTCAATGGAGTTTAAAAATAATTGGTCACAGACCACTGCCACTATAGTGCATGTTCCCCTCCAGTGCCTGGGGAGGATTAAGTGTAGCCAGGCGCCACAGAGAAAGTAAAGCCTCATTTCTTGAAGGGATGGTTCTAAGTTGTGGTTTGTGAGGGTTCTAGCTAGATTTAGTCCAGGCCCTGTAAGGTCGTCTCCTTTACATCAAATGAGGGTATTTTTGGGATACGGATATCCATACTCAATATAGTCACAGCACCATTTGAAGTTTTACATGCTAGGTGGAAATAATCTTTTTTGGCAGATGGAGTTTTGAAAGATCAGAGACACAATATGTCCTGGCCAGTATCTTAGATAACCTCTTAATACGGGCTATTGGTCCTCAAGTTCCCTGTTCACTTGCAGATTTGTAGATCACTACCATTATCAAATATCATACAAGGGTCCAGGATTACATATGTGAGCATGTTTGGGAGGTCCATGAGTTATTTATTACCTGATAATAATGCTGGCAAGAGGTGACATCCCTGGTCAGGGGTAACAATTCCCACTTGGAATTCCAACCAGGTCTAGTTAGATTCTGAAAAAATTTTCCATAGCCTTTCCCAATGTTTGGTGTCACCCATGTTCCTTCTTAATCTCCAAACCTGTGCTCTCTCAGCAATTACAAGTGTAGTGTTGCAATATTTGATGTCCCCCAAGAATAGTCCTTTTTCTCTGCTCCTAATGCAAAGGGAGGTATTTGCCATCATTTTGTTAACCTTACCCAGTCTAATGGTATGAGTGTTAACCTTGGGGGATATGTTTTTATAAGTGGAGTTATAAGTGCTCTCATCTGTAAAGAGAGTCCAGTCTGGGATTTCTAGGGAAGTTTCTTTGAGGGTCTTACTGGTTGCATAGGTTTGCACTACTGCCTGTTCACAGTCATGTTCTAACTCTCCAGTTTCCTCTAGAGGCAAGTTCAGGCAGGGCAGGTTTTTAACTTCCTTCTAGAAGCAAAGCCTAATATTTAGAGAGGTGATTGTCTTTTAACCAGAGACTCCCTTTAGAGGATAGCAGTTCTGCCACATTATATGGGATATATACAGTTAAATCATTCCCTATGGTCAACTTAGTGGCTTCTGGTACCAGCAAGGCTACTGCTACAACTGCTTGGAGGCAAACTGGCCACGCTTTAGCCACCAAGTCAAGATCCTTGCTGAGGTAACTGACTGTTGAGCTGGACCATGGGCCTGAGTCAAATTTCCAAGACTGTTTCCTCTCCAAGACATGAAGATTATGGAAAGACTGAGGGCTGACACTTTAAGTAAGGCTTGTTTTAGCTGGTTAAAGGCCTTTTTGAACCACAGGTTCCCAGGTCAGGGAGTGAGATTTAGGTGCTTGAGTTTCTTTTATAAAATGATATAAAGGGCGAGCTATCTCCCTGTACCCAGGTAGCCACAATCTGCAAAAATGTGTAATGCCCAAGAATCCTCTTGGCAGTTTGAGGGTTTTAGGAAGGGGAAAAGAGGAGATGGGCATAGTTCTCTCCTTGCCTGATGTTCTGATCCTTTCTGATAAGACCAGACCTTGGTATTTTGCTGAAGTCTGGCAGAGCTGATCCTTAGATTTTGATACCTCATATCCCCTGTCAGCTAAAAAATTAATGCCTTCCTGAAAAGCTTCCTTGGTTGGGGCACAGAGGAGAATATCATCTACATATTGTAAAACTTCAACCTGAGGATGAGAGAAATCAGAGAGCTCTTTTCACAGGGCCTTGTCCGAACAGTTGGGGGCTGTCTAGGTAACCCTGAGGCAGTACTGTCCAGGTTAACTGGGTGGTCTGATTGGAAAGATCTAACTGGGTGGTCTGATTGGAAAGATCTTCAAGTAAAAACAAATTTTGGAAGTCAGGGTGCAATGGTATACAGAAAAATAGCAAATTTCAGGCCCCAAACTCTGAGTCATTTATTTCCCTTGGGTATTGGAGTTAGGGTATAGGGATTCGGCACTACCAGATAAACTGGAACCACAGCTACGTTAATGAGGCAGAGGTCTTGAACTAGTTTCCATTCCCTATTGGGCTTTTGCACTCCTAATATTGGGGTGTTTCAGGGGCTGTTGCAAGGTCTGAGGAGACCTTGTGTTCTCAAATTATTAGTGATAGCTTCTACCCCTTTTCTAGCTTCTGGTTTTAGGGAGCATTGCTTCTGGTTAGGGAGGAAGGTAGGATCCTTAAGGTAGATCTGGACTGGTGTACCAGTTATACCTCTGCTAATTCTTCCTTAGGTTGCCCAAACCTTTGGATTAATGTTGACTTTCACCAGAAGGAGACAAAGAGTTTGTCCTGGAGTCATAAGAGTGGTGGCTCCCATACAGGCTAGAATATCTTTACCTATTAATGGAGTGGGACTTTCAGGCATAATTAAACAGGCGTGGGTAAAGAGTATGTCTCCCAAACCACAACTGAGGAGCTGTAGAAATATTGGTTTACAGGCTTTCCTGAGACACCCATTACGGTCTTGCTATGGAAGGAAGAAAAGCATGCATTGGAGAGAACAGAGAGACGGACTCTGGTGTCCAGAAGGAATTTTACCCTCCTCCTTTCCACCTCCAGAATCACCCAGAGCTCCCAAATAGTGATGGCAGTCTGAGGAATTGGAGTCAGGGAATTGAGCTGCGAGACCCATCCATCCTTCTAGACCATTTGGGAGACTGGCCCTGGACCCAGTGCCCTATGCCTCTGGGGACAGTTGGCCTTCTAGTGGTTCCCACCACAAGCTTGACAGGGTAAAGGTGGCTTCCTTTTGTTGCCTCAGCAGTCCTTTTTAAAGTGTCCTGGCTTGTCACACTGGTAGCAGTTAGCAGGTGCACCTCGGGGTTTCTGGATTTTATAGGCCTGCAATGCAGCCACTAGACCCTCTGTTTTATTTCTCGTGCTTCCTCTTTTTCTCCTGGTTCCTAATGTAAAAGACAAAGATGGTCGCTTTTGGGTGGTTCCCTAAGGTGCTATCTGGTCCCATGACCTGTTTCTGCAATATCCTTCTGATATCAGGGGCTGTCTGGTAATGAACTTGTCCTTTAGAGTTGGTGGTCCTTCGACCAAATCAAGAGACAGAGGGGTACATTTTACTAAAGCTTCTCTCAGTCTCACTAGAAAGTCTGAGGCATCTAGTTTATGGTTTATCATGCAAAGCTTGGAGTAATTAAGAGGTTTGGCTCTGGTCCTCCATACGCCATCTAGTATGCTCATCTTGAAATGGCTTTTCTTCCACTTATCTGTGGGATCACTGAGGTTCCAATTAGGGTTTTCCGTGGGCACTGCCTCACTTCTTGTTGGGTATGTGATTTTTGTGTCATTCTCCCCTTCTCTTCTTCTCAACTGGTAATAGGAGACATATTGCTGGTCTCCAAATCCCCGTGCTTCCTGTGGGGCAGGGCTGCCTGTCCTTCAGCAGCATTTAGGATTTGGTTTAGGATCAACATAACATCTCTCCATGTAAGGTCAAACACCTGGGATAGGTTTTGGAAAGCCTTTATACAACAATTGAGGTCATCAGAGAACTTGCCTAGGTCCTCCTTTATTTCTCTTATGTCCTGAAATGAAAATGGAACTTAGACCCTAGTGGCACCACATCCATCAGGCATTTTCTGTACCCTGCAGGGTAACAGCAAAGTTGAGATTTTCCTGGCTGGTAGAGCTGGGGGTACTGATGACGTAGCTAGAGGAAGTCCCAGATAGAGGCGGGCAAGAAGGGCTGAGAGATCCGGGAGTTTCATTTGAATGTTCCCCAGGGATTTGTTTGACTGACTTTGGGGAATTGCTCTCTGTGGGCTTGCCCGATACAATTGCTAAGAGGGCAGGATCAATCCTACCATGTTGACAAAGATCCGAGTGGTCTCACAAGGCAAAAAATGCTTGGGACCTTGGATCATTTGCCTTCCCATCTGCAGGGAAAATTCAGTTATTGGGTGTTGAAATTAATGCTTTCCTAAGGAGGCCAGGCCTCCTCATCCTGCAGTTGGTAAGATGGCCATACTTGAGTGAAAAAGAATATGAGGCACTTATTCTTCAGAGTCTGAGGGTTAAAGGAGTTCTAATATTATAGAATACGCTTAACAAGAGTGCAGGCTGAAGATTGTTTTCTACCCAGATAGAAAGAGAGAAAAGAAAAGGTGCCCCTTAGTCTCCTTCCCACATTTAGGGTGACCAAGAGTGAAGAGAAACATAGATATGGCATCCACCTTCTCCTTCTTCCCTCCCTGTATCCTCTGTGTTCCGGCGACTGTCACAGGTGCTACCCATGGATGTGAGCGTGACCTACAACCATGGATCTGGAGGAGCTAGTCAGCAGGCATAGTCATGCTCATATGCTCATTATCCTAGCTCTCCACGTGTGGATTCTCATTGCTTTCCTAGATCCCTTTGATCCATAAGGCTCCCAAGTTTCCCTAGATGGGGCTCGGGAGAGGTTATGCAACAGTTGGATCTGGGAAAGACACTTCAATGGAGGGAGTATCTTAATCTTTTCCTTACTTCTATGACAGTCTGGGCAAAGTTATGAATTCCTAGAGAATGTGACCAATTAACCTCTAGACATAGAATCCCCTTTTCACTCAGATGCCAATGTAGGTGGATGCAGAATAGGTGCCTCAAAAGAACATAAAGGTTGAATGGCTGTCCTCCCTGTGATGGGGACTGCACTGAAGCTAAAACTTCTCTTTCCACTGTTGAAGGTGGAACATTTCTCTTTACAGATGGGGAATGGTGCCTGGTTCCTAATAGAGAGACATAGAAGGGAGATAAATTAGGGAACTAGAGGCCTTGGATAAAGGGTGATAGGTTCCTCCAGGGAGATAAATGCCATTCCACTAGGTGACTTAGTCAAGACTGAAAATGTTAAGTTGTAATTTTTTCTTCAAATACTTTCCAGGCAAAGATTAGAAAGAAAGGTTTGAGGCTTGATAGGCTATCTCAACAGTATGCCCCCTACAGGAGAAAATTAATTTGTCTCATAAAGGAACTGTTTAAATTCACAGGGCAGTGCTGAGCTCTTACATGGAGGAAAAAAAAAAAAAAAACAAGTGAAAAGGAGGGTATCCCCTTGGGGTGAAGAAATATCCCCCTATACAGTGCTATGAATATCTATTATTGAGGAATAAAAAGTCCCTTACTAGGTGAAAGTTTAGACTGAAATCTTAAAATCTCCCTGTCTCAACAAAATCACCAAAACACCAATTCTTTGAATTATGCTCCTGATTGCTAAGACACTTGCAGACTGTATCTAGCATGACTATGTTCCTGGGCTTGCAAAAATACCTACGGCATTGCTTACAAAGAAAGGACAGGAGCCATAATTGCCATGGAGGAGAGAAAGGAAGAAAATGTGATAGGAAAGACTGGAGGTCCTGGTGTTGACACCCTAATGAGCTGTCAGAAACTGGAATTAGTCCAGAGGCTTTCAGGTAACACCAAGGTGCAGCCTTGGCCAGAAATCTTCAGTTGCCCTCCTTCCAACCCCACGTGATTGTTAGATCTTCTGTGAAAGTAAACTGAATTGGAACAAAGTCAATATTCTCAATGCTTGAGAGACATGGGGGATTGACAGAGTCCTCTCCAGAAAGCCTGTCTCCTGAGTCTTGTAAGGCTGGCAGCTGCACTATCCATTTTTAACTGACTGACAGGGACCTAATTTTTAATTTGATCTTGTTAAAAAAAAAAAAAAAAAAAAAAACCTAAGGACAAGGAGCCTCAGAAATGAAAGTAAAGAGTTGGAGATTCACTCTTACACTTTCTATGAATTCCTGACCAATACACCAACATTGTTGCAGCTTTCACACTCCTGTTCTTTGGCAATCTGGAGGGAGTGTTACAGCTCTTTTAATCCCCCATCACCAGCAAGCCCTATGTTCCTGTTCAACAACCAAGAATTAAGGCACATGGACACCAGACAGTGAGTTAGGCAGAATCAGATTTATTAAGTGACAGAAAGACTCTCAGCAAAGAGAGGTGACCAGAGAGAGGGTTGCCAGCTATGAGGCTGAGTCTGGGGTATTTATGGACTGGAAGGGGAGGAATGTGCTGAGTGGTCTGCAGACTGTCTTGAAGAAAGCACCACTCAGAAAGAGGTATGACAGTGTAAAGAACCAATTGGAGGCAGATGTGAAGCCTTGGCCTGGAACCAGTTAGGGGCTGCAGTGAAAGCTTGGTCTGGGATCTTGGCCCAGGACCAATCAGGTGCTGAGGTGATGTGAAGACTCAGCCTGTGGCCAATCATAAAAGGTACATATGTAAAATAGGTGAAAAGAGACTAAGGCACACCAAGGGGAGGGAAAGGTGTCCAGCAAAAGAGTGGAATTTGTTCATCTGGTTTCACGGAGAAGGTGTTTCCATTGAATGATGTGGGCTCTTTCTTACCTGGGGCCTGCAGTTTGATTTTCAGGCTGCTCTTTGTTTGAAGGAGTTTTACCAAGGACCTACCCTAACTGCCTACTTGACCATTTTCTTCCTCCTATCTCATTACCTTGGAGATATCCAATGTATTTCAAAATGGAATGAATTAACCACAGATTAGAAGAATAAAATTTCTTTTTGATTTTAACCTATTTTTCAAAAATGTATTTCTACATTGTGCTTTGTTCATCTGTAAGAAAGAACCCTACCATAGAGAAATACAATAGAGCATATATGGTCCTCTGTAGCATATATGTTCCTCTGGATCAATTCTTTTTAACTCTGTTTCATGAAATACCAATATGCTACCCTGCATTATGGATCTCAAGTGAATTTCAGAAAGATGATAAAAATGTTAAGCATTTTGGTGTGGTGTAGTGGCTCATGCCTGTAATCCCAGCACTTTGGGAGGCCGAGGCTGGCAGATCATGAGGTCAGGAGATCGAGACCATCCTGGGTTACACAGTGAAACCTCATCTCTACTAAAAATACAAAAAATTAGCCAGACCTTGTGATGGGCGCCTGTAGTCCCAGCTACTCAGGAGGCTGAGGCAGGAGAATGGCATGAACCTGGGAGGCACAGAGCTTGCAGTGAACCGGGATCACACCACTGCACTCCAGCTAGGGCTATAGAGCAAGACTCCATCTCGCAAAAAAAAAAAAAAAAATTAAGCATTTCCCAACACTTTTTCACCCTCAAAGTATCTTTCAGATACTTGGTTCTATTCTTCTATTATCAGATGCCTGTGTTAGTCTAAACTGTTTCTTGCTAATATGGCTAATGTTTATAGCCTCTGCCATTTATTCTTACAAGAAATAGTACTTTGAATACATATCTGATTTCTAGTGCTGTTCTTGGTTCTAGGGGTACAGCAGTGTAAAAAGACAAACATTTCTGGTCAGGCATGGTGGCTTATGCATATAATCCCAGAACTTGGGAGTCCAAGGTGGGACAAATGTTTGAGGTCAGGAGTTTGAGACCAACTTGGGCAAAATAGCGAGACCCTTTCTCTACTTTTTTCTTTTTTTTGAGACAGAATATTGCTCAGTCACCAGGCTGGAGTGCAGTGGCGTGATCTCGGCTTACTGCAGTCTCCACCTCCCAGGTTCAAGTGATTCTCCTGCATCAACCTCCTGAGTAGCTGAGACTACAGGCGCGTGCCACCACGTCCACCTAATTTTTGTATTTTTAGTAGAGATGGGGTTTCTCCATGTTGGCCAGGCTGGTCTCAATCTCTTGACCTCATGATCTGTCCTCCTTGGCCTCCCAAAGTGCTGGGATTACAGGTGTGAGCCACCACGCCTGGCTACTCAAAAGGCTGAGGAAGGAGGATCACTTGAGCTCAGCAAGCCAAGGCTGTAGTAAGCTATGATCATGCCACTGTACTCCAGTCTGGGCAACAGAGTGAGATCCTGTCACACTCACACACACATATACACACACGCACACAAAGACACACATTTCTGCCATCAAGGGCATTATGTGGTGTTTGTAGTGATAAAAATATATCTAAATGTGTGTTATTTGCCTTTAGCAGGACACTGTGTAATGTTCCTTCTGACTATTAGTTGATTATCAGTGGACATTCTTAACAGTCAGATTACATTTATCACTGTGTGTACCTGTGTGTGTGTGTGTGTTTATGTGTATGTGTGTCGGTGTGTAATTCTCAACTAAGTTTCCCAATCACCTGCTCTGCATGATCTCTCAGATTTTGAAACCCTATTTATATATCGTTAATATCTGCACAAAGACTGCCTTTCCATTAAATATTTCCAATCTAATACATAACTTCAGATGTGACAGTATAAAATATTATTGAACATTAAAAATACTTTATATACAGTCCACTGATGCCTCCTTAGCTGTTCTAACAAGGCTGCTCTTTGTTAGTCTCTCAGTTTTATGTAATATATCACATGGTCTT
>NW_012101422.1:14762-17226 GCF_000951045.1 Mandrillus leucophaeus
CTCAAACTCCTGGCTTCAAGTGATCTGCCCTCTTCAGCCTCTCAAAGCACTGGGGTTACAGGAGTGAGCCACCACGCCTGACCCTAATTATTCTTCACATGTGTCACCAGCACTCCTGAAAGTTTCTAGGGGCTGGAAGATAAAGTGTCCTACCTGTCATGGAAAACTCATTCCTGCCCCTTCCTGCATTGTATAGGCTACTAAATTTGATCTTTTTTTTTTTCTACTAGAATTTTACAATTCTTTACAGTTTTTATTTTATTTTGTACATCATCACAAATATTTCACTGACACCTCAGTTTGTGTTTGCCTTCAGATAATTTCTGTATAAATGGAGCTTGTGCAAATAATTGTATTTTAGTTTTTTCTAACTATAATTTATATTTTAGGATTCCATATGCCATATTTCATTCACAGAATTTTTTTAACTTTTCAAATGTGCAGGTTTGTTACATAGGTAAACATGTGTCAAAG
Source organism: Mandrillus leucophaeus (assembly GCF_000951045.1). NCBI lineage: Eukaryota > Metazoa > Chordata > Mammalia > Primates > Cercopithecidae > Mandrillus > Mandrillus leucophaeus. Next base: position 15,237 of record NW_012101422.1, read on the forward strand.
AGGTTTGATGTACAAATTATTTCATCGCCCAGGTATTAAGCCTAGTGTCCATTAGTTATTTTTCCCAATTATCTCCCTTCTGCCACCCTCTACCATATGAAAGGTCCCAGTGTATGTTGTTACCCTCTATGTTACCATATATGTTTTCTTATCATTTAGATCCCAGTTATAAATAAGAACCTGTAGCATTTGGTTTTCTGTTCCTGTGTTACTTTGCTAAGGATTATGCCTCCAGCTCCGTCCAAGTCCCTGCAAATGACATATTCCCATTTTTTTATGACTGCGTAGTATTCCATGGTGTTTATGTACCATATTTTTTTTAATCCAGAGTATCACTGATGAGCATTTGGGTTGATTCCATGTCTTTGCTGTTGTGAGTAGTGCTGCAATGAACATACACATGCATGTGTCTTTATAACAGAACAATTTATGTTTCTTTGACTGTATTCCCAGTAATGGGACTGCTGGGTCAAATGGTATTTCTGCTTTTACATCTTTGAGAAATTGCCACATTGTCTTCCATAATCGTTAAACTGATTTACACTCCCACCAGCAGTGAAAAAGTGTTCAAGTTTTTCTCCACAACCATGCCAGCATCTGTAGTTTTTTGGCTTTTTAATACTATTCATCTGGCTGGTGTGAGATGGTATTTCATTGTGGTTTTCATTTGTCTTTCTCTAATGATCAGATATGTTGAAATTTTTTTCATATGATTGCTGGTCGTATGTATGCCTTCTTTTGAGAAGTGTCTGTTTACGTCCTTTTCCCACTTTTTTAATGGGGTTGATTTTTTCCTGTATATTTGTTTAAATTCCTTATAGATGCTAGATATTAGACCTTTGTCAGATGCATAGCTTGAAAAAATTTTCTTCCATTCTGTAGCTTGTCTGTTTACTCTGCTGATAGTTTCTTTTGCTGTACAGAAGTTCTTTCATTTAATTAGATCCCATTTGTCAATTTTTGCTTTTGTTACAATTACTTTTGGTGTTTTCATCATGAAACCTTTGCTCATGCCTATGTCCTGAATGGTATCGCCTAGGTGGTCTTCCAGAGTTTTTATAGCTTTTGGCTTTACATTTAAGTTTTTAATCCTTTTGGAGTTAATTTTTGTAGATTTCGAGTCATATAAGAAAAGTACTAATGTTTGTGGTTTGGAAAATATAGCATAAACTTATAAACCAAAATGAATATGTTCATTGCTACCTTAATTTTTTTGGCATTTTACGAATATCTATTTTTTTTAAGCTTTGCAAAATTCAGTGTCATTCCATTTATGGAAGTAATTTTTTTTTTCTTAAGTAGCACTAAAGTAGCAAAATTTAATATTTATGTATGTTAAAAATGAGAATGTCATATGTCAACAGCTGTGATACAAGTAGAGGTTTTCTTTTTGTAAGCCATTAAATTAACATATGCACATACACACAAAGATAACCCCTCCTATTAAAAGCATGCTTTCTTACTAATAGTTAGTGGCTTAAATAACTGAACACAAATTTCAAAAACTCTTCTCATTTGAATGCTTTCTGAAGGTTAAATTTGTTTCATTTTATTCATTGAACCTTTTTCTTAACTTTCTCTGTTCGAAGGAGTTATAAAGCACTTAATATTTTTTCAATAGAGGTCATCATCATGGAGCACCTCAGGAGGTAAGAAAAGTAATTCATACATTTCTTATACAAACAGACTCTTCAGAGACCTCCCACGGGTACAGCCCAGTTAAAATATGTTTAATTTCATCCTCAGGTGATTTTAGCAGGAAACAATTTCATCTCTACAAAGAGCTAGCAAAGCCATATCTGCAATTTAAAGATAAATTTACAAATATAATCTTACACTGCTCTACATGACACTGTGTGCATTTTAATTTCAGAATCTTAATGGATAAAGTAAACATTATTGCAAATATATTTTAACACAAGTAATCCTGTATGTATTAAGCAATTCCAAATAATATCAGATATTCTAAACAAGTAACTTCTCAGCTGTA
>NW_012101422.1:19981-21115 GCF_000951045.1 Mandrillus leucophaeus
TGTCGGTGTGTAATTCTCAACTAAGTTTCCCAATCACCTGCTCTGCATGATCTCTCAGATTTTGAAACCCTATTTATATATCGTTAATATCTGCACAAAGATTGCCTTTCCATTAAATATTTCCAATCTAATACATAACTTCAGATGTGACAGTATAAAATATTATTGAACATTAAAAATACTTTATATACAGTCCACTGATGCCTCCTTAGCTGTTCTAACAAGGCTGCTCTTTGTTAGTCTCTCAGTTTTATGTAATATATCACATGGTCTTACCAAATATATGTCCATATTTCTAATAATTAATTAATTAATTAATACAATTTGGATAACATGGTTGACGAAGATTCAGCTTCTGTCATTCTTTTAATTGTCTGACTGCTAATTCTGTATCTCCAAAGCTAATTTTAGTATTGTTGTTTTGTTTTATTTTGCTTTTTTACCTATTTACCTCTGATATGGTTTGCCTGTGTCCCTACCTAAATCTCATCTTGAATTATACCTCTAATAATTCCCACATCTTGTGGGAGGTACCCAGTAGGAAACAACTGAATAATGGAAGTGATTTCCCCTCCCCCATACTGTTCTCATGGTAGTGAATAAGTCTCATGAGATTTGATGTTTTTACAGGGGTTTCCCCTTTTGCTAGGCTCTCTTTCTTGCCCACCACCATGTAAGAAGTCCCTTTGCTCTCTTTTCATCTTCTGCCATGATTGTGAGGCCACCCCGGCCATGTGGAACTGTGAGTCAATTAAACCTCTTTGCTTTATAAATTATCCTCCCCCGCCATGTGGAACTGTGAGTCAATTAAACCTCTTTGCTTTATAAATTACCCAGTCTTGGGTATGCCTTTATTAGCAGCACGAAAACAGACTAATACCTCTTAATGCAAGTATTTTCTAGTTTGGTTATCAAATACCTTATCTTGAAATTCTCCACGTAAAATAATCTCATAATTTAATTTTTAATTATCTTATTTTCTTTTTTTTTTTGAGATGGAGTCTCATTCTGTCACCTGGGCTGGAGTGCTGTGGCACAATCTTGGCTCACTGCAACTTCTGCCTCCCCAGTTCAAGTGATTATCCTGTGTCAACCACCTGAGTAACTGGGATTGTGGGAATGCACCATCATGCC
>NW_012101422.1:25430-33041 GCF_000951045.1 Mandrillus leucophaeus
AAATATAATCTTACACTGCTCTACATGACACTGTGTGCATTTTAATTTCAGAATCTTAATGGATAAAGTAAACATTATTGCAAATATATTTTAACACAAGTAATCCTGTATGTATTAAGCAATTCCAAATAATATCAGATATTCTAAACAAGTAACTTCTCAGCTGTACGTTGAGAAATATTTCATTGTAAATACATTACAATAACTACTATTACTGCTACTATTTTAAAAACCACACATTGTCTCTACTAAAAATACAAAAGCAAAATTAGCTGGGCGTGGTGGTGGGCACCTGTAGTCCTAGCTACTTGGGAGGCTGAGGCAGGAGAATGGCCTGAATCTGGGAGACAGAGCTTGCAGTGAGCTGAAGTCGTGCCACTGTACTTCAGCCTGGGCGACAGACAAAAAAATAAATAAATAAAATAAAATAAAAACAGACATGTATGTTTAGTATTTACCATCTTCCAAACACTATTTAAATGCTTTATATGTATTGCATATATCAATTTTTTTAATCCTTTCTCTGCAAACTTGTGGGAAATTTGTCTGTGTCCCAAATTATCAGTTTCATGATGGTGTATCCTAGTGCAAGACCGTTTTCATTTATTGTGTATGTTCCTAATAATGCCCTTCCTACTTTTCATATTTTTCAGTTTGAAGATTTTTAGAAAATATTTGTAAATTATTTTCTTATCTTTATTTTTTGTTTCCTATTATTTAGAGTTCAGACTTCATAAATTGAAGGTTATAAGAAGGTTATAAGATTGTTTCTAGCAGTTGAGTCAGCAAATAGGAATGAAAGCATTCCACTTTCACTTCCAGAATTTCACTTAGTCCCCTTCATCAGAAAGTTTTTTGGGTTCTGCTTTGATTCTACCTTTTCAGAGTCCTTCTGATTCCCTCTTTATGAACAATGAATCTCTAACCATCTGCCTGGTTAAGATAGAATCAGTTACTCAGTTATGACGAATGGGAATGACATCAGGAGAAATAACTGCTTCTTAAACAAAATTTCACTTCACTCTTTGGGAAAAACAAACAAACAAAACAACTTATTTTTTCTTTTACATTCAAGATACTAACCCAATTTCTGATAATGGTGTTCTGCCAATCAGTTTGCTTCTTGATATTTCTGTGCTAGATTGATTAACATTATTCATATGCTTTTTACTTTCTCTAAGTGTGTCACAGTTTTCTCATTTTTGTGCTGTTCTGACAAATTTAGTTGAGTTTTTGAAGGGAGTAGAGATATATTCGGTTTACTGTTTAAATGATTCTCTATACATTTTTTATTTGAAGGAGTTGATCAACCAAGCATCTGTAATGTCCTAAAAATATAAAAATTGCACAGTCACGTTCTATTAGCATTATTACTCTTAAAGGCTAATTATGGTCAGGAAAACAAGTTTTGTTTCTGTTATTGTCGCATGTTTGTTTTCTTCTTTTGCTTTGTTTGATTTCGTTTTGCCCTTATTCTCCATTTAGACACCATTGTTCATTTAGGTTGCTGCTAATTCTTACCTGTACATTCAGTGCCCACAAAGTAAACAGTCTCTTCTGTTTTCAAATGTCAACAACTCATTATTAATAACTTATTAGAATGTTACACTTTGTTTCTTCAAAGCACGTGATGATTAATACTGAGTGTCAATTGACTGGATTGAAGAATGCAAAGTATTGATCATGAGTGTGTCTGTAAGGGTGTTAACAAAGGAGATTAACATTTGAGTCAGTGGGCTGGGAAAAGCAGACCCACTCTTAATCTGGGTGGACACCATCTAATCAGCTGCCAGCACAGCCAAAATATAAAACAGGCAGGAAAAAAAAGAAAACGTGAAAAGGCTACAGTGGCTTAGCCTCCCAGCTTACACCTTTCCCCAGCCTGGATGCCTCCTGCCCTCAAACATTGTGAGAGGTGACAACTTGCTGGAGGCCCTCACTTCCTCTCATTTTAGTCCTGCCCAATCCAGGCAGGACTAAAATGGCCCAGACCCTTCAGGAATGAAGGTTTGGGTCATTCCAACAGGAAAAAAATCTATGACCTGCTGAGGTCCTTGCTGCAGACAAAGGGAATATAGAATGGGTAGTAGAAGTAAGTAGTCATCAATACCAGCTGTGACTATGTGATCAGGTGCAGAAATGAGGACAGTAATTGTCATGAGTATTTCCTCCTTTTGTTAAAAACATCTTTGCGCATGTATACAGTTGTACTGTGAAAATATCTTCATTTTATTTTTTTTCTTTGGCATGGTGACATACGATTTATTGACTTCATATCAGCATTTAAATATTGTTAACTTTATGTAATAGCATTTGGGTTGGGGATTGGTGCATTTCTGGTTGTATGAAGGATATTTGTATTATGTTAGGCATAATTATGACCTTATTATTATCTTTATTTGAAGATTATGTATGATCTCAGGAGATGTCTATAGTTCAGGTAGACAACAGGTAGACTTGTTATGGTTAATATTGTCAACTTCATTGGATTGAAGGATGCAAAGCATTGATCCTGGCTGTGTCTGTGAGTATTGCCACAGGAGATTAACATTTTAGTCAGTGGGTTGGGAAAAACAGACCCACCCTTAACGTGGGAAGAGGTGGGCACCATCTTATTGGCTGCCAGTGTGGCCAGGATATAAAGCAGGCAAGAAAACATGAAATGGCTAGACTGGCCTAGCCTCCCAGTCCACATCTTTCTCCCATGCTGAATGTTTCCTGCCCTTGAACATCAGACTCCAAGTTCTTCAGCTTTAGGAATCAGACAGGCTTCCTTACTCCTCAGCTTGCAGATGGCCTACTGTGGGAACTTGTGATCATGTGAGTTAATACTTCCTAATAAACTCCCATATATATGTATCTTATTAGTTCTGTCCTTCTAGGGAACCTTGACTAATACAACATGTAACTGAATATTTAACTTCATTGAGTGTGATAGGCCATCTTAACACAAAGAAATCAGTCAGTTTTCTAAGAAGATTACTTATCATTGATGCAGACAAAGAAGACACAGACATACCTTGTTTGATTGTGCTTTGCTTTGTTGTACTTCACATGTAAGAGTCTGTTGTACAGATTTTTATAGCAACCCTATGTCTATCAAATCTATTGGCACCATTTTTCCAATAACGTAAGTTCACCCATGTCTTGTTATCACATTTTGGTTGTCTCTTAATATTTCAGACATTTTCATGATTAGTATATCTGTGTTGGTGATATTTGATTAGGGATCTTTGATGTTACTACTGTGATTGTTTTAAGGAACCACAAAGTGTGCCAATATAGGATGACAAACTTTATCAATAAATATCGTGTGCATTCTGACTGTCCCACTGATAGGCCATTCCTTTTCTCCCTCCCTCTGCTCAAGCCACCCTATTCCCTAAGAGACAATATTGAACTTAGGCTAACTGATAACCCTATCATAGCCTCTAAGTGTTCAAGTAACAGGAAGATCAGTCTGTCTCTCACATTAAATCAAAAGCTAGAAATGATTGAGCTTAATGAGGAAGGCATGAGATGGGCCAAAAGCTAGGATTCTTGCATCAGATAACCAAGCTGTGAATGTAAATAAGTTCTAAAATGAAATTAAAAGTGTTATTCCACGTATGCATTACAAGAAAGCAAAATAGCCTTATTGGTGACGTGAAGAAAGTTTGACTACTCTGGATAGATCAAACCAGGGATAACATTTCCTTAAGCCAAAGGCTAATGAAGAGCAAGACTGTAACTCTTCAATTCTATGAAAGCTGGGAAAGCTGGGGAAGCTGCAGAAGAAAAGTTGGAAACTGACAGAGATTGATTCATGAAGTTTAAGGAAATAAGCTGCCTCTATAACTTTAAAGTGCCAAGTGAGGCAGCAAGTGCAGATGGAGAAGCTGCAGCAAGTTATTCAGAAGCTTTAAATAAGACAATTGATAAATATGGCTATACTAAAGTATAGATTTTTAATGTAGATAAAACAGCCTTCTTCTGGAAACAGGTGCCATCTAGAACTTTCACAGCTGGAAAGAAGGCAATGCCTGACTTCAAAGCTTCAAAGAACAGGCTGATTCACTTGTTAGGGGCTAATGCAACTGGTGATCTGAAGTTGAAGCCAACAGTCATTTACCATTCTGAAAATCCTAGGGCCCTTAAGAATTATGCCAAATCTAATATGGAATGAAACAAAGACTGAATTAAAGCACATCTGTTTTCAGCATGAAACAAATCCCGAATTAAAGCACATCTGTTTTCAGCATGGTTTACTAAGTATTTTGAGCCCAATGATGAGACCTAATGCTGAAAAAGAATATTAATTCCAAAATATGACTGCTCATTGACAACGAATCTGTTCACCCAAGAGCTCTGTTGCAGATGTACATGGAGGTTAATATTGTTTTCATACCTGCTAACACCACAAGCATTCTGCATCCCACGAATCAGGGAGTAATTTTAGCTTTCAAGTCTTATTAGATAAATAAATACCTTAATTAAGCTTATAGCTGGCATAGATAGTGATTCCTCTGGTTGATATGCGAAAAGTAAATTGAAAACCTTCTGAAAAGGATTCACCATTCTAGGTGCCGTTAAGAACATTCGTGGTACATTGGAGGAGGTCAAAATATCAAAATTAACGGGGGTTTGGAAGAAGATGATTAAAACCCTCATAGATGACTTTGAGAAGTTCAAGACTTTAGTGGAGGAAGTAACTGCAGTTGGGGTGGAAACAGCAAGAGAACTAGAGTTAGAAGTGGATCCTGAAGGTGTGACTGAATTGCTGCAATCTCATGATCAAACTTGACTGGAATGTGGAGTTGCTTTTTACGAATGAGGAAAAAAAATGTTTCTTGAGATGAAATTGTCCAGTAAAAACGCTGTGAACATTGTTGAAATGACAACAAATAACTTATAAAATTACATAAACTTAGTTAATAAATCAGTAGTGGAGTCTGGGAGGATTGACTCCAATTTTGAAAGTTCTATTGCAAGCAAAATGCTGTGCTAAAAGCATCACATGCTACAGATAATTCTTTAGTGAAAGAAAGAGCCAATTAAGGAGGCAAACTTCATTATCATCTCATTTAAGAAATTGTCACAGCCACCTCAACCTTCAGCCACCACCACCCTGGTCAGTCAGCAGCCATCAGCATCAACAAAAAGACTATTACTTACTAAAGGCTCAGATAATTTTTAGCATTTTTTAGCATTTTGGATTTTATTTTTAATTTTATTTTATTTTAGATTTTATTTTTAATCAAGATATATACATTATTTTGTTTAGACAAAACATAATGCTATTGTGCAGTTAATACATCACAGAATGGTCTAAACATCCCTTTTAATGCACTGGGAAACCAAAAATTTTATGTGATTTGCTTTATTGCAATATTGAGGTGTTCTGTGGACAAACTCAGAATACCTCTAGGGTATATCCAATATCCTGTACATACCTGCCTTTCTGTCTGCTTACAAGATCTAAAAGAAAAATTTTACAAAACCTTTATACCTTTATAAAATATGTGTATTTTTGAGACAGAGTCTTGATCTGTTGCCCAGGCTGGAGTGCAGTGGCACTATCTCTGTTCACTGCAACCTCCACCTCCTGGGTTGAAGTGATTCTCCTGCCTCAACCTCCCCAGTGGCTGGGACTATAGGTGCGCACAAGCATGCCTAGTTATTTTGTATTTTTAGTAGAGATGGGGTTTCACCATGTGGGCCAGGCTGGTCTCGAACTCCTGACCTCAAGAGATCCACCCGCCTTGGCCTCCTAAATTGCTGGGTTTACAGGCATGAGTCACTGCACCCAGCCCCTGTAATTTTAATGATCCAGGATATTTGACATCTTAAACTTGAGAGAAAATAGATGATCCATCGTACTGTTACCTTTTGTATTTCATCCTTTGAAATTTTTAGTTTTATTATGATACAAAGAATGTATTAAACCAAATAAAATTCTATCTTTTTAATGATCAAGTAATATTTTGACATAGCAACTAAATTCACATCAATGTAAAACATTGTAGTAGGCTGAATAGTGTCTCTTCAAAATTCAGGTTCTCCTGAAACTTCAGAATGCAACCTTACTGGAACATAGTCTTTGCAGAGGTAATTAGTTAAAGGCCTCATGATGAAATTATCGTGGATTTGGGTTTCATCCTAAATCCAGTGACTGTATCCTTGTAAGAATATATAAGTATATAATGAGACTTAAAGAGAAATCAAGACCAAGTGAAGATGGAGGCAGAGATTGGAGCTGGGCTACCACAAACCACAGAACACTAGCCACCACCAGAAGTAGATGAGGAAAAAGGGGATTCTCCCCTAGAGTCTTAGAAGGTACTATGGCCCTACTAACACCTTTATTTCAGACTTCTGATCTCCAGAACTGCGAGAGAACAAATTTCTGTTGTTTTAAGGCACCTACCTTGTGGTACCTTAATATGGCAGCCCTAGGAAACAGATACAAAATGTTAGCAGAAGAATGAAATACAAGATGCTGGAGATTGAGTTTTGCAAAATGTCTTTTATGCTTTATTTAACAAATATTTAACCATCAGCTATATCAGAAGTGCTGTTAAATATCTGAAAGATAAGATTCACTAATATATAATCAAATAATGTTTCTGCTCACAAAGGAATTATAATAAAAGAGAAAGACAAAACGTAATTGCTGTGCGATATGATGAGTGAAATGAAAGAAACTAGATGTGTTTGTTAATTAGAGAAGGACAAGATGGAGTTGTGAATTAGAGAGGTTATAAATTAGAGCAGTAATGACAGGAGATTCAAATACTCCTTGAAGGATCAAAACATGAAACTTCATTAGTTTATTATGAATGAGCTTTTCACATTTAAAAATAGGAGACTGTTCTTCCATCTGTGGGCAATAGAGGTATAGGTGGAAAACGCTACCTGTTAAGTTGTATGAACAGTTTTATTTGTTAAGGATTAGTAATTTCAACAACAAGAGGCATATAATATAGTGGTATTCTCTTATGTAATGACTAAAAAGAAATATACAGTTCCTTTAAAACTGATATTTTCTACGAAATCTCTATAAAAAGTTTCTGAGATGAATACATTTTACTGGATATTGGATATTTTCAACCATGATAAAGCAAGCAGTTTTAAATTTAATTAAAAATGAATATACCAATAAAGAGTGTCAGCTGAGTATATAATGTATCAGATAAGTATATAATGAGACTTAAAGCAAGACCAAGTGAAGATGGAGGCAGAGACTGGAGCTGTGTGGTCACAAACCACAGAACACTAGCGACCATCAGAAGTAGATGGGGAAATTAATTAGATTCAAAATCATATGCATTTAATCTACTCCTATTATCCTGGGATTTCGAATGTTTAATCTAATTCAGTAAAAGTACTCATATTGTGATTATAGTGGAGCCAGAAATTTAGCAGTTAGAAATTTGCATAATCCCAAATGGATTAATTTGAAAATTATTGCACTGAGGAAAACCTGTGGTCTAAACTCTTCAAGATATAAGGGATTAAAAATTATAAATTGCAGTAATAGGGCAATATAGTTAATAGTATAAAAGTAAACAATACAAGATAATATATATTAAAAATAGAAAATTAAGGAATGCATATCATGAAAAATTTCAT
>NW_012101422.1:34051-36184 GCF_000951045.1 Mandrillus leucophaeus
AAATATACTTTTTAAGTATTTTCAATAATTTATTTACTAATTATTTGTTATTAAGTCTAAGCGTTCTACTCCTGACCAAAACAACTGCAACAAAAAAAAAACTTACAAAAATCTCCATTGTACTTAACAACATGGTCCTCAAAGCATTTAATATGTACCTGGAGAGCCCAAACAAGACTAGTCATTTGAGTTTTAACAATATTTATTACATTCGTCCCATGGAAGAGTTCTCAGCAGTAATAAGGAAAATCACTGGGACACATAACACATAACATTCCAGAGAATTATGCTAAGTAACAAACACCACTCATAAAAGGTTTTACTCTAGAATTTCATTTATGTAATATCTTCAAAGTGGCAAAGTTGTTGAGGTGGAGAATAGATTAATAGGTTACAAAATTTAGACAGGGGTTCAGGTTGGAGGAGAGTAGGTTGGTTATAAAAGGTAACATGAAGAATTCTTATGGTGTTCTGTATTTCTATTGTATCAATGCCAATATCTTTGTCATTTTGCAAGACAAAATGTTACTTAGCATGATTCTCTGGAATGTTATGTGTTATGTGTCCCAGTGATTTTCCTTATTACTGCTGAGAACTCTTCCATGGGATGAATGTAATAAATATTGTTAAACCATTGACCCTTTGAAGAGCCTCCAGGTTGTTTCCAGATGTGGGCTATTAATAATAAAGATGATGTATGTATTCATGTGTAGACTTTGTGTAAAAATGCATTTATTTCTCTTGAATGTATGCCAAGGATTTTAATGCTGGTTTGTACTGTAGTTGCATGTTTAACTTTTTAAAAAACTGCCAAAATATTTTCAGAGCATTTTTGCTATTTAACATCACCATTAACAAGGTGGGAGTAATGTCATTTCTATGTGTCCTTGCTAGCGCTTGGTGTTGTCAATATTTTTTATTTCATCCATTCTGATGTGTGTAGGGCTGTCTTCTGAGGTTTTAATTTGAATTACTCTAGTGGCTAATAATATTGAACATCTAATATGCTTACTTGCCATCTTTAGATCTTCATTGACATGTCTCATTATGTTTTCCTATTTTCTAATTGTATTGACTTTTTAGTGTTGAGATTTGAGAATTTTAAAATATATTTTAGACAGCAGTTCTTTTTGGGATGTGGATTAGGAAAATATTTATTTTTTCTAGTCTGTTGTTTGTCAGTTCCTTCTCTTAACAGAGTCTTTCACAAAGTGAAAGTTTTTCATTTTGATGAAGCCCAGTTTACCAATGTTTCCTCTTAAGGATCATGCTTTTGATGTAAACTCTAAGCAATATTTGCCTATTTCTGAATTCTGAAAGTGTTTTCATCTTTTTTTCTAAATGTTTCACAGTTTTACTTTGTTGTATAAGTTCATGATCATATCGAATTAATTTTTGTAAAATATATAAAATGAGGTCAAGTTTTTTCAAATTTTGTTTTGTTTTATAATTTTATCCTGTGAATGTCCAATTCCTCTGCCACCACTCATTAAAAACTCTAACTTTATGCCACTAAATTGCTTTTGTTTATTTATCATGATTGGTTGGGCATATTTGTGTGGGTCTATTTACGGGATCTCTACTATGTTTCATTGATCTATGTGTCTGTACCTCTAATTATACCATACATTCTTAATCTGTAGCTGAATAGTAAGTCTTGAAATTGAGTATTGTGACTCCTTCCCATTATCCCTAATTTGAAAAATTATTTAGTCTACTTTCTTTGTCTTACTATATAAATTTTCGAATAATCACATCAATATCTAATGTAAATCTTGCTGGGATGTTGATTGTGATTGTATTAAACCCATATACAACTTTGGGAAATTGCCATCTTTATTTTATGTTAAATCTTTCAATCTGTGAGCCTGTATGTCTCTCCATTGATTAAATATTTTCTAACATTTTTCATCAGGGTTGTATATTTTTCATGCAAAAGTCCTGCATGGTTTTTTTAAACATACAGCTAAGCATTTTATTATATTTTTAGTGATTGTTAATTGAACTATATTTTTAAAATTTTAATATTTGTGTTCATTTTAGTATATATAAATACAATAAATGTTTGTATGCTTATCACTGAGGTTTATCAGGATAGATAGTGATATAAAAAATATTTTGCTATCAACAAAA
>NW_012101422.1:37209-69550 GCF_000951045.1 Mandrillus leucophaeus
CATTATTTTATCTCTACGTAAAAGTGTGGACTGCCAGTGTATAAAAATCTAACAATGAAAGTCAAAACAATAAAGATATTAGAAGAAAATGTGGTGAAATGTTCAATTGGGCATGAAAATAGTTTCATTTAGTATTTAAGTTACAATTCCTTAATATTAAATTAAAAATAGAGATTAAAATCTTCTGCACATTGATGGAATTCAGTGTAGAGGTGTTTTTAAATCTATGAATGATGAATGATGTCTGATCTCCTTGACATAAAATATTTTTTCCTTTAACAAAATAATAATATACACAAAGTGCATGATCAATGGGTGTTTGTTTTTACATCATTTCTTTCATTACTGGTTTACAAGAAAATAAAATACATAGGTCCTGAAATCTGCTGAGAAGCTTGTTTTGTCCTGAATATGTAACAGTATATTTAGTGCATTATGGCTTCAGAATTATTAATAGTACTGTAGAGTGTGTAAGACTTACGGTATCTTCTTAAGTCCTTAACTTAGTACCAGGTAGTGCCTTACGCCACCTGGAGATAAAACTTCCCATGGTGTGATACTTCAAAGTTTACTATGAACCATCATATTTTAGGAAATAACATTACAAAGTTCCAAATGCTTGAGATTAAAATGATAAGATGGGAAATCAAAGACAACAAATGAAATTGTTAGATGTCTTTAGCTGATCTAACAATAACGAACATAATACAACAAAATACTATCAGATAGGATTGAAAATCAGCAGAAGTGATAAATAATGGAGGAAAATTTAGATGAAACTAAGAATTTTGTCTAGGATAAAATGCTTACTATTCAGACCAACTAAGTGTGCTGATTAAAATTGTGATAAGTTGGGCATGGTGGCATGCACCTGTAGTTTCAGCTACTTGAGAGGCTGAGGCAGGAGGATCACTTCTACCCAAGAGTTTGAGGCTGCAGTGAGCCATAATCATAATGCTGTACTCCAGCCTGAGCAATGGAGCAAGATTCCTTTCTGAAAAATAAAATAACATAAATTTTGGGAGCAATTTGGTCCTGCAGTGTTATAGAGGTAAAAAAAAAAAAAAGCTAGCATGAATAGTTAAATGATTCAGCATTTCCATTAGTTTCCTATTGCTGCTGTAAGAAATTACCACAAATGTAAAGGTTTAAAATAACAGAAATCTATTGACTTACGGTTCTGAAAATCAGAAGTTTGAAATGGATTTGACATGTCCAAAAACGAAGTGTTAACAGAACTGCATTTTCTTTGGAGGGCTCTAAGGAAAAATCAATTTCCTTGACTCTTCAGCTTGGAGAGTTACAGTTGTTACATTCCTAGGCTCATGGCACCTTTCTTCATCTTCAAAGACAGCAGCATAGCATTCTCAAATCTCTCTCTTTTTCTATCCCTCTGTTTCTGTGGTACCCTCACTTTCTCTCTTCTGTGGTCAAATTTTGTTCTGTCTTCCTTTTATAAGGACACATATGATTACATTTAGGGCCCACTGGAATAACACAGGACAGTCTCCTCACCTCAAAAGAATTTAACCGCATATGCAAAATTTCCTATGGTATATAAAGACACATTCACCGGTTCTGGGGATTAGGATCCAGATATTTTGGGGAACTATTACTCAGCCTATCACAATTCCAAGACAAAATCATTGATTTAAGAGAAAAACAGATTCTTGTATTGAAACTAAGGAGAACATTTTTGTTATTCCACACAAGGAACACATGATAAAAAATATAAGATCTTTAACTTGGAAAGTATCCAAAAAGTAAAAGCCAAAAAATTTCATTGACCTCTTTTATAAAGTTTACCTTGTGATACAATGATTATGGAATGTCAAAGAACAATGTAGGTTTAAAACAATCATTTTAAAGGTTTCTGTCAGTGCATATATATATATAATACACATATATATGCATATATATTTATTTAGTTTGGCTTTAGTAAGAAAAAGTTTGTCATGATATGGATTCTTCCAAAACATAAATTTAATAATTTAAGTTAATAATTAGAGAAGAACTAAAGGTGTTCTTTCTAAGACAATGGCCACATGCTTTTAACACTGGAATGAATGTTCAGCTAAATATTATTTAATGATACATAGTTTTTATTATAAATGTAATTGACATTCTCACTCAGGTATGAAAGGAACATGAGTATATTTATTATAACACTGCATAAACAGAAGATAATTTCCAAATCCTAAAAATAGAACTATTTATTTATTGTTCTGTTTTCATTTTAAGTGGAATATTTTGACTTCGTATAAGTCATATTCTCCTGTTCTTGATATATAACCATGTGTTGGAAGCAACATACTCTAAGGTCAAGGTCTTTCCTCAGGAAACAGTTAGGATAACAATGTAATAGGCCCACAATTTCGGAGACTTTATTGAGATATATTTTCCATTATATGCATGTATGTTTTCTTTGTGTCTACCTATAGATTATATTAATATTTTCATTTTTGCTTCTCTTCAATAAAATTACAACCCAAAATTTTAGATGACACAGCATAGGTGAGTTTGATTCAAGAAAGATTATGTAGAACACCAGTCATTAAATCAATATTTAAGGAAAATTGCCTCTCTGTGTCTTATATGAAAGGATTGACAAATGGGAATAAAATTGTATGGCTTCATGTATTTGGTCATAATTGTTCTAACAACTTGTTACAAAAATGAAAATAATAGACCAGGATCTCATTATTCTTGTAATTTATATTTTACTGAGGCAAAGGAAAATAAGCAAAGTAAATTACATACATTAGCAAAATAATTGATGTAAAAGAAAGAGAGTGGAGTAAAGGATGAGAAAAGGGATCAGAAATATAACTATTTTGTTGAAATTTTAAACAGTATGGAAAGGGTAGACTTCATTGAGAAGGTGATATTTGAATAAAATTGCAGACGTCATGAAAATATCTGAAGGAAGAGTATTCCAGAGAATAGCCAAGGCAAAGACAGGATCTTGTTAGTTGTACCTGAGAAACAGCAAGGAAGTCAATGTAGCTGAAGCTAAAAGAGAATTGTAGGAAATGGTTTATGTTATGTCTTAGTCATGTGAGCTGCTTTACAAAAGTACCATAGACTAGGAGGCTTACGCAACAGAAATTTACTGTTCACATTTCTGAAAGCTGAAATCAGTGTGCCAGCATGGTCAAATTTTAGTAAAGTCCCTCTGCCAGGATGCAGAATACTGACCTCTCATCTATGGCCATACCACCCTGAATGTGCCTGATCTTGTCTGATCTCAGAAGCTAAGCAGGGTCGGGTCTAGTTAGTACTTGGATGGGAAAATGACTGCACCTCCTTGTGTTCTCATGATAGTGCAAAGAAAGTGAGAGAGCTCTTTGTGGTCCTTTGTATAAGGACATGAATCCCATTCATGAAGGCTGCAACCTCATGACCTAATTACTTCCCAAAGCCCCAAATACCATCATACTGGGGGGTGGGATTTCAACATGTTAATTTTGGATGCATGTAAACATTCAGTCTACTGAAAAATATGAGTTTTAAAATATACTTATATCATCTTCAGTTTTTCTTATGGAGGATATTATTTTTGGACCTATAGGCTATTCAGGATGTTTTCTTTTCTTTTTTATTTATTTATTTTTTTAGATGGAGTCTCCCTCTGTTGCCCAGGCTGGAGTGCAGTGGCACAATTTTGGTTCACTGCAACCTCTGCCTCCTGGGTTCAAACAATTCTTCTGCCAGAGCCTCCTAAGCAGCTGGGATTACAGGCATGTGCTGCCATGCCCAGCTAATTTTTGTATTTTTAAAGTAGAGATGGTGTTTTGCCATCTTGACCAGGCTGGTCTCGAACTCCTGACCTCAGGTGATGTGATCCGCCTGCCTCCCAAAGTGCTAGGATTATAGACTTGAGCCACAGCACCCAGCTCACTATTCAGTCTTAAATACTTTTTCTTTTTTTCCTTCTCTGTTCTGTTACTTTCTAGAAAAAAAAAGAGTATCATAACATTTTTTTTTGTATCCTCAACAGGTAGCATAGAGATGGATGAAAAATACACCTCAGTACATAAGAGTTGCCAAATGGAATAAACGAAAACTTAAAACTTACCAGTAAGAACTCAACGAAGGTATTATTTTTCAATTTGCTTTTTACCCACAGTTTAGCAAGAGTAATCATGTTTCTACATTCTAAATTTAAGCAGAGTCCACTGTTCTTTTTCCTCATTGGGATAAAATTACTACAAACTTGAGATTACTTACATGTATTTAATTTATTACATACCTTCCTGAAAAGGAAGGTACACTTGGCTGGTTTCCTGAGAGTTATTAATAGTAATTATATTTTAATATCAAAGTAGTTTCTTTTATGGTTCACCAAGTTAAGAGCCAAGTTCAGTAACTCATAGGTAAATACAATCCCTGTCTTAAGTTTATTTTTTTGAAGTTCTTGTAGATAAAATATTTCTACTTATATACTCACCTAGTAGCACTTCTATAATATTTGTTGATAGTAAACTTTTTTCATAAAAGGTTGTATAACAAATAATAAATTAGTTATTCACATATATTCAACATTGAAGAACAGTTGGTTTTCACAAATTCTGGCTAAAGTAACTTTCTACTCATGAATGCTGTAAAATATTTTATCTCACAATTGCAACAACTTTAACCTTTTTTTTACTTATCTGCAAACATACCCGAAGCTGAAACTGCATTCAATATGCATTTTAGGTAGAATGTGTGATAAAAAGAACATATAATTTAAACCTAGGAAGAGCTGGATTCAAATGTTTGCTGTGCTACTAATTTCTCTTTGAAACTGGGGAATTTGTTTAATATATGTGTGTATTTATTTTCACAATGTATAATAAGAATCATGATAATCAATATAATGGAAAGTTTTGTAGGCTAGCGTGACAAAATTGTTTATATAGCACATTTTATATTAATATTATTGCATTTTCTAACTACATTTCTATGAAGTTTTCAGTCTGGAAGCTAAAAGAACTTTAATATACTAATATATATTTAGTGATACACTATTTCTATATTCTTAAATTGTTTTAAATAATTGAATGTCCTTTAACAACCTACCAAATTATTAGAAAAGTTTGTTACTATGTTTTCTTATTTTGTATTTTCACAAATTACATAGTATGTTTAGAAATAATGCTACCCACATAGGTGGTGATTCATTAGTTAGACAAATAGAAATGAAAATTATGACATTTAACAAAGGTCTTACATATTTGAAAGTCTTGGGCACCTGGGCTTTTTTGGAGACAGCGGCTTGCAAATATAAAACTAGAAAAAATTAAAATGAAGAAAACACTCATGTTCTTAGGTGATGTATTTAACTTACTGGTAATTTGCTTTATTTATTTTTGTGTGAAGGAGAATGAGTAGGACATTTGTAAAGTAGGGAATTCTTGGCAGTAATTTCCGACTTTCTAAGAAGTAGATATATTGGATTATTTTGTGTGAGAGTTCATACATCATGAAAACATCTGTGGTTCATATACAACATTATTTAAATTTTCATGATAGAGTACATTTTAATATAATGGTTATTTTTCTCATTTTGAAAGTGATAATAAGCCCCTTATATTATTTTTAACTTTTATCTTTTGTTTCTGCAATAAATGCTCAAAAGACCTTTACATATAATACTATCTTGATAATATAAAAAACAAATGTGTCATAATGTTCTAAAATGGTACTTTCAAGAAACAATTCAATCAATGTGATACATTATTTTAATGGAATGAAGAACAAATCTGTATGATCATTTTAATTGAAGTTGAAATAACATTTGATAAAATTTAACACCCTTAATGATAGAAAAACAAACAAATAAAAACAAAAGCAAAAACAAAAAAAACTGTCAAAAAATGGGTAAGGCTGAGAGCCATGGCTTACACCTGTAATACATCATTTTGGGAGGCCGAGGCAAGTGGATTATTTGTGCCCAGGAGTTTGAGATCAGCCTGGTTTAAATGGTGAAACTCCATCTTTATAAAAATAAATAAATAAATAATTAAGTTGGTGTGGTGGTATGTGCCTAGTCCCATCTCCTCTGGGGGCTGAGTGAGGAAGATCACTTGAGTCTGGAAGGGTTGAGGCTGTAGTGATCTGAGATCGTGCCTCTGAACTCCAGCCTGAGGGACACAGAGAGACCCTGTCTCACAAATGCCCAAAACTAACAAACCGAACAAACTGAGTACAAAAGGACCATACCTCAACCCATTGAAAACCATATACGACAAGCCCACAGCTAGTACCATTTTGAATTGGGAAAACCAAAAGCTTTTCCTCTAAGATCTGGAACAAGACAAAAATGACCACATTCACCATTCCTACTCAACATAGTACTGAAATTCCTAGCTAGAGCAATCAGACAAGAGAAAGAAATAAAGGGCATCCAAACTGGAAAGAAATAAGTCAAATTATTCTTGTATGCAGATGATCTTATATTTGTAAAACCCTGAAGACTCCACCATAAAACTATCAGAATTGAAAGATAAATTCAGTAAAGTTGCAGGACATAAAGTCAGCATACAAAAATCAGTAGAATTTCTATATGCCAACAGCAACCAATTTGGAAAAAAAAATCAAGAAAATAATACTACTTACAATAGCTAGAAATAAAATGAAATACCTAGGAATTAACTTGAACCAAATAAGTAAAAAAGATTTCACAGTAAAAACTATAAAATAGTGATGCAAGAAATTGAAGAGGACACACAAAAAGTGGAAAGATATTCCATGTTGGAAGAATCAATATCATTAAAATGCGTATACTACCCAAAGTAATCCACAGATTCAATGCAATCCATACAGCAAAAAACAACTCTTCTGTTTTTGTTGTTGTTTTTTTTTTTTTTTTTTTTTGAGACAGAATCTCACACTGTTGCTGGGGCTGGAATGCAATGGCGTGATCTTGGCTAACTGAAACTTCTGCCTCCCGGGTTCACGCGATTCTCCTGCCTCAGTCTCCTGAGTAGCTGGAATAACAGGTGCACACCACCACATCCGACTAATTTTTTGTATTTTTAGTAGAGGCAGGGTTTCACTCTGTTGGTCAGACTGGTCTTGAACTCCTGACCTCATGATCCACCCGCCTCAGCCTCCCAAAGTTCTGGGATTACAGGCATGAGCCACTGTGCCCTTCCCCTGCAAAAATAATTTTAAAATTTATATAGAACCACCAAAGACCCAGAATAGCCAAAGCCATCTTGAGCAAAATGAACAAATCTGTGGAAATCGCACTATTTGACTTCAAATTATGCTACAGAGCTAAGTAACCAAACATCATAGTACTTCCATAAAAACAAACATAGACCAATAGAACAGAAGAGAGAACCCATAACCAAACATATTTATCTACAGTAAAGTCATTTTCAACAAAGGCGCTAATAACATACACTGGGGAGAGTATAGTCCTTCCAATAAATAGTGCTGGGCAAAGAGGTTATTCATATGTAGAAGAATAAAATTATACCCCTATCTCTCATCATTTAATCTATTTTTATTTTATTTTATTTAAAAAAATCCATTTTGATTTTGAGTTTTATAAAAAAATTTTAAATTATTATTTTTTTCATAAAAAATCAAAATCAAAATGGATTTGAGACTTAAATCCAAAACCTAAAACTATGAAACTACTAAAACAAAACATTAGGAAAACTCTCCAGGACATTGGTCTGGGCAAAGGCGACAAAGCAAAAATGGACAAATCAAGTTACAAAGCTTCTATATCACAATGAAAACATCAAACAAAGTGAAGTGACAACCCACAGAATGGAAGAAAATATTTGTAAACTATATATCTGACCAAAAGTTTAATAAGTAGAATACATAAGTAGCTCAAACAACTCAATAGGAAAAAAAAATCTGATAAGTCAATTTAAAAATGGTCAAAAGATCTGAACACAGATTTCTCCAAAGAAGACTTATAAATGCCAAGCAGGTATATGAAAAGGGGGTTTAACAGCATCAATTATCAAAGAAATGCAAATCAAAACTACAATGAGATATCTTCTCACTTTAGTTAAAATAGCTTTTATCCAAAAGACAGACAATTATGAATACTTGCAAGAATGTGGAGAAAGAGGAACTAATGTCTTGGTGGGAATGAAAATTAGTACAATAACTACGAAGAACACTATTGAGGGTCCTTGAAAAACTAAAAATTGAACTCCCATGTGATCCAGAAATCCCGATTTAGTTAGATACCTAAAAGAAAGGAAATCAATATCCCAAAGATACCTCTGCATTCCTATGTTTGTTGCAGCACTGTTTACAATATCTAAGATTTGAAGGCAACCTAAGTGTTCATCAACAGATGAAATCAATGGGTTTACAATGTGTAAAAATATAAAAGAACATTTTATATTTATAACAAATGTTCTTCTTGGTAAATCCAAAATTTTCTAATATAGATGAAACAAAATAATTTACATACACAACAGGATTCAAATGCAATATTGTAAATTAAACAATTCCAATATTTTGAATTATGGTAATCACATGTAGAGATTACATAAATGTTCTATGTAGATTCTAGTTGCTTCTAACAAAAATAAGCTCATACTATATAATCACAAAGCAATATGTTTTTAAAATTATTACATAATTTGTAACAGAAAATTCAAATTTATATATGTATGTGTATATATATTTAATATATAATTTCTATATGTATATTATGTGTAAGTTACATCTATATGATTTATGTATTTATAGCATACATTGTCTTCTAGTGGTTTAAATGAACTCAAGTTTTATTAATATATATTTTGTGTTAGAATGTGAACTTCACAGATTTAGTTTTGTACATTTTACACTGAACACTAGTACTAAAAATGTTAAAAATATGTGCCTAGCCTGCATTTACTAGAAAACTCTATTTTAGATGCAAGCAGAAATGAAGCAACAGGATTCTAGGGGGATTTTCTTAATAATGCTGCAGGCTTCTAATATCATATCCTAGAGCCAGGAAAAGCATTGTGTTCTCTTTAAATATTGTAAAAATGAAAAACTTTCCAATCTTTAAAATCACACATGGCTCTCAAAATCCCTACCCAATTCTTTATTATGAAGCATTATATTCAGATACAAGCATATTTGTAGGGATTCTTGGGAGTAGGAATTTTTTTTCATAATTGAAAATTATCAAGTGTTTTCAACTTACTTTGCCATCTGTCCTTCTGGTTTTGACCTACTCTGTTGGTCATTTGGGCTCTGTTGAGAATCTTCCAGAAGGCATCATCATCCTACCAGATGGGGGTCAGCTTGAAAATCGCAATTGCAGCTGTGTTCAAACAGACCATGGCAGACACTGATGACAAGTCCCCTCTTTTACAAATTTCATGGCGTTCTGATGACTCTGACTGCAGCTGCTCTTTGGCTTATACTTTCAAGAAAGATATGTCTCACATCTTTATAAGTTAATATTATTGTTACTGTCTTCTACATACTATCAAATAGGCATTTTCATTTCTATACCGATGGCTTTCAAAGTTTTTCTTTTCTAAGCATGTGCATCTTGTTCATTTTATAATATTTTATAGTTGTAATTTAACAAAACACATCAAATAAAATTATATTTTCATTTCTATGTGTAATTGAAAGCTGAGAGTATGAATCTCAGTTAAAAATTCTCATTTGGTTACATATATTTGCTTAATTTTGAAAGATGACATTTCTCTGGTTTGAAAAAGTGATACCAAAACTAAAGTATACAATTTCATAATCACATAATTCTGATAATAGAGAGATTTTAATGGAATGTTTCATAGTTATCTAGAACTAAGTTAAGCATATAGTTAGGCTATGGTTGTCACATTATTTCTTACTTAGTTTCAAAAACAAGATAACAATGAAACAAAGGAAAATAACATGAAGAAGCATAGGTCATAAATTATGTGATATAATGAGTGAAGTAACAATGCTGAGAAAGTTTGATGACGTAAATTTTAAAAAATTATTTCATATATGTATTTTATTGAATCCTATCATATCTGCTCCATTATATTATTTGGGGTTTAGTTGTTGTCTTTTTTGAAGATTTTTATATTCTTTAGGATGGGACATTTTATTTTCATCATAATAAATGTTGCAAATGATCTGGTAGGAGCTGAATGACAATCCCGCCTTCAACTGTTTCCTTTAGAGTTGCAGAAGACAATGGCTGAATGTAGCCATGGAAATCAGTATCAAAGACAAGAAAAGGCGTAAGAGTAAGGAGAGAGCCCCAAATCTTAAAACATAAAGTAAGCGTATTGATTTCAAGTGTGAAACAGGGATTAGACACAAATATAGATAGGGAAGTTACATTCACAAAAGTTGTAATATATCCAAGATAGAGTAAGAATTAGAGCCCACCAAAAAAGACAAAATATTACATATGCAACAAAGAAGGAAGACTGTGGGATGAACCTGTATTATATCTTACCCCTGCTTTACTCCTTACCAACACTTAGAATATCACCCACCTTCCTGAACATCTGCTTGCCTATCTCCAAATGAAATTGTAATATTTTAAAATAGGTTTGTTCTGAAAATTAAATATGATAGTTAATGTAATGAGCAAGAATAAAACCTAAATATATGGAAACACTACAATGCATATTAGTTAAAATTTAAGTAAATTGGAGATTTCAGTAGGATGCAAGATTCTTCTATGAAAAGAATCTGGTTAAATAAAGAAAAATAAAAACTCCTTTTATGTTTGGGTCCATGAAGAATGCACTGAATAAGCCAGCCCATGGCCCATGAGAGTAACTTAATATTTGTTAAATCACAGTTGAACAAATGAATAGTGATGCCCAATTGCCATAAAAGTCTTTGTAAAAATAAACACCAAAAGCAATGGCAACAAAAGACAATGTTAACAAATGGGATCTAATTAAACTAAACAGCTTCTGCACAGCAAAACAAACTCATCAGAGTGAACAGGCAACCTACAGAATGGGAGAAAATTTTTGCAATTTACTCATCTGACAAAGGGCTAATATCCAGAATCTACAAAGAACTCAAACAAATTTGCAAGAAAAAAACAACCCCATCAAAAAGTGGGTGAAGGATTTGAACAGACACTTCTCAAAAGAAGACATTTATGCAGCCAACAGACGCATTAAAAAGTGCTCATCACCACTGGCCATCAGAGAAATTCAAATCAAAACCACAATGAGATACCATCTTACACCAGTTAGAATGACCATCATTAAAATATCAGGAAACAACAGATGCTGGAGAGGATGTGGAGAAATAGGAACACTTTTACACTGTTGATGGGATTGTAAACTAGTTCAACCATTGTGGAAGACAGTGTGGCGATTCCTCAAGGATCTAGAACTAGAAATACCATTTGACTCAGCCACCCCATTACTGGGTATATACCCAAAGGATTATAAATCATACTGCTATAAAGACACACGCACACGTATGTTTACTGCAGCAGTATTCACAATAGCAAAGACTTCAAACCAACCCAAATGTCAATCAATGACAGACTGGATAAAGAAAATGTGGCACATATACACCATGGAATACTATGCAGCCATAAAAAAGGATGAGTTCATGTCCTTTGTAGGGAAATGGATGAAGCTGGAAACCATCATTCTGAGCAAACTATCGCAAGGACAAAAAACCAAATATCGCATGTTCTCACTCATAGGTGGGAATTGAACCATGAGAACACTTGGACACAGGAAGGGGAACATCACACTCCGGGGTCTGTCGTGGGGTGGGGGGAAGGGGGAGGGATAGCATTAGGAGATATATCTAACGTAAATGAACTGTTAATGGGTGCAGCACACCAACATGGCACATGTATACATATGTAACAAACCTGCATGTTGTGCACATGTACCCTATAACTTAAAGTATAATTTAAAATAATTATACTGTACCTGTAAATGTGACGTTATTTGAAAATAGAATATTCACAGATATAATCAAGTTAACATGAGGTCATTAGGGTGAGCCCTACTCCAATATTACTGGTGTTCTAATAAGAAGACAAAAGACATAGACTCATTTGGGCATGGGACAAATTCTGCCCTAGAGGCTTCAGAGACAGCATGACTGTCAACACCTTGATCTCAGACTTCTTCCCTCCCTAGTGGGGAAAGACTAATCTCTGTTGTTTTAACCCATCCACTTTGTGGTACCTTGTTACAATTTTTCTAGTAAACTAATACATGTACCAAGTTCTTATTGTCTCTTTCTGGGACAATAGTCCCCTTGCAGATAGTTCACTGTATCTATTCTGGCTCCCATATCAGACACACTCCAATCTCTAGGCCAGCACAATTCAGTAGAACCTTCTGCAATGAGGAAAATGCTTTAAATCTATGGTATCTAATATGGTAGTCAATATCCACATATGGCTATTAACCACTAGAAAATGGACCAGTGCAGCTTTATTGGCCAGCACAATGGCTACAGTATTGGAAAGCACAGTTCTAGACACTTTAATCATTTCAACCAATCTGATCATCTCTGTTTATGCTATGCATAGATATCTGCTTATGCTATGCATAAAATAAAGGACAAAAGGTATACTGACCCTCCAAGCATTTCTAACAGATGTCCCTCTTTGCCAAGTGTTAATGCACCTCTCTGTCCTTCTACCAGATTTTAAATACACAGTGCTCCTTTCCATCTTCAGCTCTTTACCCATCCATAATTATATTGACGATCTCTCTTCCCTACATTACTTTGCCCCTCTTTATCCTTTAGATATTAGTTTATTGTCACCACCTTGATATCTCAAACTAAACCACATCCATTCATAATATGCTGTCATCTACTACCCTCTTTTATTATACTTATCAAAGCTAGTTTATCTTTTGCATAACTGCATTTTTAATGCTTCCCTCAATAGATATAATGCCCCATTATGCAAAAAAAAATATGTTCTTGGTCCATCATAAAAAAAAGAAACATGCCTGTCATATGGCAAGCATTTTAATTATTGGTTGGGAAAATGAGTGAAGTCATCTTGTCCTGACATGTATTTTTAATAATAACTTATATCATTACATTGAATAAGTAATTATCCAACTTTTAAAATCTAGAAAGACATTGTGCTCAGGTTTAAAATAGAATCTAGCTAATTCATCCACTACTGATTGTCACTGCAGAAATCTATGCAGATACAGAGAAAGGCACACATCTCAAAAGCATCGGAAGCTAAAACGCATAAGCAATTAATACCAAAATCTGGGAGGAATTGCCACTAATTAAAAAGCAGATGGAATGGGATTGAGATAAAACCAACCTAGGCATTTGCTTTTGGCACACCCTGGCTTTACTTTGCAAAAGACAGACCATATTAAATAGGTATGAAGGTACTTCATGCCTCTTCAACCATCTGTCCACTGACTCTAATATCTGGTCTATTTTTATGTAGAAAACCTGACCTATTTCATTATTCTGTGATGTAAATAACTGCCTTCTCTTCACTTCAAATGTTATATTTGATATTTGATAATCAAAATGTTGCTTTAAATAAAATATAATAACTTCATTTATTGGTTAATGAAAAACTGACAATAACATTCTACATTATGGAAATTTATAGCAATAAACAGTAATTTTGTGGATATGGAAATATTTTGAGAGAAAGGCACTATACATGGCCTATCATGTAGGGATTATAGAGGAAGAGTAATGGAAACAGTAGTAAAAGTTACGGGTCAATATTTTCTATATGTTCCACCTATGAAGAGTAAAAACCAGACTCATGAAATGAGGATGGAAACAAGACACATGTGAATAGAACAGTAGGTGAAAACTGCTATAAAATAGACATTAGACCAGGAACTACTTACATTTACTGTTGAGATGAAAATATGATTTAAATAATACAGCAGGCATTGAGCTTCTCCTGCATTGGCTTAAGTGACCAGGTAACAAACATTATGAATTTCATGAGACAAAGAGCTTACTATACATTTCACTTCCCCCATGAACCTTTTATCTTGAACATATTCATCAATTTTGGCAACCCTGGCCTCATATAATTGCCTTATATTGCATGATCTATTGTTCAAAATAAACTGTGATATACAGTAAGTACTTGGACATACATTATGAATTCAAAAAATTGGCAGTAATGTTAGAAGAAAACTGATTAGAAAAAACAAGTAATACATAAAAGGGAAGAGTAAATGAGTCTGAAAGAATCAGAAGAAGCAGATTCTTTCAAAAGTCACTGGACACCGGAGACTGTCATAGTCAAAACAGTACAGAAGTATTTTGTCTCTGTAAAAACGCAATGTGTTGAGAAAGAGAGATGACTGAAAGGAAGAAAGCTTGTGAGTGATCTGAGACACGGTAGAAGCTGGTAGAAATAGTAGAACTGAGAAAACTAGTCTTCAGGTTGAAAAGAACTGATTCTGTGGAAAAAAATCAAGCGAATGATATGGAAGGCAGACTGGAATAGTATTTTTAGAACAGAGAGGAATAGTACAAAGGGAAAATTATGATGTGAAAGAAAATTATAGACAAGAACAGGAAACAGGAGCCAGTATGTAGAATATTATTATTCAGATGGGAAAACTCAGAAATCAACAACAAAAAATCAAAACATTCACAATATACGTGGTATGAATCGTTTTCATGTGTAACAGAAACATTGTATGTCGATTACTAGGTTGTAATTAGATAACCATAATCCAAGCAACTATAATAAAAGGCAAATAAACTAGGCACACCCTAGGAATATGGCTCGGAATATAACCATACAGTTTAAAAAATATATAAAAATTGAAAATCAGATAAAGTTGCATCCAGAGAGATAAAAAATGTTTCTAATTTGAGATTATACTGAAACACCAAATGCTAATAAAGTGGAATTTTGAGGGAAAATCTTACAGTTTCAAGGGCTAATTTTGTGATTCCCCAATTTCTTATCTTATTCAGTTATAAGAATATTAATATATATTTTAATTAAAATATCTTCGGATATAAGACCTCCTGAGTGTATATGTTATAAACTCCAGAGTGTCCATTACAAAAATACAACATGAAAACTAAATGTCTACTTTCAAAAATATCCTAAACATTTTTAGTTTTATTTTCAAATTTTCTTCTCTGTTTCTTTTCTTTGTTGTTATTTCTTTGCTCTCTCTTTTCTGTCTGCTCTTGAAAAGAAAACTAAGTTAGTTACAAATCTAACCATATTGATAACTACATTAAAGTGAAATAGGCATAATATTTCAAAAACAAATTGTCAATGGATAAAATAAACAAAGCCCAATTATATGCTTTCTAAAGGAGGAACACTTTAAACTTGATGAAATAGTATATAATTTTTGTGAACACTTATTGTAAACTTTCTAAAATTATTTGGTGAGTTTTCCATTTATACTGTGCTCTAATTTAGTCTAAATTCCAATCAATGATTGGCAAAACTGGAAGCTGTCCTTATAATCATTACATGTAATACACAAACATGTGATAAAGTTAACAAGAAAGTGTCATAATTTTAGTTTCAGTAAATCATGCTTTTAAAAAGGAATAAGAAAAAAGAGTCAAAAACAGGTAAAATTTTGCATATACTCATATATTTACCATTTCTGATGCTTGCTTTTCTGGTATCAGAAAAGAAAGTCTCTTGGCAACAGAGTCTCTTAGTTTATTTCTATTAAAAAGTCTTTATTTTGCCTTCAATCATGAATGATATTATCATTGAGAACAGAAATCCGGGTTGACAGTTTTGTTTTGTGGGTCCCCCCCCCCCGCCTTTTTATTCTTTGAACAATTTAAGGATGTCCAATCCTCTTCTGTCCTCCATCATTCTCATTTCAGTCATTAATTGCATTGATGTTTCATTATATGTTATAGGTCATCTGTCTTTTACTGCTATCAAAATTCACTCTATATATCTAACTTTGACTGGCTTGACTATGCTGCGTCTGGGTGTGGCTGAATCTTGGAGTTTATTTTCATGGTCTTTGAAAATATCTATGTAAAAGTTATGGATTTTACAAGTATGGGTAATTTTCAGCCATGATATCTTTCAGTTTTCTTTTTTTTTTTCTTCTGTCCTATTCTCACAGTCATTCTTGTTTCATGTACTTTTGATCATATGATACCATCTAATATCAGCTTGATACTCTACTTATTATGTTTATTTGTAATATTATTTCTATTCTTCATTTTGGATAACTTATATTGTTCTACCATTAAGTTTGTTGATTCTTTCTTCTGAAATGTTCATGCAGCTATTAAGTTGAACCAGTAAATATTTAATTTCACAAATTTATTTGTCACTTCTAGGGTCTCCATTTGTTTTTTAAAATTTATATTTGAGAGAAAATATGAAGTACTTGATTTGGAAAGATAAAAATCTAAATTTTACTTTTCTGTTTTCTTCAAAAAATTGAAATAAAATATGTATTCATATATGATCTTCAGAAGAGGTTATGAGTGGTTGCTTTTCAGCCATTGATATTTTTATGTTGGTAAATTAGAAAAGTCCTTAGCTACATAATCGAAACCACAGACAAGTTATTCTAGTAAAATCACCCAGATTAAAAAATGAATATATAAATTCATTATATACTTTCATATCGTGAATCCAGTTATGATTGTCTTCTTGATTTCTCTCAATAACTCTCACCAAATATGAGATTGGAAAGCATCTAACATTTAATCATAATCTAAGGCAATTTCATATGGTAATTCAATGGGTTGTAGAAATTGTATCCTTTCATAGAAGAGAAAGTTATTACTTCATAATTTGAAGCAACATTTTGTTAAGAGTGTCTCACACACACACACACACACATACACAATTTCCGTGGGTTGAAAACATTTAAAAAGTTATTTATAGCAGGATTCAGGGCTACCAAGAATTATAAATAAGTAAATATGAATTATATTTTTCAAGCTTCATTAATCAAGTATTTTTCCAAGAACATTTAATGATGGGCCTAGTATAAACACAGCTTTTCTTTGTTGAAAACTAGTTAACAATCATTTCTCCTCTTAACAATACTAAAAGTGGAAGACAAACACATGAATCACTTTCTGAAAAACTACCAACGAGTTAAAAACAAGTATTTCTGTAACAATAGATATTTTGGTGTCTTTTTTTCTGGCTCTGTGGATTGTTTAGGTATTTGAAATGTGTGAATACTTAGTTTTACTTCATATTCTGAAGACTAAACACCTTACATTTGTAGCTTCTTGAGTCTAAGATAAGAAAACGTTCCAATAATATTGAATGCACAACACTGACATTTATAAAAGAGCATTTAAAAATACCCTCTTTCA
This sequence comes from Mandrillus leucophaeus, assembly GCF_000951045.1. Taxonomy (NCBI): domain Eukaryota; kingdom Metazoa; phylum Chordata; class Mammalia; order Primates; family Cercopithecidae; genus Mandrillus; species Mandrillus leucophaeus. The sequence continues at coordinate 54,472 of NW_012101422.1, forward strand.
ACTTGGCATTGCATTGTGAGGGTATGATGCCTGGCACTGTCACAACCATATTTTGATAATGAGAGTGGTAAGAAGAAACACAATAAGAAGGACTGAGCTGAAAGATAAAAAATCCCTTGTTTTCCTAAGATCATAATTAAGCTATTGATTTGGTTGGACATTGAAATATAGTACTTTAGGGCTTTAGAGTTTTTCTAATGTTTTAGGCCATTTTACTTCAGAGTTTCTCTCTTTAAAGTCAAAACAATCAGATAAATTTGACTTTTTAAAAATATTTGGCCGAATAACACAGGCCAGCAGAATAAAAGAAAGAAAATAGTAGGAAAAAGCAGCAGATTTTGAGAAATAGATAGAGTTAGCAGAGAAAAACTGTGTGGGTCTATGCGTATGTGTGCATGTTAAAAAAAAAAAAAAAGAAAAAGAAAACTATAAAACAAGTTAAGCCACTATCTTTCCTCATTCATTAATATGATTGAACAGGCCTGTTTATGACTAAAGTCTTTTGCTAAGGGCTGCAGCAAATTCCCAGTAGCCTTGAGCTAGAACTCTTAGTTGTGTTGTTATTATTATTTTAAAGCTATACTCCTTCATTATGCTGTTGGCAGTCGTGTCTAAAGATTACCTCTGCACTCATTACCAAAAATTGGATTCTAAAAACCAGACTTATCTTTGCTCATATTATGGGAACAAAACAAAGGATTGCATATTGCTTGCACTAGTAAATGTTCAGTGTACTTAAATTCTCTATACTCGATAGTGCCATTCAATTATTTCTTTTTGTCCTCTTTCTCTTTAACCAGATAAATCCTTTCTTATATACAAGTAATATTATTAGTATTCATTTATTCACTTAGAGGAGGATTTCTTTAATCTTTGTGTGTATGTTTCAAATAAGCATAAACAAATATGTTTAAAAAAACAAATATGTTTCAAATAAATATATATGGAATATGTATGTATATAGAGATATTTAAATGTTCAACTAAAAAATATCCTATATGACTTTTAGGTTTTGCAGTCTTAGACTTAGGACTTTTTATTGTGTCAGTGTGATATTAATACCTCATACCCTTAACTTTATTAAAATTGACAAGCACGTTTTTTTCTTTATGGCATTTTTAAACTTTTACTTAAATTTCCATACAAAATGTTGGCAAAAAAGGCACAATAATTACGTTGTCATATTCATTCACATAATCTCCGTACTTAGAATGTTCCAGCTTAACATGATATCCTGCAGGATTTGACATCTCAGGGAAGCAAAGGGCTGCATTCATCAGTGAGATATAGAAAATGAGAATTTTAATCAGTAAATTGTACTTCAGTCATCCACTTAGTCATTTTTGGAGGGGTTGGGCTGCTAATTTACATGTTGGTGCATATAGTATTATGATAAAGCAGCAGATAACGACACTAATTGTTATGTGCGTAAGGCAGAAGGAATTTACCACTTGCACTGGGAACAAAAATCAAAATACATAATGAGTTTCAGCTCAGAGTTCATAGTCACTTGTGTTCTTCTTGAAGAAGCCAAACTGTTCTTCTACATAGGTAAATCAAATAGCAGCTGTTTTTATTTCATAGAATTAAAATGTTAAAAATAAACATATTCGAAATGGTAAAAACTGAAAAAATACCAAAGCACAGTGAGAATTGTATCTGTTTACTACAGACTTTGCTTTGGCGCCATGCCTGCATAAATTAACTAACCTGTTTTCAGGAAAATTACAAAAGGGTTAGATTATATTACATGCATGATTCGTACAAATGTACACAGCAATTATAACGAAATTGGGGAAACCAGCCACTTTGACTGATAGTATCAAGTAATGTTAAACAAACGATAATTTTCTTAAGATTAAATTCATATCTGACAATCTAAATTTTTCAGCATGTTATTTTAATATTTGGAATAAGAAACTTGGATGATAAATTGCTTTTTTCTTGATTTCAAGTATAAAGTTTAATGCTGTGTAGACTCTTTTTAAAAAGGTGAAAATAAAGCAGTGATGTCTAAAATGTTTTGTCTGAAAACAGATTTAACATTGTGTTCAATAATTTGAAGAATAAAGTGAAAATCTTGCTCAGAATGAGAGCCCAACACAAGGTTTCACTTAAACAGATATTTTGATGGTTCCAGTTATACATTTGTTTATATGGTGTCAAGGATTAGGTGATGTTACCACAACATTCTTATAATGAAATTCTAACCCCTAGTACCACACAAAGTTACCTTATTTGGAAATAGAATCTTTACGAAGACAAGTTAAGATGTGGTCATTACAGTGGGCACTGATACAATTTGACTGGTGTCCTTGTAAGAAGGGGAAATTTCAACATAGACACATACATAGGAAAGGCAATGAGAAGACACAACAGAAGGATGACCATCTTACAAGTCAACAAGAGAGGTCTTAAGCAGATCCCCTCACAACCTCAGAAGGCACCAACCTTGCCAACATTTCACTCTGACTTCCAGCCGCCAGAAGTGTGACACATAATTTTCTGTTTAAGGTGCCTGATTAATAATAATTTGTTGCAGCAGCCATGGCAAATGGAAACATTTAGATTTCTAAAGACGGAGGCGGCTGGGTGCGGAGGCTCAAGCCTGTAATTCCAGCACTTTGGGAGGCCAAGGCAGGCGGATCATGAGGTCAGGAGATCGAGGACCATCCTGGATAACAGAGTGAAACCCCGTCTCTACTAACACTACAAAAAATTAACCGGGCGTGGTGGCACGCACCTGTTATCCCAGCTACTCCGGAGGCTGAGGCAGGAGAATCACTTGAACCATGGAGGTGGAGCTTGCAGAGAGCCGAGATCGCACCACTGCACTCCAGCCAGGGTGACAGAGCGAGACTCCATCTCAAAAAGAAATAATAATAAAATAAAGACGGATGCTCTGAAGAGGAAAAGGAGAAAAAGGAGGCATTTGTGGAGTAGGTGCTCATCACTTTCTCAAGGATATTTACAAATGTAATCATATTTAATCTGCGTAGGATCCTCGTAAAAGTGACTTAACTTCCTGACAGAGCAGGAGCACCGACATCTCTGGCAAACACTTCCTTTCTAGCCTCATGCATTTCAAAGAAATCACTTGTCTTATAACTACAAGCAGCCAGAAAAGAGGAGACAGTAAAATACAGGTAAGACAGGCTCAGGCACAGAGGAAGGCAGGGAGGAAGTTTCTTGGGTAACTGCCAAACTTCACCCTCATACAATGGGGCCCCAGTAAAACAGCGGGCCTTAATAAGCACATTCCTGTTCCTTCAGGTGCACTAAGATAGGGAAGCTAAAGGCAGACTTGGGAGATATGCCCGCAGCTGCAGAAAGATGTACGCGAACAGACACTCCCCAGATAAGCACAACAAAGACAACAGAAGCAGTGGAAGTCTCTGATAAACTCTCCCACCCTGAATCCTTAAAAACTCTTAGTGTGTAAGAGAGTGCGGCTTCTGACCTAACTCAAGTCAGAAGTCCCTTCCAGGTTTGAAATAAACCTGTTGACTGTTGAGCCATCCCTGTTTCTCTCCTCTTTCTTTAATTCTTACTCTTCCACTTTTAAACAGAAGGAAATTGAGGCACACAGAAAGTGAAAAGAACTAAGATTCAAGCCCAGAAATGACTAATGCCCAGGCCTATGTTCTTCCTGCTTCCATTCTGCATCTGCACTCTATCTTAACACAAATATTGCAATTCCATTTTATTTCCAAAACAAAATAGTATAAATAATAAGAAGGTATTATAAAGTTCCAGGACATTTTTTAGACACATGAAAAGTTTTAGAAACACTAAATTACTGTACGTATTTGTGACTATTATTTGCTACTATAAATCCATTCTTCCCTAAGTGCTAAGTAAAAATAAAATTAATCATTTTATTAATAAGAACTTTCCTGTTTATCAGGTTATTCTGATGAAAAAAAAATAGTATACACAGTAAAAAAAGTTACTATTTCTAAGCCTTTTTCTTTTCTTTTCTTTTCTTTTTTTTTTGAGATGGAGTTTCGCTCTTGTTGCCCAAGCTGGAGTGCAATGGCAGGGTCTTGGGTCACTGCAACCTCCACCTCCTGGGTTCAAGCGATTCTCTTGCCTCAGCCTACCAAGTAACTGGGACTACAGGCACCTGCCACCAAGCCCGGCTAATTTTTTGTATTTTTAGTAGAGATGGGGTTTCACCATGGTCTCGATATCCTGACCTCGTGATCCACCCACATCAGCCTCCCAAAGTGCTGGAATTGCAGGCTTGAGCCACCGTGCCTAGCCTAATTTCCATTGTTTATAAAAGCCAGTCTGTAGTGACTTTTTATGGTGACCCTGGAAGACAAATGCAGTTAGTTATTATTAACCTGTCATATTTAGAATCGTTTATAGGATAGCTGTGCATGTCTGTATTTGTAGCTCAGTCTGTCTTTGCCTTTATCATGGGCTCTATGGCTGGCTTTCTCTCTGTTCCTTTCTTTCTCCTTGTCAATCTCTTTTGTCCCTCATGTACTGGTTGCTTCAAAGAGGGAATACAACATAAAAATAGACTATTTTCAGCTTTTTAGGGTAAAACTATAGAGTCATCCCTCTGCATCCAGGGGCAACTGGCCACAAAAACCCCTGTGGATACCAAACCCCACAGATGCTCAAGTCTGTGATATAAAGTGGTGTAGTATTTGCATATAACCTATGCACATCCTTCCATATATTTTATATCATCTTTTGATTATTTATACTTAATACAGTGTAAATGCCATGTAAAGAATTTTTATCCTATATGATTTGTAAAATAATGGCAAGGAAAACAACAGTGTGTAAATGTTCAGTACAAATACAAAAATTTTTGATAATTTTTAAAATAATTTTAATAATAATATTTTTAATAATTTTTATTTGCAATTGGTTGATTCCATGGAGGCTTAACCCACAAATAAAGAGAGCTGACTATATACACTACAAATGATTGGGAACTTCTTTGGTTCAGGGACTACATTTGAGAATCCCAGCAACAGAAATCCCTAAACCTAAATGGGAAACAGCCTATATGGCAGATGACCCTTCTTTATCTATTGTAGTTTAGAACTCACAGAGGCTGCAAAAACCCATATATAAAATAAATGTAAGGTGTATCTAGGCAGAAGTTCCCAAGACATTCTCAGCAAGCTCTACAAGATTCAACAGAGTCACAACAGAGTGACTGATGTGTATGCAACTGTAGCATGAAATGTTTTCTGACAGCCCCACCAACTTTTCTAAACACCAGAGATATTCAAAGAGTAGCACTGTGAGCCTGTACTGAGAGTGACTGAAGAAGAGGAACATCTGGATTCGAAGACGCTGTTAAAAAACAAGACAACAAGGACTTGTGTGGCTGTCCCAGCAGATGCCAGTTTGACAACATAATGACTGGGAAGAAGATCAGATGCCTACCTTTTTCCTTTCTCTACATATACACAAGCCTGTTATCAAAAGTGAAACAATAGACTGAGACCCAGTTTCCAGCACCTGAAGAAATAGAAACTACAGATATAGTTAGGCTATAGAGCAATAAAGAAAACTACACTCCTTGCACAGCTGGGTTTGTTGTTTGAGGGTTGTAGGAGAGAAATGGGGAGAGTTTTTGTGTTATTAATACTTTATTTCACAAACTAAGATATTAGTATATGTTCACCTGATACGATTTATTTTCAGATGCTTTTTAATATTTTATGTTTTCAGATCTAAGATCTTTTCTTTTTTTTTTAGTGCTATAAAATATGCTTCCAATGCTACTATAAAATATTTTTTAAAATTAGTCCATTTATGTGTTTTTAAATTCTTCTCAGCAAAGTTTTGTGGTTTCTATTGTATAGCATGTAAGCATATCTTATTTAATTTAAACGTAAATCTTTCCTATTAATAATCCTACTATAAAATATTTTTTAAAATTCATTTCAGCTTTTTATCATGCATATATAGAAATACAATCAATTTGTTATCCTGTTACCTTGCTAAATGCACATATTAGTTCCAACATCTTTTCTATAAATTCCTTTACAGTGTCTGCATAAATTTCATGGATTCTGTAAGCAAATATAAACTTAATTTACTTTGCGGATATATTTGCCATTTATGTATGTATTTTTATTTTTTATTTATTTATTTTTTTTTGTATTGCACTTGCTAGGACCTCCAGTATAATGTTGAATACACAGGTGCTAAATTTTATCAAATGTTTTGTATCTTTTGTCATGATTCTACATTTTTCTCTCTTTTAGTTTCTTAGTAGGTTGAATGTTACTGCTTGATTTGCAAAACAGTTAAACTTACCTTTTATTCCTGAGGTAAAATGCAATTTACTTTTATATATTATCGTAACTATTAACATATTTCTCATTTCAATTTGCTAGCTTTTTAAAACAATTTGTGAGTCTATGTTCACAAAGAATGTTAATATTTAGCTATAATTTGTTTCTTTGATTTTCCTCTTGAGGCCTTTCTGCTTGTGACATCTTACTCTATTGAGGTAATATCAGATTGACACTACTTTTGTAAAACAATCTTGGAAATATTTATTCCTCGTTTATTTTCTGGAAGAGTTTTTGCTGAGTTTTGCTGGTATTAATTATGTCTTAATAGCTGGTGTAATTCACTGTTAAAGTCATACAGGCCTGAAGTTTTATTTATAGGAAATATTTTAAACGATAAATTTAACTTTTTAATTAGTGCAGGTATATGCGGGATACCTTTTTTCTTAATTGAGTTTATAAAGATTTCTTAGAAAGTAAATTTTATACTGTTATTTCATAAATAACTAGCATGGAACCTGTGGGCCTTTGAAGGGTTATATATTCTTATTCTTTTTTCTAAGGTAAAAAAAAATCTCTGCCATATATTAGTAATCAGTTTTCTTAATCTTGCAGACATACACTGTTATGAAATAGAGCTGCTTCTTTTGGGATAGGCTCAGATGTACACTGGCTATTAAAGTTCAAAATACCATTTCCCTTAAGCCAGATTATTACTATAAATTGCATTTATGTTTTTGAGCTGAATTTTACAGAAAATCTTATATATTACTATGTTGTTTGGAAAGTATTTCTTCTGATCTTGTTTTCTTTATTTTTACTTTATGAGAAGTATACTCCATTTCAAAACACATTTGTTGCTTTTTATAACATCCAATTGATAGATACATGTAGCCATTTTCTCCTTCTCCATCTAATCCCTAATATAAAGATTCTAATTTCAATTCAACACTATTGTCTGTGACATTTTCTAGGCACTTTTGTATATATTGCATCAAATTTCAGTTAGATCCTCTAGATCAGTTAAGCAACTCTTCAAATAAGTTCATTTCTTTCACTTGTGAGATCATAATTCTAATCAGTGGTTGACAATGCCTGTGTTTTAAACAATGTTCCAATTCATGTTATCGTATCTGTTTACATTATGTAGACAGTTATTTAATTTTTGCATCTATTTCTATTCTAATATCTAATTTTGCACATTGATGAAGAGCTTGTATTTTCAAAATTCTTCCTTCAGAAATAAAATTTATTCTATCCTGCTTTTCAGCCTCAGAGGTTTTGACGTATCAGTGTTCACCATTTATGTCCATTTACCTGAGGAACTGTTAATTTGTACTAAAGTGTTAACCATATCTCATGCACACTCATTATCTCTGGACCACAAACTATAATCCATTTCAAGTCTCTCCTCAAGATTATTTCAGTTATTTTCAACAGGGAGTCTTAAATTACTATGGTACATATTTTTGTTATTGTTAGTTCTTTAACTGTGTGTTTGAGAACATCTCTGATATTCAATTTGGTTTCAGTTATGTTTTTCCTCAGGTATTTGTGTGAATATTGTGCAATATATTGATTGATACTTAAATGTAAAAATTTTTGAGTTCCTGGTATAAACTCAAATGCAAATATTTTATTTAATCTTTCATATACCACTGGCTCAAGTTTGTTTTCGTTTACTTGTTTTTCTTCAGAATTTTGGCACGTGTACTCAGGAGAGGGATTCACTATATACTCTTCAACTTAATCTATTCTTGTTAGGTTCAATTTTCAAGGTTACACCAGCCCTAAAAATGGGCTAGGAAATGTTCCTTTTTCTTTTTAAAATATGGGTGACTTTGATCAGGGTTTTCTTTTTTCCTACAAAGAAGTGTGGAAATTTCACCAGTGAGGAAAACTATTGTGGTCTGTGGGAACGTTTTAAATTGTGGATGTGTGTATATGTATATATGTGTATATGTATACACACACACGCACATGCACACACACACACACACAATCTCTTGTGTCAGTTTTAGAAAGATAAATGTGTGGGTGGTAATTTATGGATTGTCCATTTTATCTACATTTTAAAATGTTTTGTATTCAGCTGTCCAACATATTCCAGGTTCTATTGGTTTCCTCTTTTTGCAAACATTTCTTGACAGGTACTGATATTCAAAATATCCCACCCATGAGCTTATGTGAATATCAGCCTTCCTTCCGTTTGTCGCCATCTCATTGTCAATTCTGTTAAAATTCTCAGACTTGTCCCAGCTTCTTTAGAATTTCCAGGTGCGATGAGGAGAAAAGAGCTACTTTAAAACTAATAGGTGCATGGAAGAGAAGAATGCTGCTTAAAATTAACAGATGCGTTGAGGGCAAAAGCAGCACGCAAGTTTGGACTCCCGACTCTGCTTCACTTTTTTTTTCCTGAGATCTTAGCCTTAACTGCCCTTTATGCTTTGATAGATTCTTATTCTTTCTGACATAAATGTTCTGTGTTTGGCTGACATCACTAGGTGTGGTGGTACCAAATGAACTACCCCACTCTGGTGGTCTTGCATATCCTACTGTGAGGAAAGCAAATGGATAATGGTCCCAGTTGCTGCAGTCTAATCCATCTCTATAGTGGTGCTGAACATGCTTCTCATGGTTGTTCCAAGTGATGACAGAGCATGGTGGAGATGCTCAAGATAGCCTATTCCCATGAGCTGCGAGAATCCTCAGACAGATGATTTTTCCTGTAGGAATTTCCATTGGCCTTGCCAAATTTTCTTAATACTGCACTGCAATTGACAAACTTCTTTCCTTTCTCCTTTTTTCACAGAGGTTGGGTTAGAACTGCTGTTTGACATCTCTCCCAACTTCCTTATGCTCTCTGGAACAGAACACTTCGCATCAGTTATCTGTCCCAAGGGGAGGATCCAGACCCTTCTACCTATTGCATCTTGGAACTGGAGTCACTGAGAAAAATGCAACATGGTCAAACACTGGATAGAACAACACACTTGACTTACAGAGAGAAGAGACAGAACAAGATAAGCTTAATAGAGTGCTGTGATACCTTATGGCTAGTGTGCCACCCAGGCAGGTCACCTAGGCAGACAGCTGAGAATGGGCAATTAGTCTACATGCACCCCTGTCAAGCTGAAGCAGAAGAACCCAACCCCTCCTCCATGGAGTCTGAAATAGTAAAAACTGGGTGTGCTCCTGAGGACCATTGACTTACAAGCTTAAACAGAACAAAGGAGTGTACACTGGGCTTATAAGAAAAGATACTTGCAGGTAAGACAATAGGCCCTTCAGAAGCTGTCGGGCTTTTTATATTTTGCAATAAAGAATTTCTAGGATCAAGGCCCATTCTTATGCAATCAACTGGGGATGGAAAACCCCACAAACTACCTTTCCCAACAGCCTCTCTTCCCTGTTGAGAAAATTCTCTTAAGGCATTTACCAGCAATAAGTTGTTTGATCCTCTAGAATGTCTAATGCCATCTTGATGTTGGATTCTTGTGTCACCAAGCTAACACAAGTGATGCCAAGAATGGCCTGAGAAATGCAGCAGTAAGATGGGGATTTGTGACTGGCCCACCCCCTTGCTGGTGGGTGAGAAGGATACCCTCTCTGTTGGAAGGTGAGGCTCAAATCATTCTTGGCACAAAGTCCCAGGTCAGTCATCTGCCAGTTGGTGTTAGCCAGTGTCAAAGGACAAAACTACAATACATTTAGTTAATGATGTAACTGGCTTTTGTTCAAGATTCATGATTCATGAATTGGGGTAGCATTCTATTCTATAGAATAAGAGCTTCTCTGAGCTGAGCAGAAAAGGATGACTTCATAGGCAGAAAAAGACTGAGGAAAGAAATAATGAATGGAAAGTGAATTGCTTGTTCCAGGGTAACTTTCCTTACAGAGTTAAAACAAGGGAACTTCCTCATTCTGCTAAATTGGATTTACTGGAATCTTGCTTGGTTTTCTTTTTGAAATTTTGCCCATTTCAAAGTTCAGTTTGATTAAGTGGCACTTATCAGGAGTGACTCCATTCTGGTTTGGTCTGGTCTACTGAGGCTTAGGGCAGGAAGTCAGTTCAAGACAATGACCTCCCGTAAAATTTGGTTAACATCATGCTTTATTATCAGTCACGTGAAAACTGGCTGAATTGTCAGAGAATGGAGTGGCAAAGCTGGAGCCTACATGTGGATCTAAGAGCTTAGATTCTTAATTGTAATAGCTGATCTAGCTACTCCTACCTCTGAATGACCAACTTGTCAACCTTTAATATGAATGTCCCTTAAAGAAACCTAAAGGACACTTGGTGGTAAGTTGACTATATTGAGTTTTTCCCTTTGACGAAGGTCGTAGATACCTATTCTGATTACAAGTCTACTTTGCCACCCTTGAATCTGAGCCAAAATCCTTCACTGGGCCTTATGGTATGCCTGATAACACACAGCATAACTTCTGATCAGGAAACCCTTTTGACAGTGAAGGATGTGAGGGACAAAGCCCAAACCTATGGGCTTCACTCATTGTGTCACACACAGAACCCTCTGTAAGCAGCTGGTATCACAGGATGTTGGAAGAGCTTCTAAACGCACCCTCCTCAAGTCCCAGGTGTGAGACAATAATCAAAAAGGATGTGGTATTTCATAGGAAGAAAACAGTTGTTTGTCATTAGAAAGAGCAGAAGGTCTTGAAACCAAGGAGGAGAAAAATGAGTGGCTCCGCTTACCATTCTTCCTATTGACTTAATGAAGGATTTGGAGCTTCCCATCCCTGCAAATCTGGGTTCATCAGCTTGAAGGTCCTGTTCCTCAAAGATGGTGTATTTTGGTGACTAGAAGCAGCAAGTGTCCCAATGGACTACTATTTATGACTGCCAGGGAAGTTCAGACTCCTTGTGCCCAAAGTTTACCAGGTGAAAAGAATTGTCACTATACTGGTAGGAATAATTGATCTTGATCAGTAGGAAGAGATAGGGCTGCTACTAGGGAGGAAATAATCTTTGTGATGTCCAGTTAATTCATTTGAGTTTCTCATAGTAATTCTGTGTTGTACTATGTTTGTGAATAAACATATGCAGCAATCCTAGACCAAGAAGCATAAGATTATGAAACATTCAGAAGCCACACAAGAAAAGCAAGTGTCACTTGCCAAGGTACTAGCTGACAGTGAGAAAAAATTTTAATGTATAACAGAGTGGGGGAACGAGTACCAATTGGAGCCCTGGGTGCATTTGCAGCCTAGGCCTATAATTCATCCTACTAACTTTCCTCTTATGACTTTCCTCTCAGGAAGAAAGGCCTGCAGATACAAAAGAAAAGCCTTTACACAAATCTGCTGGAGAAGTAGATCTGGGTGAAACAAGAGGAAGACTGTCATGAAAATGCACATCTCAGATCTCCTACTAATAGGGTCATAAGCAACCCATGGCTCCGACTGCAGAGGTCCAAATCTGTTACTATTTTTGCTTGGGGACTTTTTCCTATGGAGGGAGTATTCTTAACCAACTACTGCATTTGACTGCGATATAAAAGTTGGCTCAGTCATGTAAGTTTCCAGATTCTTCTAAGAGTGAACTGCACTGTGATCTGAGAATTGATGCTTTCCTGTCCTTTCATTTTTCTCTTTCAAAGGGTTTAGTACTACATTGTAGTTTGATGGTTTTCCAGCCTCAACTGGTTTCCTAATATGTAAAAGTTCTTCCAGTAAATCTTTTACATACATAATGCTTTCTTGATCTCTGCTTGGTAGAGAACCTGGAGTAATACATATTATTAATACAAGCTAAATTTAATAATAACACAAATTATTTATTTTGTTTAAGGTACAAGGGAGCACAAATAGAAATTTTTAAAATAAACTTTTTGAGGAGGATGCTCTGCTAGTATAGTAAAAAAAAATGAGGGGGGATTTCAGGATGGCTAACTAAAGAAAACTCTAGTAGCCTCCTCTACTAAGAAGAAGCAAATTATGAGTAGATAATCACAATTTGAAAGAATTATCCAAAACAAGCATACAAATTCAACAGAGAAGTCACAGGAAACACCTAAGCAAGGAAGGAGAGAGGAGCCTGGAAACCTCTTTGGCTGGGATGGGCTGGAGCCTAGAGAAACTCCCCAATGTGGAGGAAAGGTAAGTGAGAGAATAGATTACTGCAATCTTAGCCATGGTAGAGCCTCTCAAACTTTACTGGTTCTAAAATAGGGAGCTACCTGAGACTGTACGATGACACTTCTCCAGAGAGAAAGCTCACATTGAGTCCCACTCATGCCCCAAGTCCAAAGGAGCTCCAAAAAGGCATTATTTTGAGAGCCCAACCGTGAACAGACAGCACCTCACACTGGGGCCTAACCACACCTGCAGCTCCACATCCCCGGGGCTCCACTGAGATCCCCTGCCTGCAGCCACCACCATGGCTAGCTGCTGTCACAAGGGTGGAAGAGTGGGGCATTGGCAGCAAACTTGCTTCCTTGAGCAGCAGAGTCACAACTCATTTTGATGAGCCCACACAAAGTTCCGTGTACATGGCTGCCATCACTGCAGGCTGTTGCCATTGGGGCTGGAGGGCAAGTGAAGCAGACCTTCCCCACCTGCCTGCCTCTTACCCTGCCCACCGTCTTCAGTAGCAGGACCTCAGCGTACCCACTGCTGAACTCCACCCAAGCATTCTGCCAGGGTCCTGCAGATAATTTCACTGCTGCCTACAACATCCAATACCTACACACACCTTCAAGGGGCCTAAGGACAAGCCTGCCCAGCCTGGCTTCACGACCCTCATGCAGGACCATGAAGTCCAGGGACCTGGTAGTTGCCTAATCCCTGTCCACCACCACCACTGGCACCTGAGCACTCCTCCTGGAATCCTGAGGTTGGGCCTCCCTTACCCTACTGCTACCACAGCTGGCACCTATCTGCCTGTACCACATGTAGGCCTGGAGACTGGTCAGCTCAGCTCAATACAAATATCACCAACACCAGCCTTCGCTGCTCAGAACCCGGAGGGTTGTCACAACATGGCTATCATCATCTTCCACACCAGGCCTGCTGCCCAGGAGCCGAAGAACCCACCCATACACCTCGCCCAAAACTGCCACAACTAGCTTCCAAGCAAGCCACCTGGAAGCCCAAGTATTGGTCAACCTGGACCAACTTATACCAGTGCCAGTGTACATTGCTCTGGTGCCCAAGAACAAGCATGCTCATCCCACAGATGCCACCATGGGGTCCGAAGACTGCCATACCATTTATCCCTGTCCCCAGCAAAACTTCAACAGAGCCTCCACTAATAACCACACCTTCAGTCACTGAGGATATTACAGATGCCACTAATGCTGATTTATAGTCAAAGAAATCATATACAGACTGTATGACTGTACAAGCGCAGAACCCTACCCAACCAACTCCGTAGATACATTCCCCCCAAAAGTCCTCCCATACTAAAGCCAATCCAAAAAAAATCAGAAAAAGCAGCTGTTACACCATATTTGCAGATCGCAACCTAAGGACACATAAAATATAAAACAGCAAGGAAATATGACACCTCCAAAGGGAAACAATAATTCTTCAGCAGTGGATCACAACAATAAAAGGATTAAAAGGCTTACAACCCAGAAAACATTTAAAACATTGATTTTAGAGGTGGCAGGCAAAAATGCCCAAATAGGACCCTCAAGTGATCATCCCTCCTGCAAGAAGACCAATCTGAAACACTATCCACACAAGATAGCACCTTCATAAAAACCAAAAATCAAGTCACTGATCATAGTACATGGTATAACATCATATCAAGGAAAGAGACACTGAAGAAGGTAGGAAAGTCAGTCCTGCATTGCCTACACTGCCCCTCCTTCACCCCTCAGCAGTGGCCATATGGCACAAAGAATCTCTTTGCTTGGGAGAAGGAGAGCACAGCGATTGTCAGACTTTGCATTAGAATCCAATGCTGCCCTGTCACAGTGGAAATCAACATAGGGCAGAATTGAACCTGGGCCCATGGAGGCCTATTTAGACCAACCTTAGAGGTGAATTGTCCACCCCAGGGGTCAGATATTGAGTTCCAGCTAACCCCACCTGTGGCCTAAACTGTCTTTCAAATTTATTTAAAATCCCAGGCTAAAGTGTTCTGGGGTCATAAATAAATATGAAAGGCAATTTAGGTCACAAGGATTGCAATTCCGGGTGCCATTCTGGGCTTGGAGCCAGTGAACTTGAGTACATATCACCTAGTGAAACACCAGCGGGGGTGGCCAAGGGATGGCATCGCCCCTACCCCAATACCAGGCAGCAGGGCTCACAGCTCTAGAAAAGTGAAGAGGACTGTGTGTTGCAACTTGAATGCAAGCTTAGCTGTAGTAAAATAAGGCTCTAAGCAGACTCCTGGATAATATGACTAGATAGATCTCTATGAGGAAAACTACAAAACACTGATTAAAGAAACTAAAGAGGACAGAAACAAATGGAAAATCATCCCAGGCTCGCGGAACCTGAATTAGTCTGTTTTCACAGTGCTATAAAGAAATACCCAAGACTGGGTAATTTAAAGAGAAAAGAGTTTTAATTGACTTATAATTCTGCATGTCTGCAAGGCCTCAGGAAACTTATAATCGTGACAGAAGGTGAAGAGAAAGCAAGAATCTTCTTCACATGACAGCAGGAGAGAGAAGAGAGAGCGAAGGGAGAAGACATACTTATAAAACTGTGAGAACTGATTTACTATCATGAGAACGACATTGGGGAATCCACCCCCATGGTCCCCTGGTCCCTCCCTCAACATGTAGGGATTATGGGGATTGCAATTCAAGATGAGATTTTGACAGAGT
>NW_012101422.1:70705-73121 GCF_000951045.1 Mandrillus leucophaeus
AGAGATATGGAATCAACCTAAGTGTCCATCAACAAATGAAGAAATAATGAAAATGTCATATATATATACAGAATGAAATACTATTTCGTGATACAAATGAAATTATGTCATTTGCAGCAACATGGATGGCACTGGAGGATGCCTCTGGAGGTCACTATGGTAAGTGACATACACCAGGCACAGAAAAGTATGTTACATGTTCTAAATTGTAAGTGGGAGTTAAGAAATCTCATCGAATGGAGGTAGAGAATCGAATAATATTAATAGATACCAGAGGCTGGGAAAGATGTGTGTATAGTACAGGAAAAGAAGAGAGCTTAGGTAATAAGTCCAAATGTACAGCTAGATTGAAGAAGTAAGTTCTAATGTTTGAAAGTAGAGTAGGGTGAATATGGTCAGTAACAATACATTATATATTTCAAAGTAACTAGAAAAGAGGACATGAAGGGTACCCAACACATAAAAATGATAAATACATGAGGTAATGGATACTTCAAAATACTCTGACTTGATCATTACATATTCTATGAATATGTAACAAATACTCACATGTATACCACAATATGTAAAATACAATGTAGCAAATGAAAAATGAGAGGTGTACTCTGACCTGATAGGGTAAAATAGACAAGGAGATGTAACAGCATATCCAATTGTTTAGAAATAAACAAATGCTTAGTGCATTCAAGAACTGAATGTCATTCTTTGTGGATTTAATATTTGCTACCAAACTTATATTTTGAAGTAATTCAGGATATGAAATACTTAATTAAAAAGTTTCACCTTCGAAATTAGTCATCGGATAGAAGATCAACTACAGATACCTAATTTTGCCTTTAATCATTTCAACAGTCAAAGTGGCTATTGCTGTTCTGAATTAGGCATAAATGAAATTGTGAAGTAACTAAAGTTGGCATTGGATATTATTTTTTAACATGCAAGTGCTCATCTCACTTTTAATTTAAAGAAAAAATCCATAAAATGCTCAGTGCTGTTAGAATATAAAATCTGAAAATAAAATCTAATATTTATTTAGAATGAGACATAAAAGACTGCTAAATCTCAATGTTATTCTAGAATTGTTCTTTGCACTTATTTTTTAGCCATGGCTCTTAAGTGCAACGAATAATGAACTCATAACTTTGGAGAATTTGATTAGCCCAATGTAGCATGCTGAAAGTAGCTTTTAGAGTATATGGTTTAAATAAAAAGAAAATGCATAAGCTTTTACACTTGACTCCACAATATATTTGAGTTAATTTTATTATAAAAATTTCTCCCCATTTCTTCTATAAAAATAGTGCTCCAAGATGATATTTTGTTTTAGTTTTATTTTTAAATTAAGAGAGTGTCTTGCTCTGTCATCCAGGTTGGAATACAGTGTGGCACAATCACAGCTCACTGTAGCCCCGACTTCTCAGGATCCAGTGACCCTCCTGTCTCAATCTCCGAAGCAGCTGGGACCACAGGTATGCACCACCAGGCCTGGCTAATTTTTGTATTTTTAGTAGAGATGAGGTCTCCCTATGTTGTCCAGGCTGCCTTGAACTCCTGAGCTCAAGCTATCCACCCACCTGGGCCTCCCAACGTGCTGGAAGTACAGGTGTGAGCCACCACACCCAGACTCTAAGATGGTATTTTAAAATATCTGTGAAATAGACACAAATTCAAGGGCAAAGCATGAATCACCCATTGTTAAATTCAACATGGCAGATGTGTTACTTTTTCAATTAGTCCACCCACTATATATTATATATCAAAACATCACTATGTACCCCATGAATATGTACAATTTTTATTTACCAATTAAAGTTTAAAATGAAAAAATACAAAAGGCACTAACCAGAATAAGTAAATAAATAAATAAATAAATAAAAATAAACAGAGTCTCTTCTTGGTTTTATTAATACTAGGTGCAGTTGTCTGCTCAGAATCCTACTAATAGTGCTCAAATTTGGACTTCAGATATTAGAAAATCTTGAAATTCTTTCTTGTGAGTGCTATATGCAAAACGTTTGCATAAATAGTAAATGATTTCCTAGTTACATCTGTCTGAACAGCTGTTAGGGTGACAAGTTTAAACTCAGAGATTTTTCCAATTTTTACTGAACACTATCAGTTCTGTATTTCTATATTTCTATAGTCCTATTTTTAAAAAATCTATTTCTTCAATGTATTAGCCTTCAAAGCTTGATTCCCACAAATGGAGCTCAAAAAGGAGGAATTTATACAAACAAAGTTATAGTAGTAGCAGAAACAAGAAGCTTTAGCCATTGATAGCATCAACACTGGATTTTAGATAGACAATTTATAATCAATATTTTAATGTTCAAGAAAGGTTAATATAAAATAAATATGCCCAAAAAGTAAACTGACCTTTATTTAACATGTATTTATTAGCTATTTCCTAAGTGTC
>NW_012101422.1:73171-81808 GCF_000951045.1 Mandrillus leucophaeus
TAAATAAATAAATAAAAATAAACAGAGTCTCTTCTTGGTTTTATTAATACTAGGTGCAGTTGTCTGCTCAGAATCCTACTAATAGTGCTCAAATTTGGACTTCAGATATTAGAAAATCTTGAAATTCTTTCTTGTGAGTGCTATATGCAAAACGTTTGCATAAATAGTAAATGATTTCCTAGTTATATCTGTCTGAACAGCTGTTAGGGTGACAAGTTTAAACTCAGAGATTTTTCCAATTTTTACTGAACACTATCAGTTCTGTATTTCTATATTTCTATAGTCCTATTTTTAAAAAATCTATTTCTTCAATGTATTAGCCTTCAAAGCTTGATTCCCACAAATGGAGCTCAAAAAGGAGGAATTTATACAAAGTTATAGTAGTAGCAGAAACAAGAAGCTTTAGCCATTGATAGCATCAACACTGGATTTTAGATAGACAATTTATAATCAATATTTTAATGTTCAAGAAAGGTTAATATAAAATAAATATGCCCAAAAAGTAAACTGACCTTTATTTAACATGTATTTATTAGCTATTTCCTAAGTGTCAGGTGTTCTTTAGATATTGGGATGTTTGAATGAATGAAATTTGAGATGATTCATTTAAAGAACTAACCATTGTGATTGATTTATTCCCCATTTTGTTGCAGTAACCATTGCAATTGATCCAAATGGATTATAAACAAAATAGGGGAAAGAGACCACTTGTAATGGTTAGTTCTTTAAATGACACACGGTGCTCATACAAAAGTAACAGAAGTAAAGCGGAAAAACACCAGACACAGTCGCGTTACTCTCGTCATCTCCCCTTTATTCAGACAGGTGTCCTGGTGTCACTTTAAGGATGCGTTCTGACGTTTACTTTTTGATGCTTTCATAAAAGGTAAGCCCAATATTTTTTGTCATGCCACAACTGATGGAAAAATTTGCTAGGTCAGCTATAATTTTTCTGTTTTAATTAGATTTATTTCTTGCTTGCAGACTTTTCACAAAGGAAAATAAAAATCTGATAATTGTGAAGCCGCTTTACTTCTAGTATAAGTTTTAGATTCACTTTATTTCTAGACAGTTTACATATCTAGTATACTGTTTACAGGCAATAACAAACAACTATCCTATAAGAACAGCCCACCTGTTAGCACTGTATGAGATTTTTGTCCAGTTCTATGCAGGTAACTTTCTAAAAATTAAACCAAATGAAATGTCAATAAGTACACTCAATATTTTTCTTGCAAATCGCTGTTGCATTATGACAAGTCATGCTTTCTAACTTTTTATATTGCACAATACATTGAACTGCACTCCAAGTGTTTGTTCATAACTGAAACAGATCCATCAGTGTTTGTAAGCAAGTGGTGATAATCTATTTTCTGGGAACAGGGAAACAATTTGTTACTTTGAATTCACAATGCAATGAATTTGAAACGTTGATTTACCATTCCTGGATGTAGTTTTACATCTTTGTTGTTTCTCCTTCCTTAATTTCTGATTCCTTATAAGTGAAATATTTCTGTCTGCACAGTGAATCAGCATTAAGATATTTGTTCTCAATAAATTTTATGTAATATCTTTTTTCATACTTAAAATGGTGGTTTGTTCAGAGTTATCACTAAATAGTATCTTCCCCAAATAAATGACTGCTCTCTACTTATCACAACTCAGCACTTTCTTTCAAGTTTAAAAAAAAAAAAAAAACAGAATCGGAAACCTGATTACTAATATATTGCAGATATTATTTTTAATCTTAGAAAAAAGAATAGGAATATATGAACCTTCAAAGGTCCACATATTCCATGCTAGATATTTATAAAATAACAATGTAAAATTCAGATATTTCTCTTGGTATAATACTATAAAATAAATTAGAGAGTTTATTGTAATCTCACCAGTGTTTTTTCTATTATATACTTTTCTGTGCTAGTATACAATCCAGAATCACACTTCGCATTTAAATTTTCTTAGTTTTCTCCAATCTTGACAGTACCCAGTATTTTATCTTGCCTGACCTTCGCACATTTGAAATACACTAGACAGTTTTTTATAGCATGTCTTTCAGTTTGAATTTGTCTGAATGTTTTCTCTTTTTTAAGTTGAGGGTATACACTATAAATAAGAATACTATGGAAGTTATCTATCCTTTTTTACATTGCCTCAGACCAGGGGATACCTTATGTCTGTACGGGCATACATTGTTTTCCTGTGCTTTGCTTTATTGTGCTTTGCAGATATTGTGTGTGTGTGTGTGTGTGTGTGTGTTTTTAAGTTTTCTGGCAACCCTGCACCAACAAATCTATAGGCACAATTTTTTTCTACAGCATTGGCTTACTTCATAGTTCGGTGTCACATTTTGGTAAATTTCAAAATATTTCAGACTTTATTATCATATTTGTTATGTTGTGATCAGTGATAAGCTGTGATCAGTGACCTTTGATGTTACTATTGTAATTGTTTTGGGGTACCACAAATTGTGCCCATATAAGACACAAAATTAATAAATTCTGTTTGTTTTGACTACTCAACTGAACCCCAGATCCCTCACATCTCATCACCTCCTTGGCTCTACCTATTCCCTGAGACACAACAATATTGAAATCAGGCCAGCTAACAAGTCTACGATGGCCTCTAAATGTTCAAGTCAATGGAAGAGTTGTATATCTTTCATTTAAAATCAAAAGCTAGAAATGATTAAACTTAGAAAAGGAATGTTGAAACCTGAGACAGGCCAAAAGCTAGACTTCTTGTGCCAGTTAGACAAGTTCTGAGTTCAGAGGAAAAGTTTTTTAAGGAAATTAAAAGTAATACTCTGTGAACACATAGATAATAAGAAAGAAACAGTTTTATTGTTGATATGGGGAAAGTTTCGGCAGTCTGAATAAAAGATCGAACCAACCACAACATTTCATTAAGCCTAAGCCCCAAATTTGGCTTTGACTTTATAATTAAGAGCAAGATAGTATCTTCAATTTTATGAAAGCTGAGAGAGGCAAGGAAACTGAAGAAGAAAAGTTGGAAGCTAGCAGAAGTTGGTTCATGAGTTTTCAGAAAAGAAGTTATCTCCACAACATTAAACTGCAGGAAGAAGCAGTAAGTGCTGATGGAAAAGCTGCAACAAGTTGTCCAGAAGATCTAACTAAGATAATTGATCAAGGTGGCTACACTAAACAACAGATTTTCAGTGTAGACAAAACAGTCTTCTATTGGAAGAATATGCCGTCTAGGCCTTTCATAGCTGGAGAGGAGAAGTCAATGCTTGGCTTCAAAGCTTTGAAGGACAGGCTAATGCAGCTCTTGTTAAGGACTATTGAAGCCAACACTCATTTACCATTCTAAATATTCTAGAGCTTTTAAGAATTATGCTAAATCTACTGTGCCTGTGCTCTACAAATAAAACAATAAAGTCTAGGTGACAGCACATTTGTTTCCAGCATGGTTTACTGAATATTTTAAGCCTACTATGCAGACCTAACACTCAGAAGAAAAGATTCCTTTCAACATATTACTTCTCACTGACAATACACCTAAGTCATCCAAGAACTCTGAGGAAGATGTACAAGGAGATTAATGTTGTTTCTCATGGCTGCTGGCACAGCATCCATTCTGCAGCCCATGGATCAAGAAGTAATTTCAGCTTTCACGTCTTATTTAATAAATGTGTTTTATAAGGTACAGCTGCCATAGATTATGATCCTCTTGATGCTTCTGAACAAAATAAATTGAAAAACTTCTGAAAAGGATTCACCATTCTAGATGTCATTACGATTATTCATAATTCATGGGAGGAGAGCAAAATATCAACATTAACAGGGATTTTGCAGAAGTTGAGTAACTTTCATGACTGACACTGAGGTGTTCAAGGCTCAGTGGCAGAAGGAATCGCAGATGTGATGGAAATTTCAAGATAACTAAGATTAGAAGTGGAACCTGAAGATGTGACTGGATTGATGCAATATCATGATGCAATTTGAAAGGATTAGAAGTTGCTTCTTACAAATGAGCAAAGAAAGTGTTTTGTTGAGATGAAATCTACTTCTAATGAAGATGCTGTGAACATTGCTGAAATGACAGCAAAAGACTTAGAATATTACATAAACTTATCAATAAGGGAGGGCAGAATTTAAGAGGATGGACTCCAATTTTGAAAGTTCTACTATGGGGAAAATGCTCAAACAGCATCACATGCTATAGAGTAATCTTTCCTCAAAGGAATAATCAATAGATGTGGCAAAATTAATCGTCATCTTATTTTTTAAAATTGCCAATGCCACCTTCAGCAACCACCACCCTGATCAGTAGCCATCAACGTTGAGGCAAGATCCTCAACCAGCAAAATGAGTATGACTCGCTGAAGACTCAGATAATTGTTAGCATTTTTAAGCAATAAAGTGTTTTCTGATGAATGTATGTACATTATCTTTTTAGACATAATGCACATGTAATAGTCTACAATAGAGTGTAAGCATAACTTACATATGCACTGAGAAACCACAAAACATGTGTGATTTGCTCTTTCATGATATTCACTTTTTTGTTGTGATTTGGAGCCAAATCCACGGTTTCTTCATGGTATGCCTGTATGCATTATTGATATTGTTATCCATCTTTTGCTTAGAGTGGCATCTGCTAGGATATAAACTTACTGTTTTTTTATCCTCTTGGAATTTATTAAATGTAAGGGGGAGATATTTTGAGACTATGCAAATATGCTGTTTCTGCTTAAAAAGTCACCTCCTAAATTTAACATCCATAATTGGATCTTGCCTGCAGCAATTATTGCTGGGTTATTCTAATTGTAGTTTTCCATTTTATTTTATAGTTATGAACCAAAATTCTTTTGTAAGGAAGTTATTACTTCTTCTCCATGTATTTTTGCAACCAGTATTTATTTATATGTGCATGGATTCATATTTTTAGGACATCCAGGTTAAGTATTAATTTTTTTTAGCACTCCGTTGCTACATGGCACCAAAAGATGCTCCAAGATTATTTTGTATTTTTCTGCCACGTGGTTGGAATCAATCAGATCCCTTAAGGGACTTGTAATCTTTCACTGAGGAATGACTTTTAAGAACCAACATCTGGACTCTAGGTGTGTTCTTTACTACTGACCTGTCACTGCTTCTAGTCCCTCTCAAGGATCAAGCTGGGAAATGTGTGTATGTATATTATGTCATGCATATACATATTAATTTATGTCCTTTGATCTGTATGTGTGTGTATATATATGTTAGTGCATGTGTGTATGTGAATGTTAAATATGTATATAGACACACACGTTAAATATGTATGCATACACATGTTAAATGTTAAATATATATTTATACATACACACATATACACATAAAATGACATTTGTTCATACTGATATTTCTGACTTCAATCCATTACCACCACAGAGTTTATTCTAGTATTTCCCCATTTCCTGATGTTTTTTCTCTTTCTTCAGCAGTGACTTTTGTTTTCTAAAATGTATTTAACTTTTTCTTCCACGCTGGAATATAAATAGTATAGATTCAGAATCGCTAATGCATATCCCTGTGAGGAATACTAAATTGTCCAATAAAGTACAATGTGTATAGAAAGAATTTTTTCATTTTATTGTCTTTGGCCTTACATTTAATTGAAAAGCTGTTTTCAAAATTTACTCAGTTCAGCTCATTTTTTCCTATCCCTTTCAGTAGAGTTATATGATTTATGTGTAATAGAGTTCAATTCATTTATCACAGTCTACATTTCCTCTTTCTTCTCACATACTGATAAATCTTTTTAAATGCTCCATTCAGTAAAATTCACACTTTGTAGAGTACACTTCTATGGATTTTGAAAAATGAAATTAGTTGTATATTCACAACTATAATTTCATATGAAATGTAATATTATCCATAAAACTCCTTTATTATACCCCTCCATGGTAAATCCATCTCCTCTCCTCCCCAAACTCTGGCAAAAACTGATTTCTTTTCAGTACCCATTGTTTTGTTTTTACTCACATTTCATATAAAGGAATCACATAGTATGTTGTCTTTTGAGTCTGGCTTCTTTCACTTAGGACAATGCATATATGATTTGTAATGGTTAATATTGTCAACTTGATTGGATTGAAGGATACAAAGTATTGTTCCTGATTGTGTCTGTGAGGGTGTTGCCAAAGGAGATTAACATTTGAGCCAATGGACTAGGACAGGCAGACCCACCTTCAATCTGGGTGGGTACCCTTAATCAGTTGCCAGTATAGCTAGAATAAAGCAGGCAGGAGAAGGCAGAAGAGCAGACTTGCTGAATCTTCCGGCCTCTGTCTTTCTCCTGTGCTGAATGCTTCCTGCCCTCAAACATCAGACTGCAAGATGATTCCACCCTGATGTTACAGCAATTGATAGATCCATGCTATTTATTGTTAAGCAGTGTTTCATTACATGAATGAACCAGAGTTTGTATATTCATTTGACTGATTTTCCTTGATCTTGTACTTGTGGTTTTGTGTCATTACCTTCAAGAAATTAGGTATATTAGATGGATTGACAATGTTGCATGACTTATGAATGGTCTCTTTTGATAGTTTTTCACTAAGTGTTCTCGTTATGTTTCTGTTTGAATAATTTCCATGGTTCTAAGTTCAGTGAATATTTTATGAATTTTGTTCTGTCTACAGATGAGCATATCACAAATATTTCTTAGTCCTCTTACTGTTTAACATGTGTAGCATTTCCCTTTCATTCTTTCTTATAATTGCAATCTCTGATAAAATTATCCATTTGCATATTGCTCACCTTTTCCAAAATAATTTCAAAAAATTTGGTACATTATTAATACTAGTCAGTTTCTACATCTTTGTCATACCTGAATATAGTTTTGACTGTTGCCTTGTCTCTTTTAAGTGTGTTTTCCTTATTATTTTACATGCCTTGCAATTTTTTCTTAAATCTATACATTCTTTTCAGGACAGTAGGTATGAGTTAAGTAGCTTTTATGACCATGATTCTGTCTAATAGATCTTTATTGTGAGCATTTGAGTTAATCTAGGTAAGAATTGTACTAGGGTTTGAAGGTTGTTGTTACTATGGCTACATTACTACGCCTTTAGTGCAATGTCTGTTCATAGAGAAAATGAATTTTTAAAAATATGCCAACTGTTCTTACTAACAAAATGAAACAAAAAAATTGTGTATGAATGGAAAAAATATAGTTAATAATCCAATAATACTTTTCTTTCTCTGATATGGTTTGGATCTTTGTCCTTGCTCAAATCTCGTGTCAAATTGTAATCCCCAAAGTTGGAAGAGGGGCATAGTGGGAGCTGATTGGATCATGGGGAGAGATTTCTTCTTTGCTGTTCTTGTGATAATGAGTGAGCTCTCATGAGATTTGGTTGTTTAAAAGTGTGTAGTAGGGGAGCGGTTCCAAGATGGCCGAACAGGAACAGCTCCAGGCTACAGCTCTCAGTGTGAGCGACACAGAAGACAAGTGATTTCTGTATTTCCAACTGAAGTACTGGGTTCATCTCACTGGGGTGTGTCAGACACTGGGTGCAGCCCATCGAGTGAGAGTTGAAGCAGTGTGAGGTGTCACCTCATGTGGGAAGCACAAGGGGTAAGGGAATTCCCTTTCCTAGCCAAGGGAAACTGTGACACACAGCACCTCAAAAATTGGGACACTCCCACCCTAATACTGCACTTTTACAAGGGTCTTAGCAAACGGCACACCAGGATATTATGTCCCAAGCCTGGCTCAGAGGGTCCTACACCCACAGGGTCTCCCTCCTTGCTAGCACAGCAGTTTGAAATCTAACTGCAAGGTGGCAGCAAGGCTGGGGGAGGGGCACCCACCATTGCTGAGGCTTGAGTAGGTAAATGAAGCAGCTGGGAAGCTCAAACTGGATGCAACCCACTGTAGTTCAAGGAGGACCTGCCTGCCTCTATAGACTCCACTTCTGGGGACATGCATAGCAAAACAAGAGGCAACAGAAACCTCTGCAGACTTAAATGTCCCTGTCTGACAGCTTTGAAGAGAGTAGTGGTTCTCCCAGCATGGAGTTTGAGATCTGAGAATGCACAGAATGCCTCCTCAAGTGTGTCCCTGACCCCCAAGTAGCCTAACTGGGAGGCACCCCCCAGTAGGGGCAGACTGACACCTCACACGGCTGGGTACCCCTTTGAGATGAAGCTTCCAGAGGAACGATCAGGCAGCAACATTTGCTGTTCAGCAATATTCACTCTTCTGCAGCCTCCACTGCTGTTACTCAGGAAAACAGGGTCTGGAGTGGACCATGAGCAAACTCCAACAGACCTGCAGCTGAGGGTCCTGACTGTTAGAAGGAAAACTAACAAACAGAAAGGACATCCACACCAAAACCCTATCTGTACATCAACATATCAAAGACCAAAGGTAGATAAAACCACAAAGATGGGGAAAAAACAGAGCAGAAAAGCTGAAAATTCTAAAAATCAGAGCACCTCTCCCACTCCAAAGGAATGCAGCTCTTCACCAGCAATGGAACAAAGCTGGATGGAGAATGACTTTGACAAGCTGAGAGAAGAAGGCTTCAGATGATCAAACTTCTCTGAGTTAAAGGAGGAATTTCGAACCCATCGCAAAGAAGTTAAAAACCTTGAAAAAAAAGATTAGTCAAATGGCTAACTA
>NW_012101422.1:81858-82437 GCF_000951045.1 Mandrillus leucophaeus
ATCATTGTTTTACAATATATAATACTGAGTTATTATTGTCCTGGTATTAAGTAATAATTTTATAAAGTTTATTTGTATTAACTTTTAATGTTAAAGTTAAATCAAATGCAGTACAATTGAATGCAAAATTATCAGAAGAAAAACAAAAGAAATATTCATGATATTGTGATGATTTAGTACCCCCAAAATAAACTGATTCTCAGTCTTTATAACCACTCTGTTTAAGATGACTAATCAATGTTGTTATATTCCTTAAAGCTGGCTAGGATAGCATGTCCCTATAGTCCCAGTTACTCAGGAGGCTGAAATGGGAGGATTGCTTGAGCTCAAGAGTTTGAGGACAGCCTGGGCAACATAATGAGACCCCATGTATTATAAAAATAAGATTTCATTAAAAAGTAGTTATATTAATAATAATTATTTTTAAAGAGAATTTGATTTACATGATATTAAAGAGTCATATTAAAGAATCTAAAGTATATTTTTCACCATTCATACCTTATCGAAAGAAAGCAATAATAAAATAGTCCTCTGGCATTTATTTATTAATTGTTTATCAATAATAATATACCATATTGA
>NW_012101422.1:82487-84320 GCF_000951045.1 Mandrillus leucophaeus
ACAGTGTGGAGAATCCTCAAGGATCTAGAACTAAAAATACCATTTAACCCAGCCATCCCATTACTGGGTATATACCCAAAGGATTATAAATCATGCTGCTATAAAGACACATGCGCCTGTATGTTCATTGCGGCACTATTCACAATGGCAAAGACTTCAAACCAACCCAAATGTCCATCAGTGACAGACTGGATTAAGAAAATGTGGCACATATCCACCATGGAACACTTTGCAGCCATAAAAAAGGATGAGTTCATGTCCTTTGTAGGGACATGGATGCAGCTGGAAACCATCATTCTCAGCAAACTATTGCAAGAACAGAAAACCAAACACCACATGTTCTCACTAATAGGTGGGAATTGAACAATGAGATCACTTGGACACAGGGAGGGGAACATCACACATCAGGGCCTGTTGGGGGTTGGGGGACTAAGGGAGGGATCACATTTGGAGATATACCTAATGTAAATGACGAGTTAATGGGTGCTGCACACCAACATGACACATGTATACATACGTAACAAACCTGCACATTGTGCACATGTACCCTAGAACTTAAAGTATAATAAAATGTTTTTTAAAAAGTGTGTAGTACATCCTCCTTTCCTCTCTTCCTCCTGCTCTAGCATGTAATATGTTCCTGCTTCCCTTTTCTTCATGATTAAAAGTTTCTCGAGGTCTCTCCAGCCATGCTTCCTTTACAGCCTGTGGAACAATGAGACAATTTAAATATCTTTTCTTTATAAATTACCCTGTCTCAGGTATTTCTTTATAGCAGTGTGAGAACGAATTAATACATTGTTAAGAAAAGTCAGTCCTAAATCTCAATACACATATTGCTTTAACCGTGAAAACACAACTTTCAAGTAATGCCTTGTACATACTAGTTTTGTTATGTGTTTATTTGAAATTGCATTAAGAAGCCTTCAAATCATCTTAAAAATCAAGAACTATTATATAATAAACAAAAGTAAGATAATATATACTCTAAATCAAATGGTGAGTAAATCTTAATGATAGGATTTGTATACATTTGTTATTATACTTATATTGAACATAAAATAATTATAATAATATTAAGTAAGACATCTCTATCATTATACATTATCATTGTTTTACAATATATAATACTGAGTTATTATTGTCCTGGTATTAAGTAATAATTTTATAAAGTTTATTTGTATTAACTTTTAATGTTAAATCAAATGCAGTACAATTGAATGCAAAATTATCAGAAGAAAAACAAAGGAAATATTCATGATATTGTGATGATTTAGTACCCCCAAAATAAACTGATTCTCAGTCTTTATAACCACTCTGTTTAAGATGACTAATCAATGTAGTTATATTCATTAAAGCTGACTAGGATAGCATGTCCCTATAGTCCCAGTTACTCAGGAGGCTGAAATGGGAGGATTGCTTGAGCTCCAGAGTTTGAGGACAGCCTGGGCGACATAATGAGACCCCATGTATTATAAAAATAAGATTTCATTAAAAAGTAGTTATATTAATAATAAAAATTATTTTTAAACAGAATTTGATTTACATGATATTAAAGAGTCACATTAAAGAATCTAAAGTATATTTTTCACCATTCATACCTTATCGAAAGAAAGCAATAATAAAATAGTTCTCTGGCATTTATTTATTAATTGTTTATCAATAATAATATACCATATTGAGTCTTGGGATTAAATCATCCATGCTAAAAAGAGTAGCATAAAATATTTTTACTTTAAACACTTATAAAATTATAAGATTAGTAAGTATCTACATTTGCTGTTTCTATGATTAATAACTTCGTAAATATAAACTTGTTTATACCATAACTCT
>NW_012101422.1:84370-86718 GCF_000951045.1 Mandrillus leucophaeus
GATTTGTATACATTTGTTATTATACTTATATTGAACATAAAATAATTATAATAATATTAAGTAAGACATCTCTATCATTATACATTATCATTGTTTTACAATATATAATACTGAGTTATTATTGTCCTGGTATTAAGTAATAATTTTATAAAGTTTATTTGTATTAACTTTTAATGTTAAATCAAATGCAGTACAATTGAATGCAAAATTATCAGAAGAAAAACAAAGGAAATATTCATGATATTGTGATGATTTAGTACCCCCAAAATAAACTGATTCTCAGTCTTTATAACCACTCTGTTTAAGATGACTAATCAATGTAGTTATATTCATTAAAGCTGACTAGGATAGCATGTCCCTATAGTCCCAGTTACTCAGGAGGCTGAAATGGGAGGATTGCTTGAGCTCCAGAGTTTGAGGACAGCCTGGGCGACATAATGAGACCCCATGTATTATAAAAATAAGATTTCATTAAAAAGTAGTTATATTAATAATAAAAATTATTTTTAAACAGAATTTGATTTACATGATATTAAAGAGTCACATTAAAGAATCTAAAGTATATTTTTCACCATTCATACCTTATCGAAAGAAAGCAATAATAAAATAGTTCTCTGGCATTTATTTATTAATTGTTTATCAATAATAATATACCATATTGAGTCTTGGGATTAAATCATCCATGCTAAAAAGAGTAGCATAAAATATTTTTACTTTAAACACTTATAAAATTATAAGATTAGTAAGTATCTACATTTGCTGTTTCTATGATTAATAACTTTGTAAATATAAATTTGTTTATACCATAACTCTTGATTCAGAAGAAGAGAGTTTCTGTCCAAATTTTATCAAAATACAAGCCAGTGGAAAAAACGTTTGAGAAAAAAATGAAACAATGAAATAATTTGAAATTGACAAAAATAGATATTTACCTGAAAATATGGCTTCAGTCTTTGCCACTTTGAATTTAATTTGCAGTTTTAGGATTAGCACACAAAAGTGAAATGAGGAAGAAAATTCTTCAACAATGTTTATCAGTGAATTACATTTATACAGTAAAATTTTCATAAGGTTTGTTCAATAAGCTATTGTTTAAGGAAAATTAAAATAGTTTTTATTCATAATTCTATTCCAGCAACTTAAGTTCCATATTATTAACAGTGTCTTCCCATTTATAAAGGTAAAATTATTGCTCAATGCAATGCATTATATTTATCTGGTACAATAGTTTGTATACAATTTGGCATCACCAAAACTCATGGTCCCCAGTATGGCAATACTGGAAGGTGGTTCCTTTAAGAGGCGAATAGATCATTAAGATAGATTAATGCCTTTTTCATGGCGATTAGTTTTCTCTCTGGTGGGACTAAGTTAGTTACTAGGAGAGCAGGGTATTATAAAGTGAGGCTGCCTCTCCTAGTTGTTCTTCTTGCACCTGCCTGCTTCCTCACTAGCTTCTCTGCCACATTAGGACCCAGCATGAGGCTCTCACCAGAAGCCAACCAGGTAAGGCAGCCAGGTCTTAGACCTTCCAGCCAGCATAATTTGAGCTAAATAATCCTCTTTCTTTTAAAATTTACCCAGTCTCAGATATTGTGTTATAGCAACAAAATGTAGACCAACACACCTGACATAGCTCTTGTACATATTCAGTTCCCTAAAACGACATATTTATTTACATTTTGATTATATTTAGATTCACAATTTGTGAATGACTCCCTCACAAATACACGAACATTATTTATATGCCTTATTCATACTTCCCAGATGAAATCATAGATGTTTAGTAAACTACCATATCTGACTTAGTAATGCCTTCAGAACAAATTTTATCATTTCACATTATTTTACCCAGTGGAATATGTGTGTGTGTGTGTGTGTGTGTGTGTGTGTGAATTATTTCCAATTACTTAATCTTGAATATTTTGTCCTTTCAAAGTTTGGCTGTTATTGTTTATCATAGTTGATCTATATCCATGGTTAACTTTTTAATAGATCTTTAAATTTATCTTCGTATCACTTTCAAATTTTATTATGGATAAATACAGTTTTGCAAATTAAATTTATGAGACCATATATATACTACACGTACAATAATTGCACTTTCAGTCCACTTGTTTTATTGTGCTTACACTGTATACATTTGCTTTCTTTCTTTTATTTAGAGCTAAATTAATGTTCCTAGTTTATTAAAATAATGACAATCTATGGTTATTAAATAGTTTGTCTCTATTACATAGTTTGCCAATACATAAGACTTGAAGTTTCATTCTTGACTAATAACAAATTCTTGACTAACAACTAGAGGTTATTACCCTCTAGTTACAATAACATTTATCTGAGAAAAT
>NW_012101422.1:87653-90027 GCF_000951045.1 Mandrillus leucophaeus
CTTGAATTGGCTATTATTTCCTGTAATAATTCCCTACAAGATTTCTAATAAGAGTTTATGTATACTTGATAATTTCCTATATTGCAATACGATTCAGAGAAATCTACCAATTCCTCTTAGGAATATGGTTTGAGGCTGACATCATAGAAATTTCCAAGTAATTCCTATCTAGTCTTTCCTTGTCATAAGGTGTTACTATTGCTACTTTTAAGACTAACTTGTAGTAGACAATTCCATTTTAATTTATTGAAAGCAGTCATCAAAAGAGCCCTTTCAACGTTGTAGTAAATACTTGTAACTTTTATGTTCAAAGTTTATATGGTAGGTTAAACACAGACTTTAGAGATAGACACTTTTCTTCAAGTCTGGCCTTCTTGTAGTGAAATATATTTACTCGAATTTAATTCCTCCGTCTCTTTATCTTTTTTAAAAAAAATAATTTATTAACTGAAAAGTAAACATTGTATATATTTGTGGTCTGTAGCATTATTTTCTTTTGTATGTATACATTGTGGAATGGCTAAAGCAAGCTATTTAAGCTATACATTATCTTACCTTTCATACTTATCATTTTTTATGAGTGTAATAAAACCATTTAGATCTTTCATGAAATATAAGATACTGAAAACAACAGAAGAAAAGAAGCAAAACATGTATAAGGAAGTTCTGGTAAGGCTAGCAGCGAATTTCTCAGCAGAATCCTTTCAGGTCATGAGAGAGTAGGATAATAAATTCAAAATTCTGAAGGGGGAAAATTATCGAGGCAGCACTATATATGGAAGGCAGAATTATTTTACAGATTTTGGGGTGAGGCACTTTATATTGAGCTCACCTTATCTTTGACACTCAAAATGATGCAGATAATTTTTCATCTTTTATATAGATAAATAAATAAAGCTCAAATCCAGGTGATATCTTAGCCCATCCCTCCTGAATATAATTTAAAAATTGTTAGTGAAACATCAATTTAAACAAAATAAAAATTTTATTGTATATTGGAGGGTTACCCATAAAAATCTGGCATGAATCTAATTTTCTTTCCTATCAACTTTTCATTCTTATTAACCGGCCTGTCATTTCAAACAGAGATTTTTCCTCTGGTATACTGGAACAAACATCAGGCTTGTACGCAAAGTACTAACATTAGGATTCTTATTCTCTCCCTTAATAACCTTGCAAATTTGTTTTTCAAATATTTTTGTAGCCTTGTTCTCTTCTACAAAATGTGAATGTCAGACCCTAAGTTGTTTTTTATAAATAGCCTATGAAGTGTGCTAAAATTTGAATTGCCTTTATAGTAACGTTGAGGTAACTGTTCTTTTGAAAGAATATATAGATCTGTGACTCCTTCAGTTTTCTTTTAAAAATCTCTCTACATAACACTTGAAGCCCATTACTTTTAATGGCAAAAACAGCAATTCTAAACAATCATGATCTTTTGAAGATAAGGATGCAATGTATGAGCAGTGTGTTCCCAGAATAAAATTTAATAAGAATTCATGCTACAAGACAGGCTTTTCAAATGATGTGTTCTGTGCTGGGAGTGCACTGCAGAGAAGGCAACATGCTAAAGTATCTTCAGGAATTGGAAGGGCCTAGGTTCACTAATCATCCTCTCTACTTTCTATTTGTGACACTGGACATCCTGAAACCTCATTTGATTTAAAGACAGACTATCTATGGTGTAGTTATTTTGAAATAAAGTGACATAACATGTAACTTTTTCTTAAGGAAGGTCAATTTTTTATTTGAGCAGAGAGTAGATAATCACAATTGTATTTTAGTAAGTACCCAAAACATGTATATGCATCATGGAATAAGTCTTATATACCAAGTCATAAACATAGAGCATAGCTCTTCTGCTTTAGAACAGATAATAATTTATTAAAATATTTGTAACACTGTAAAAAATGTTTATATCCCTTAAAAAAGAGATAATTTGTCTTTAGAAACTGAGGTATGCTCATGCCTTAAAAATGTGTTTAACAGATAGATGCTTATTATATGTATTCTATAACAAATAAGAATTCATTTCATAATATATGACTACCACACAGAACAACCACTTTAAAAATATTTCCTCCAGGCTGGGCACGGTGCCTGTAATCCCAGCACTTTAGGAGGCCGAGGAGGGAGGATCACCTGAGGTCAGGAGTTCAAGACCAACCTGGCCTAAATGACAAAACTCAATCTCTGCTAAAAATATAAAAAAATGGCCAGTTGTCGTGGTGCATGCCTATGATCCCAACTACTCAGGAGGTTGAGGCAGGATAATCACTTGAACCTGGGAGGCAGAGGTTGCTGTGAGCCGACATGGCGTCACTGCACTCCAGCCTGGGCAACAGAGCCAGACACCGTCCCCACTCTCCCTCCC
>NW_012101422.1:90406-91329 GCF_000951045.1 Mandrillus leucophaeus
AAAATCCATGTATTTTATACTGCTTTAGCATGCAAACAACTCTGTAAGATATTTTTTCATTTAATTTATAATATGTATTTATTTATGTATTACAATACTGCAAAGATTAAAATTCACTTTTGTTGTTGTTGAGACCAGGTCTCGCTCTGTCACCCAGGCTGGAGAGCAGTGGTGGGATCTCAGCTCACTGCAACCTCCACCTCCCAGGTTCAAGTGATTCTCATGCCTCAGCCTCCTAAGTAGCTGGGACTACTTGCACCCACCACCACGCTTGGATAATTTTTGTATTTTTATTAGAGACAGGTTTCACCATATTGCCCAGGGTAGTCTCCAACTCCTGAGCTCCAGTGATCCACCTGCCTCAGCCTTCCAAAGTGCTGAGATTACAGATATGAGCCACTGTGCCCCGCCCTAAATTCATTTTTTTTAAAATATTTCTATTTCATTTTTATATATATCCAGAATGACAGGACAACATTTAGAAGAGATTAGAAACAACAACCACCACCACCAGATTTTCTATCCACACATTTATATACTCAGCTATACCCTTAAATGCCTTGGGTTATTATTATTATTATTTTTGTTGTTATTGTTTGAGACGGAGTCTCGCTCTGTCACTCAGGCTGGAGTGCAGTGGCGTGATCTCGGCTCACTGCAAGCACCGCCTCCCGGGTTCACACCATTCTCCTGCCGCAGCCTCCTGAATAGCTGGGACTACCAGCGACCACCACCACGTCCGGCTAATTTTTTGTATTTTCTTTTTTTTAGTAGCGACGGGGTTTCACCCTGTTAGCCAGGATGGTCTCGATCTCTTGACCTCGTGATCCGCCTGCCTTGGCCTCCCATAGTGCTGGGATTACAGGCGTGAGCCACCGTGCCCACGCCTTGGGTTATTGAAAGATTTTATTAACGTTAATTAA
>NW_012101422.1:96624-100111 GCF_000951045.1 Mandrillus leucophaeus
TCCTCAAAAAAATTTCTGATTACGTTGTTGTTTACTGCTAATGAGAAAAATCCATGTATTTTATACTGCTTTAGCATGCAAACAACTCTGTAAGATATTTTTTCATTTAATTTATAATATGTATTTATTTATGTATTACAACACTGCAAAGATTAAAATTCTCTTTTGTTGTTGTTGAGACCAGGTCTCGCTCTGTCACCCAGGCTGGAGAGCAGTGGCGGGATCTCAGCTCACTGCAACCTCCACCTCCCAGGTTCAAGTGATTCTCATGCCTCAGCCTCCTAAGTAGCTGGGATTGCTGGCACCCACCACCACGCTTGGATAATTTTTGTATTTTTATTAGAGACAGGTTTCACCATATTGCCCAGGGTGGTCTCCAACTCCTGAGCTCCAGTGATCCACCTGCCTCGGCCTTCCAAAGTGCTGAGATTACAGATATGAGCCACTGCACCCCGCCCTAAATTCACATTTAAAAAAAAATATATTTCTATTTCGTTTTTATATATATCCAGAATGACAGGACAACATTTAAAAGAGATTAGAAACAACAACCACCACCACCAAATTTTCTATCCACACATTTATATACTCAGCTATACCCTTAAATGCCTTGGGTTATTATTATTATTATTTTTGTTGTTGTTGTTTGAGACGGAGTCTCGCTCTGTCACTCAGGCTGGAGTGCAGTGGCATGATCTCGGCTCACTGCAAGCACCGCCTCCCGGGTCACACCATTCTCCTGCCGCAGCCTCCTGAATAGCTGGGACTACCGGCGCCCGCCACCACGTCCGGCTAATTTTTTGTATTTTCTTTTTTTTAGTAGCGACGGGGTTTCACCCTGTTAGCCAGAATGGTCTCGATCTCTTGACCTCGTCCTCCGCCTGCCTTGGCCTCCCATAGTGCTGGGATTACAGGCGTGAGCCACCGCGCCCACGCCTTGGGTTATTGAAAGATTTTATTAACGTTAATTAAGTGTCTCGTAGATGATGGTACATTATATTAAAATAAGCCTTCCTTTGTAAAATATTGATTTGAAGGTTAGGAATATGAGCTACTCTGAGAGTCATTTAAGAGTTTATCTAATTAATATTTATTCCCAATTTAATTTTATGTATTTCTAAATTGCTAAGAATTACATTAACAAACACATTTGTCTATTAGTCACCTCTTTCCGCTGCAGTTCTGAAAGTACACTACAGACATTTTATTAGGGGACAGCTCCAGTAACAGAAGGTTGAACAGATGGCTTATTTCCAATTTTATTTTTCCAGTAATAAAAGGGCTTTCATTGTTGTTAACATCTAAAGTTCATTCAAGAAGATACCTACTATGACAGATTTTTTTTTTAAGAAAAGGAAAAACATACTAGCTAATTAGCTAAGAAAGAAGCTTTGCATTTTGTGACAGAAGCTTTTTCCATTGGCTTTAATCAAAAGAAAAATTAAACTGATAGAAATTTTTCTTTTAAGTTTACAAATCTTTTGTTTTTCTCAGTTTTAGCAATAAAAAATAAAGCAAAAATAGAAAAATCATGACAGCAAAGAAGAGGGAAGATGAAAAATGATGAAGTACAGAAGTAAGAAATATTTTTTAAGTTTTATTTTCAGAATGTAATGATTTATGGAAAAGATAATCTATCCTCAAAGAAATAGAATTTATATTTGTTACTATGAAGGCTTTATATTTTAACTTCATCTTTTTTCTTTCTGAATCAGTTTATTTTAAAATTTGTTTTAAATCAAAATTTAATATGCACACATTTTATTTTCAAAAAATATATGGGGCCAGGCACAGTGGCTCATGCCTATAATCCCAGAACTTTGGGAGGCTGAGGCAGGCGGATCACTTGAGTCCAGGAGTCCGAGAGCAGTTTGAGCAACATGGTGAGACCCTGTCTCGACAAAATGTTAGGAAATTAGCCATGCATGGCAGTGCATGCCTGTAGACCAGATGCTTGGGAGGCTGAGATGGGAAGATCCCTTAAGCCCAAAAGTTAGAGGCTACAGTGAGCCTTGATTGGGCCAGTGCAGTCCAGTCTGGGTGACAAAGCGACACCCTGTATCAAAAATAATACATATATGTATATGAATTTTGATTCAATTCTTTTGAAAATTGGTCAGTCTTGCTATAAGAAATAAAATATAATAATATGATATTTAGGACAAGAACATACATAGAAAAAGACTATATAAAGGAGACTGAGTAGAAGCAAATAGCAAGGTGAGAGTAAATGATATTCTGGGTCCGTTTTAACTCAGTGGCTGGGGTATTGACAACATTATATATAAAAAAAAATTGGATAGCTAAGATCCAATTGCAATGAAAAAGAATAAAGAAAACTGTGCTGGGTTCTGTAGTTATGCATTGACCAGGTGCAGAGGCAGTGAGATATAGTGTTTGATGTGCATGGTCTCTTAATTTGGGTTGAAGTCCAAATCCTGATTCTTCCCCTTAACAATTTTATATTGGCTTCAGTCAGCTGTTAACTCAGTTGTGCATGCCTGTGGGATTGTAGTAGAATTAAAGATGCAACGAACATCTACAATATTTGCACTGCTATTCCTGATACACAATGGGAGCTGAGTACGTATTAGCAACTATCATAACGCTAAATTTTCCTCAATACAATTATCTAATTTCTAAATTGAATATTTTATATGTAAAATACAAGATTATTTGAGGAGAACATTCCTTCTTTGTGTATTTATTATGATATTTAAAAGAGGCAACACTTCTAATGTAGATGGTCTATTTTATAAGCACCATAATTAATAGATATCTAATTTTGCCATCACATAGACTCGTACTATGAATGAGTGCACATTGTTACATTCATAGTATGGGCTGAGATTTTGAACCATCAGTTAAAAGCCATATTGAATTCCCAAGAAAGAGTAGTGAGTATTATTTTTACTACTGTGCCAGAAGGTACCAGATACCTCTCAGCTTTACAATTGCTGTATGATAGATTTCACCCTAATATTAGAGCTGGAAGACTGCACACTACATTTCCCAAATTCCATGTTCTATATTCTTCCAATGAGAAGTAATGGTGGTAGAATAAAGGGTAAGATAGTAAGTGAAACCACTTCTTTTTTTTTTTTCTGATTTCTGGAAATGACGGCATAAGTAGCAATGGCAATAGCAATGGGCCAGCACGTGTGGCCAGCCTAAGTGTGATCATAGGCCCAGTAGTTTCTACTCTGAATACACTTTCATTTTTGCTCTTCCATTCCTTCAATTAAGATTCCGCCAAAGATATGACCGATTTACTGCATTAAATTTTCTTCCTTCAAAATGGATTCTCTTTCTCTGTTAAAACTTTACTTAATAGTCATCACATTTACTGATTATAACCATTAGTAATAATAGATCTCTAGCTCCAGAGTTTTGGATAGAACCTGATATTTGAATAAAGACTTAATAACTGTTAATTGCGTGTATGAATTGCTGCAATTCATTATATGCTAGTTTATGTAATATAATT
>NW_012101422.1:100731-102365 GCF_000951045.1 Mandrillus leucophaeus
AAAAAATCTATAGATACTGATTATTGAAAAAATTTAGAAAATAGATATTGAATAAACATATATTAATGAGGCAGAGTTAAGTAAATGTTAACATTAACGGTCATGGGGTCATAACCAAAGAATCCAAATTCGTTAAAAACATGCAAATTTATTATGGTCCATCAATGAGCTAGGTTGCAAAATGAAGTACATATAGACTATTTCCTAAAGTCATTGCTTTTCCATCAGAACTTAAGGGACCCTACAAGAAAAGAATAAGTAACTTAACACAGGATACCTCAAATTTATAAAAATGTACAATAATTTCAAATCTTTAAGAGGAAAAATAAAAGATGAAGAAATTTTCAAATTTGCTTGAATAAAAGACAACTGTTTTCACAGAACATCTCCAGAGGCTAGTCTTCTGTGAAAAACATTTAGAGAATTATTACAAACAAATGACATGATTTAATTAATGTTTTATAGATCCCTTGGTTGCTTTATAAAACTTCAGAGTAGTCCATATGCAAACAATGAAGCTTTTTCAGAATCTCAGGTGAGAGAAAGTGGAAGTTTAATTTGCTAGTTGTGCAGACTTCTATTTACTTTGAGTAGTAAATCTCATTTATTTTGAAGTTGTGACTTATATTTTGCAATTCTTTGATAAATCCATGTTTTAGAAAAGTGATATAATTAAAAATACTAAAATTTTCCATTTGTAATTTCTGGGATCTTTTCTCCTTGAAAACCCATTCCCTAAATTGCCTTCGTGAAAATAGACTCCTACATTTTATTTGGATCTATAAAATTTTTCTCTGCCTATATGGATCAACACAAAACTGATTTTTGTATGGTACAGAATAGTAATTAAATTTAACTGACTCTGGATATTTTATTAAATAATTCACTCTTTCATCATTTTTGAGCAAAGTTATATAATTTTTAGAAATTCTACTTATTAGTATTATTTTTTATTTAAAATTTATTTTTTGTAAAATGTATAAATATGATATGTGTACATCAACGAGTTCTGACATATCCACTACTCTAATTAAATCATTGAATATTCCTATCTCCCCTGAATGTTCCTATCCACCCAGAATGTTCTCATCTTCCTGGAATGTTCCCAGGTTTCCACTTTCAGTCAGGGACTCACTCTTACTACAGAAAACAAATAATTTAATTTCTTCTAGCCTTTATATTTATCTCATGAGAAATCAGAAATCACTCATATTATTGTTCACAGTAATATACTGTGCCATTTATTTCTGAATATTCAATAATTATTTTATCATTGTTTTTCAGTTGTTTGAGTAGTTATAACCAGTTATTGAATTATTTTTTGTGGAGTTTCTTTTAATTGTAGCTTGATTTTTTGAGAAAATTTGTGAGATTTTAATCTTTCTTTCTTTATGTTATATTTTCTGTACAAATGAACCCCTTTCCCTAATTTTCTTCTGGGTCTATCATACACATTTCTTAGACTATATAATAATGCCCCCCAAGTTACTGAAACTCCATTTATTTTTTCAGTCCTTCCCTCTGCCCCTCTCTTTTGCAGTGTTAGATCTACTATTGGGCCCATTTGGTAAATTTTAATTTATGTATTATAATATTCAGTCCTCAAATGTACAGATGATTTCTTTTTATAGTTT
>NW_012101422.1:109955-111478 GCF_000951045.1 Mandrillus leucophaeus
AGAATAAAGGGTAAGATAGTAAGTGAAACCACTTCTTTTTTTTTTTTCTGATTTCTGGAAATGACGGCATAAGTAGCAATGGCAATAGCAATGGGCCAGCACGTGTGGCCAGCCTAAGTGTGATCATAGGCCCAGTAGTTTCTACTCTGAATACACTTTCATTTTTGCTCTTCCATTCCTTCAATTAAGATTCCGCCAAAGATATGACCGATTTACTGCATTAAATTTTCTTCCTTCAAAATGGATTCTCTTTCTCTGTTAAAACTTTACTTAATAGTCATCACATTTACTGATTATAACCATTAGTAATAATAGATCTCTAGCTCCAGAGTTTTGGATAGAACCTGATATTTGAATAAAGACTTAATAACTGTTAATTGCGTGTATGAATTGCTGCAATTCATTATATGCTAGTTTATGTAATATAATTGTTGTAAGTTGATACTACAAGTAATCATGTATAGTAATAATAAATGCATGTTTGACAATATACTTAATAGTATCAGTCAGCATTATATTAATATTATTTCAAAGTTCTTTGTCATTTATAATTCTCCATTTTCAATGATACATTGACTCATTTGGTCTTTTGAGTATTCAAGTGAGTCTAGATACATAGGAACTGAGATTTAAAACAGGAAACTGGCCAGGTGCGGTGGTTCATCCCTGTAATTCCAGCAATTTGGGGGACCAAGGCAGGCAAATCACTTGAAGTCAGGAGTTCAAGACCAGCCTGGCCAACATGGTGAAACCCCATCTCCACTAAAAATAGAAAAATTAGTCAGATGTGGTGGCACACACCTGTAGTCCCAGCTACTCAGGAGGCTGAGGTAAGAGAATCACTTGAACCTGGGAGGCGGAAGTTGCAGTGAGCTGTGATCACCCCACTGCATTCCAGCCTGGGTGGCACAGTAAGACTGTCTCAAAATAAACAAATAAATAGGGAACTATGTATATGATTTCAGTAAATGTTAATTATAAACAGTATTATTCCTTCATCATCAATATTATTAATACATTAATTAAAACATATTAATTCAAATATTTCAAGAAATGTGTTAGGTATTTTACTTAATTCAAAATAAATGCCACATTTTAAATCATTGATATTTTCATTATCATAAGTATAAACAAAAGATACCCTCATTAACTATATATTCATAATAAGTTCATCATTTATTTAAACTAATATTGAAAGAAATGTATTTATATATACATATATGTATATACATCTCAAATATATATATAGAAATGTATACACCTATATAAATGTCTAAAAATAGTATATTTCACTTTAGTTCTATTTCTACAATTTTTAAAAAAATCTATAGATACTGATTATTGAAAAAATTTAGAAAATAGATATTGAATAAACATATATTAATGAGGCAGAGTTAAGTAAATGTTAACATTAACGGTCATGGGGTCATAACCAAAGAATCCAAATTCGTTAAAAACATGCAAATTTATTATGGTCCATCAATGAGCTAGGTTGCAAAATGAAGTACATATAGACTATTTCC
>NW_012101422.1:111958-147477 GCF_000951045.1 Mandrillus leucophaeus
TGGTACAGAATAGTAATTAAATTTAACTGACTCTGGATATTTTATTAAATAATTCACTCTTTCATCATTTTTGAGCAAAGTTATATAATTTTTAGAAATTCTACTTATTAGTATTATTTTTTATTTAAAATTTATTTTTTGTAAAATGTATAAATATGATATGTGTACATCAACGAGTTCTGACATATCCACTACTCTAATTAAATCATTGAATATTCCTATCTCCCCTGAATGTTCCTATCCACCCAGAATGTTCTCATCTTCCTGGAATGTTCCCAGGTTTCCACTTTCAGTCAGGGACTCACTCTTACTACAGAAAACAAATAATTTAATTTCTTCTAGCCTTTATATTTATCTCATGAGAAATCAGAAATCACTCATATTATTGTTCACAGTAATATACTATGCCATTTATTTCTGAATATTCAATAATTATTTTATCATTGTTTTTCAGTTGTTTGAGTAGTTATAACCAGTTATTGAATTATTTTTTGTGGAGTTTCTTTTAATTGTAGCTTGATTTTTTTGATAAAATTTGTGAGATTTTAATCTTTCTTTCTTTATGTTATATTTTCTGTACAAATGAACCCCTTTCCCTAATTTTCTTCTGGGTCTATCATACACATTTCTTAGACTATATAATAATGCCCCCCAAGTTACTGAAACTCCATTTATTTTTTCAGTCCTTCCCTCTGCCCCTCTCTTTTGCAGTGTTAGATCTACTATTGGGCCCATTTGGTAAATTTTAATTTATGTATTATAATATTCAGTCCTCAAATGTACAGATGATTTCTTTTTATAGTTTTCTTAAATTTTCTGAAATTTAACATTTATTCATTAATTATGTCTGTTTTTTACTTTATATTTTTAGCACATTTAGAATTTTAGTTTAAATTTTTGATAATCCCAACATCAGTGTCTTCAACAGATCTCTATTTACTCTTTAACTTTTGGTTGTGTGTTCATTTTCCTACCTTTTCGTGTAATTTTTATTGTATGCTGCATGCTGCAGATTCTATGTATGTGGATTTGATCACTTTCCCTTAAAGAAGTGTTGAATTTTGTTGTTTCAGATAATCAATTCATTGGCAGATACTTTATCACATTGAGATGGATTTAGGATTGTTATTAACAATTTGGAGTCATTATTACTTTCAGGCTAGTGTAGTCTTATGTAGACTTTTGTAGTCTGTACTGAATGCATGGAATGTTCTGCAAGGCCTCTCCAGTTTTGCCTGTTGAAACTACAGTATCTCCCAGTACTCATGCAAATACACAATATCTGAATAGTGCTCCCGAGAAAAGACCTACCATCATTGACCTATGGCATTGAGGGAAGATGCTGTGTATAATCCAACTCAGTGGTTCTCAACCAGGGTAGATGTGCATATTTGACAATTTCAATATGTTGTGATATTACTGGATGTCACACAATAAGGGGGCAACTGGTGTTAGTGTTACTGATGTCTAATGGGGAAGAAGCAGGAGTGGTGCTAAATATATGCTACAACTTCCCAGAACAAAGAAATATCCAGTATGTGCATAGCACTTACATAGGTCAATTTTATAAGATTTGAGTATTTGCACATACAGTTTTTGAGCCACAAAATAGGAAAATGGAAGTGGTACATTTAAATAGTCGTATTGTATTTGTAATGACAGAAGTCTTAAAATCTAGTATCAAAAAGTTATTGTTAAATATCAAGAATATGTTACATTAACCTCCAGAATCAGATATTTTTTTAACCAACAAGTATGCTAATAATAATGATTTTCTGCTGGCATGATGAGTTTGAGTAGGTGTAATTAATTTTCTAAAGTGTAAAAATTTGAAGATAAAAGTAATCTATATCTATCTAAAACAACATCAGAAAATTCTACATTCCACAAGTCAGTATTTGACAAAAATGAGCCATTTATTTTTGTTGTGCAATATCTAATGACTGTAGCTAGTTACATCACATCCACTTCTCAGCACAATATTCAGTAAAAAGGCTGGTAAGTGAAAGTACAGTTTTTCATTTGGTGATAATCAATCTATATTCACTTAATATATAACCCTGTAACCCAGATAAAACCCAGATAGAACTTTTAGTAAAACAACTCAGAAATGTACATTTCCTTAACCAAAAAAAAGAGCCCATTAATAACATACAATAGGCAATCATGTGCAGACTAATTATCACAGTTTGTTTCAAAGGCTATATATGAATTTAATGGTTTTGCTGCCAGATGTACTCAACACAGCCGTAACACAGTCGTAACGTGCTTTGCCTCACTGAGTGCTCAAGATGTTTTCATTCTTGACATGCAATAGAGTACTTTTAAAAAGGCATAATAAAAAAGAAAGAAAACTAGTAGTTGTTTAGCAAATTGGAGATATTTTACAAGCAGAGACATTGTAGCCTTGTATCCCCTATGCTTATTTCAAAAACTTACACATTCTAGTTAAATGTTTG
Organism: Mandrillus leucophaeus; assembly: GCF_000951045.1. Classification (NCBI taxonomy): domain Eukaryota; kingdom Metazoa; phylum Chordata; class Mammalia; order Primates; family Cercopithecidae; genus Mandrillus; species Mandrillus leucophaeus. The sequence goes on from NW_012101422.1 coordinate 114,418, forward strand.
TTAAAAAAATAACTAGGTACAAATTTCAACTTAGGTAAATATTGAATATGTATTATTTTGATCACATTTTATTGAACATTTATATTGCAATTATGTCCATGAAATAGTTAATGCTTGTATCTTCCATTTATCAAGGATTTTATAAAGCATTTTCTTGTACCTTAACCTAATTTGACCTCATAACATAAATAATAAGTCTGTTTCAATTTAATTATAAATACAAAATTTTGAATGAATTGGACTTATTTGCCAAGCCATATTATAGAGCAAAATGAAGGCAATTTTTTTAAAAAAGAAGGGGGAAGGAAAGTAGGACAAAAAAAGGAAGGAAGGAAGGAAGGAAGGAAGGAAGGAAGGAAGGAAGGAAGGAAGGAAGGAAGGAGAAGAGAGGAAGAGAGGGAGGGAGGAAGGAAGAAAGGAAAGGGGATGGAGGCAGAGAGGGAAGAAAGGAAGGTTGGAAGCAGAAAATAAAGAAGAAAAGAAAAGAAAAGAAAGATAAAATTGTTTTTAAATCAGGATTGAGGGTGACTGTTGCTCCTAATCTGCTGAAGCCAAGTTTCATCAGGAATTCAATATGTTAATTAACCACAGGAAAGAGTAAATGGTACATTGCAAAGTCATACTGCATATATTTACCAAAAATACATTTATTCATCAAGATATCTACTTTTATATTCATTGCTTTGAATAGACAAAGACACTGCTGCCACAGGTTGGTATCAATGTTGTGTACCTAAAATAAATGTTCTCTCTCTGAAGACTATCTGGTGTAAAAAGTGTGTGTGTTGTGTGTGTGTGTGTGTGTGTGTGATACAATATGTAAATATATTTTCCCATAGAACTTTGTCATCAAAACTCCCAAAATAGAGAAAAAATAGTACTGTAAAAATTACTGCAAAAATATGTAAAAAGTTAAGGTAAATTTAAAACAATAAAAGAAAGTAAAAAAAAACAGTTGGTGGGTTGTTCGCAAAGCTCCTTTGCATTCTCCTTTGCAATGTGATTTGCCTGCTCTTCTCATCAATGGTAGAGACTGTTTCCTCAACCCTCGAATTCTGAACGTGGCTTGTGACTTGTCTAGGTCAACAGAGCATGGAGGAAGTGAGCTTTTGCCCACCCAAAGCTTAAGTGCTTAAGTCTCAAGAAGCTTTGTGGTTTTAACTGTGCCCTTTTGAAACACAGTCCTAATGTGGCCATTTAAAGAAGCGCAATATAGTGCAATCCAGCCTACTAGAGGATACAAGATCTGTAGGCTCTCAAGCCAGCAGCCAGTGACACTTGCAGGCATGTGAGTGCCAGTCTTGAACCATTAAGTTCAAGTTTCAAGGCACCAGATGAATGCAGTCTCACAAGTGATTACAGAGAAGACAGCAAAAGTACTTTTCTGCTGACCCTAGCTCAAACTACCAGCCCACTCGTGTGAGAACAATTAAAAAATACTGCTGTTTTAACCTAGTAAGTTTGAGGATAGTTCCTTATACAGCAATAGGTAACTGACACATAGAATTTCCTGAGGAAGTAACGTCTGCTACACATGGAAACCCTGTGATGAAGTGGTGGGTAAAGTTACTGTATGAGGACAGAGGGGAGAGCACAGCTGTCAAAGATACTGTAGGTTCTTTGTTGGAAGCTGCAAGTATTTTATTATTTCTGGAGCAAAGTTAGGTATAGGAAGAGGTGTGGCCCGAGACTTTATCAGAAACATCATATAATTTGGAGGATTTTAAATTTTATAAAGTTGCAATAGAGTAGTATTGAAATATTTTTAAAAGGGGTGTAAACCTTATTTTAATTTAAACATGATCACTCCAGTAACTAAACCTGCGAACACATTTTGAGAAAAAAAAAACACACACACTGGCCACTGGGACAGATATTTTCATGGTTTCGCAAAAGGGGATGGAGAAGTAAAGTAGAAGTGTAATAATAATTTATTTAAAGAAAGAAAAAAATTAATTTAGTTTGGGATTATTTCCATTGATATTAAAGACATTTTATACATGAAAAATGATTACAACCGTGATTCACACAAATTGTAAAGATTCTGATTTCAATAGAAAATATTGTGTAAAAAATCAGAGGCCATATCTTGTACAATGGATAAGGTAAAATAATAAATTAAAACAAGGTAAAGAGTAGCACACATGTTTAAATTGATGGTAGTTTGAAATGTACATAATATAGTTTAAAAGGAAATGTAATATTATCTGAAGACTTATAATCTAAAAGTTGTAATTTCCTATTCAAACGGTTTGTAGACTTTTAGTTTCATGAAGAACAATGTTGAAGTACAAGAAAAAAATGTTTTTATTTAAAATCATCACAAGCAATAGCGAGAAGTAGCTTTTGCATTTTTTCTATCAGACAGAGTTCTGTGCAATTTTTCTTTGTACATAAATGGCTGGAATAGGAGCATAGAAAATATTATTCGTCTCTATATGCAAACGTAAAATAAAGGGTACTGAGATACATTGGAGGAGACTGAAAATGGCATTGCATTATAAATAAATGAAAGGCTAGAGTTTGTGTCGTCTGTCATTCACGTTGGTAATAGTTAACATTAAACACGTGTTACTACTATCAGAAGTGAGAAAAATTAACATACTTTCTGATACTTTCCAGGAAATATTTTAGAATACATCATCCTTCCTATTCTCCTGTATTCAATAAAGTACAATTAAGGGATATAAATGATTATTTTCCAAAAGTAGGTTTTATTCTGTGTTGGTCTTCTTTGACAAAGGTTTTGCCTGCTCTCAGAACGATTGAAGATTTTAACAGCTATGTGGCTGACACATTCATAGAGTGTGGCTGTAGAATGGCTGGCAACTCTTATACAAGTTATTAAGTAAATCTTTGAACAAGCACCTAACTTTTCTTGATGTGGTCCAATGCATTTAAAATAAAAAATATGCTTTTTAGGAAACAGTACATTTAAAATCTTTTGGTGATGAATTTAACCATAATTTTTCATAAATCTTGGAATGATTTTTTCTCCTTAAATAATAAATCAGTTTTTCCTTATCCTAGTTTTTCAGATTGACTACAAGTATTGGATGGGAAATGATTTATATAAATGAAATGTTTCCTATAAAAGAATTTTTGTCAAAAAATTCACAGTTATAAACTATATGTATTTTTTCTAGTTCACTTTTATTCAAAGTCCCTGAAAATATGAATGAGAAAATAACTGTTCCTCTTAACTTTCACAGAACTAACCATCATGCCAAAGTGACTTTCAGCATTGAACTACATTTCACAATACCTGCATTCTCTTTTTTACTCCAGCTTGCTGGTAAGACTTTGAGCAAGTCACTTAATCATTTTATTGGTGAGCTTAATAGAGAGACATTATTTAGTTTACCTATGTGATGTGCTTCCAGGGACAGAAAGAAATGCAAAGTTCATTCAGAGAATAATTCCATACCAATAGTGTTCCAATGACTGAAAGCCAAATTATGTATTCAATGCTATTTGTATGAGGTCAACACCTGAACATATTATTAGACAGTAAAGTATTTATTCTAATAACTTGCTCAGATTATCTAGACTTAAATGCAAAAGTATTGAGTTACATCCCTAGCAAAAAATTCCTGAGATTAACAAGTAAAGACAAATTCATGAAATGGAGAGCTGACTGTAGACTTAGATGAAGTTGCTGAGGTTATGATAGAAATGTGTGTGTATGGAAAGATGGCTAAAGAAAATTGCTGCAAAGAATCTCATTTCTGCATAATTAGGCTTTAATCACTGAAAGACAGGAAGATTGAAACTTTTTCCCTTTATTCACTATTTTTATAATATCAGGTACAGGATCTGACACCTCTCTCTCTCTAGTCTCTCTGCTTCCCTCTCTCTCTCACCGCCATCCCCCTCTGTCTCTTTACACACACACACACACACACACGCACGCGCGCGCGCATCTGAAGCTATACATTACAATTTTGACTATGAGCAGTTTTGGAAAAGATACACCACAGAAAACATAAATAAAAAGTAATCAAAATATTTTTTGAGGTATTTGTTTGGAAGACAAAAAACTACTCCCAGACACCTTTTAATCTTTGCCTCCAAAAATAACCATTAATAGCATTTTATTCTGTTATCAAATAACCATTAATAGCAATAATATTTTTAGAAACGTTTCTTAAAATGGGCATTATTTTTAAATGCCCTTAAAGATGTAAGATATAATATGTTAAGATGCATTGCTTTTTATGCTCTCATATGTGTTTCTTTAATGCTAACCTGTTACTGGCAATTAGATCTATTTCACAAAGATAATGAAGTTAATTTGGGATTAAAAAAAGGTTTATTGTCAGCCTCACCTTCTACGACTCATTCATTTAATACCAACTTAAGACAATAACATTAACATATTATCTACCATGTCCTACATGCTATTCCAATAGATTTTCAAATACTGAATGATTTAATCATTTAATGAATTTTTGATTTTTATAAGGATTTTAGAGATAAAGAAACTCATTTTACAGAAAAAGAAAATAAGAATATGAGAGAAATTTATGTTCCAGAAAGTCACATGCTGGTTAATGGTAGGACTGGTGCAATTCTCCCAGCTGTGTTTTCACTCACCACTCTACACTACCTCATCTGCTTACGCATGGATGATGTGATTTTATTATCACATGCATTGAGAGTTCTAATATACAGCTAGCTAAACTAAATACTTCACAGTAATTATTTTTAAAAATCATTTTAAAATATATTGCCAGTGAATCAAGTGTTTTAGAATGCATACACAAAGTTACAAAAAATATTTCATATAGATACTTGCATTACCTGAATTACACTGAGAACATCATTATTCAGCCATCTAGATACTCAAACACACCACCATCAATAGTCAAGTTCATTTATCTTTAATGTTAAGATACATAACATTGTGTTATTTTAAACGGAGTTGAAAGTAGAATTTACTCATTTATCCCGACATGTGCAATATGATCGCCAGATCAGATTGTACCATCAATGAGCTGAATATTTGGAGAACATTGTCTCTTTGTAAAATCAATTCATATGACCTGCTCTAATTGTTTTTATGCAAGTGTTGCACAACATTTCCATGTTATGAAGTTCTGCTTCTTATTTTAGTTTGCCCTGGAACAAACTATAAAAATTAAGTGCAAGGCAAATATTTCATCCAAATCATTTTTATTCCATTCTCTGTAGTTGGTAGAATTTGCATGCTTTTTATCAAGTTACATTTTCTGTGTTTTGCTTTCTCTTATTTTCCTTTCAACTTGCTTTTGTCATTTATTCATTTTACTCTCCTGCATTATGCATACATTCTATAGCATTATGCACATACATATGCATATATAAGCTATGTGTTAACTATAAACTATTTGTAAACATAGTTACAAATAATACTGAATAATAGAGAAATATATAGTTGTATTAATATGTTCTCACACACTAATAAACTTATGTCCAAGACTGGGTAGTTTATAAAGGAAAGAGGTTTAATGGACTCACAGTTCCACATGGCTGGCGAGGCCTCACAGTCATGGTGGAAGACAAAGGAGGAGCAAAGGCACATCTTACATGGCAGCAGGCAGGAGAGCGTGTGCAGGGGAACTGCCCTTTGTTAAACCATCAGATCTCATGAGAATTATTCCCTATCATGAGAACAGCATGAGAAAAACCTGCCCCCATCATTCAATTACCTCCCACGGAGTCCCTCCAAGGACATGTGGGAATTATGGGAGCTAAAATTGAAGATGAGATTTGGGTAGGAACACAATGAAACCATATCAATAGGCAAATGAATTAAATAGCATTATAAAGGTATGAGGGCTTCATTTTCATTTAGAATGTCATAAGCACTTTCACATAAATTTATATAATTTGCATACATGAAACTTTCAATGCTTGCCTAATCTACTACTAAAAATCTGTACCACAGTTAACTATTTCTGATACAGTGAATCTGGTCAGTGTTCTCCAAATTGCTCACCAGCTTCTGTGTTTAACTCATTAGGTATCTAATAACAGCTATTGATTTATATGTATTCCATGGAACGAATTTAACATTCTAGACTTATAGTTAGTTAACACAAAAGCAAATATTCCTCAAAATTTTCCTGTCAATATCTGACATTCAGATGTCCGTCACTCCATGGAGGTACACAAACTTTCCGGAAACAAACAAAAAAACCTTCTTATTTTTGTCAGAGCCCAAATTCTCTCCCTTTATTACAGGGAAATTGTTTGTTAGGTAAATGCTTTGATCAGCATAATGACATGAAAGATAAGTCTCTCCTAGGGCCGTGTTTAATAAAACATAGTTATTCAATGTTCTGCCAGTCAGGTACTGACTGCAATTTTTGAAAGGACATTTTTCTTAGACAAAGGTGAAAGTTACATTTTACTCATAGTAGTGAAAATTTAGTAGAGAGTGTTGAAAAATGTTCTAGGTCAAGAAAAATAAGAGAGAGAGATAAAACATAAAGATATGAAATGGATAGGTAAATTTAATTTTTACTTTTGAATTTATGCAATTAGAATACTGTGTCTGTGTTCCTATGAAAACTTCGGTAGTTTCTCCATGTCTACTTTGAGACATATATCCATATATTAATACTACCTCAGTGTGAGGACAGAACAATAGCAAGACTGCTGTTTTGTGGACATCTCTAGTTCTGTGGCACTATTATTTCTTGGATATGAAGATCATCTCATATTCTTCTCCAAGTGTTTCCTCTTGGAGCTCAAAAATAATTAAGCAAATAGACACCTTTGAAAAATTCAATGAGGCCTATTATGCAAGGAAAATAACGTTTCTACTTGTATTTCCTTAAACTTTACATTCAACTTGCAATTCTCACTGTATTTATAAATGAAATAAGATTTTGATAAAATTAAAACTGCGTAAGTCATCACTTGTTCTTCGGTTTATGCTCAATTAACTTGTAAATTTGACAGATTAAATTTTTCTAACCATCTACAACTATTTATAAATTTCATTAAATAATCATGACACTTCAGATTACAATTACAAGTTCAATATGTCTAATTCTTTCAAGCACTTCAAAACACTTAATAAATTAGACTTTAAGAGCCAGTATGCAATTTGCTGAATTCCATCTGCCTGCCAGAGAGACCACCGATGTGCCACAAGGTTAAGAATTTGTGAATTTAAAACCATAGGTAGGGATGCTGGAGAGCAGAGCTTGAAGACATAGACCTGAATGAGGATGAGTTAATTTAATTTGTGCCATAGGTAATGCTAAGACAGAAGTGATATTAAAATGGCCATAGGATGTTTGTAAACTTGATCCTATGTTCCTCTCTAGAGGTTTCCAAGGATAACTGATATATCAAAAATAAAGACACATTGAAATTATATATATATAAAAATAATATGTAAGTATGTATATATGTGTATACATGTGCTAGGTTGTTACCAATTATTAACAAATGTCTTATCACTTGGATATATTATAATTATGTATTTTTAATTTTTATGTTCTGTTAATGAAGTTTCAAGCATTTTGGTGCAATAGTTATCATGGTGACAAGTTTCCAAAATTACCTTGAAAATATGCATCTTAAAATTCTTGAAGCAGTATGTATTGCTGAAATAATTGTTTTTTCAATTTTGCTTTATCAACTGGTTTTCTCAGGATTCTGTTACCTATATAAACCAATTAAAAAAAAAACTGGTGTGTTCCATGTGGAAAGATGAGATATGTAGAAGGATGTTGACTATATTTAAAATATAAATATCATTTATACTTCATTTGTTTGTAAATATCCATTTGTAATAATATAATTATTACATACATGAGCATATATATACACATATATAAATGCTACAGTTCAAAACATTTTGAAATTGTAACTCCTCTAGGATGTCTACATTGTATTGGTTTGCACTATCTTATGAGTAATAACAACAATGTGGGATTGCGAAAGTTTTTGAGCACTTTCTAGTTTCTAGGTGCTACCCTAAGCATCTTCTTGGTTACTGGCTAGGGTTATTTTTCATTTTTAAAATTGTTTCACAAATATTATAAATGGTCTTTGAAATTATTTAATTTAGATTTCTTGTGGTGTTTATGTTTTTATTCTTTTGTTTCGTATTTCAAGTGAAAAGGAGGTTGACTGGTCTATTATTATTGTAGTGCAACTAAAAGCTTTTATTTTACATTGCATTCATGAATCATATTAATTACAAGGTGATGGCTCGTATTTTTTTCACTTTGAAATCTTTGGATTTGTCATGATTTACATCATCTAAGACTCTCTATATTTTCCTAAACTCTGAAAAAACCTCAGAATTAAAAATTCACGAAGTGCTGCCCTCAATGCCTTTTTAGAGCTTTCTGGATATATATTTTCAAGCATATTTCATCTTTATTGGTTTGTTCTTATTTTCTTTCTTGAATCTGTTGTGAAAATATTCCATATATTTATTTAAATATTTATGTTAATATTCATAAACTATATTTTAAAATTTTAACTTTTCTTCATAAATTGATCATTATCCTGTCTCTTCAGCATCACTATATACATGTTGTTGCATTTTTCAACCCATTTGTTTTCAGCAGATGTGTTTATTTCCAATTTTTAAGATATGTTTGTGTTAATTTTATTGTTTTATCTTGTTTCTAACTCAATTTGTCTTTTAATTTTGATAATTAACTTATCCCTTAAATGTATTATAAAAATCACTATATTTAGTTCAATTGATAACTGAATAAATTAATCAATTGGCATACGAATTTACTTAGTCTAATTTAGATTTCTTGGAATATTTATCACATTTTATATAATTACCCATAGAATGTTTACCTACCTCAATGGGCCTTAAACTCACACATATGTATGGCTATATATGATATCCCTCTAGTTAGGATATATTTATAATTGGGATATATCCTAACTATGAATTGTACATATATATCCCATTCAGCATTATGTTCCCTTTGCCTAGCAGCAGGTCTGGTATGTACAACTTATCCAATAAATATTAGTTAAAAAGGATCTAGCCTATCTGCTAGTCATACATATTTGCATGTTTTTTTCTTATTAAGTTATATTTAACTCCATAGTTAAAAAGAGTTTCTTTATTTTTCTTCCACTAGCGTTGGAACTAATTTATCGATTTCAGTAAATTCTAATTGGCATATGATAGTAAACTGTTATATAATAACTGTTAAATGAGAAATTGTTTTACTATAAATTATCTTCTTCTAATAGCTTTTTTTTCCCACAGCAGATTTCTCTTTTTTTCTGGTAGCAGAAATCCCCATCTGATGCCAATTCCTCATCATAATAAGGGAATGTAATCAAGGATTTGCTAATAATATGAATAGATGTGCAGTGACGGACAGAGGTGGTATAGTGGGTTTATTCTTCTTAGGGCAGTGGCCGTGTGCTCTGTAACCCAAGGGTGAAAGCTCATGCACTCTTAGCAACAAGTAAATTGTAATAATATGCCCCAGATATTTCTTCATTTATTTGTAAATTATATACAGCTTAGTCTATTCTGAAAATATACAGTTTTTAAAAATTTGTAAAACAAAGATACTTTTCTTTACTATGTAAAATTAAATGTCACTAACTAAGAGTAAAAATATTTACTTGGCCAATTTTGTTCACTTGGGAGCTTCAGCACTTACTGATCATTAGAGTTACTCTGATTTTTGTCTTTCTTGAGTACTGACGTTGAGCTAGTCCTTTGTTAGTCACCTTATTTTATCAATAAACATTATTTTGTAGTTAGTATCAGTTACTGTTGCTTGCAACTGCAGAAAAATAATAAGGAAAGTAAAGTTAATATTAAAGTATAGATAAGGTACCCTCAAGGACATGTGTGGTATTGGGCCAAGATATAGAAAAAGCCACAGATATCTACTATCTTAGACACATTCACAGGATTGAAGGAATGCTTAGAACACTGAAAAGGGTACTTGGTTAGACATATATTAGTCAATTTGAGGAAGGGATTGCATGACTCTACTGGCACTCACCAAATGCCATACACTCCCATGACCTTCTATTACTCCATTGCTTCTTGTCACAAACTTCACTTAAAGTAAACTTAAAAAATAAAACTTAAAAAAAGGTATAAAATACGTTTGTGTTTTTGTTTCCTTTTTTTTTTTTCAGCAATATAGTCAGTTAACTTGGCTCCATGGGAAATAATTTATGTTTATTTTTTTCAGAATTACCTAATTTTTCAAAGGATTGTATGGTAAAATTGATCCAGCTTTATCCATTCTCTCAGTTGTGCCTTATGTCAGATTTATTTCATTTATATCTATTTATAAACAGGACCAATTTACTACCTGCAAAAATCCATGCAGAAATGATTCTCCTGTGGCTTGAGGTACTGTGATTTGTGTTTTAAATAATTTCAAATGTAACCTAAATCTCTTATAAAATTCATCTTCACCTTCTCGTCTGTTACGAAACCGTGCTGTGCTTTGATGAAATAGGCGAGCATGCACACTGATCACCATTTTTAATCATTTCATAATTCTGATATTCTAATAATCATAAGTTACATTTTTCTCTTTGCAGATGATTAGATTTTGTGTGAAGTTCTTTAAAGCAATGCAACATTAGTGGTTAATATATTTCAGAAGTTCCAATGAGTTCTTAGAAATCTGTTCTCTCTGAATTCTAAACAATGGAATAGATATATCATAATTTCTATTGCTACAGGTTCTAAAACAAGACAAAACTACAAGCATCTGTTGTTTTCTGGATCCATCATTTACATAATTATATAAATTATAACTTCCATATCCTTTGAGTCTTGCTTATTTAAATTTTATATATTTCAAATATCTCGCCCTTGTTCTTTATTGTGATGATGTTGGTTTTAATAATACTAGCTTAGCTTTGTCACTCGATAACTGCATTTGTATTGCTCCCATCAAGTTAATTTTCTCTCCTATAAGCCTAAGTCTTCAGAAAATAGAAACAAAGTGTACCCACTTCTCAGACTGAGCTCATTTCATGCTGTTTTGTTTTTTTTTCCCATTTGAATTAGACTGCTGTGTGAAGACTCTAAAATCTGTTTCACACTTTGCATTATTTTTCAGAATATTAAAATACAATTTCAGAAACGTTTTACTCTCTCATGACTAGGATATATGTAAATGTTTTGAGGTAAAAATCGTTGTCCGAAAGTATGAATTTCCATTACTTCTGTTATATATTACAAATAAAACAAGATTGTCATATTATCAGTTTGCTTTATTTATTATTATTATTTTTTACTAATAACTCCTAAAGAACACAAGCCAGACATTGGCATTGTTGTTTAAAAAGCTAATAGTCTTATTTCCTAGTCTTTTTCACATTTGATTTTACTCTGTCAACCCTTTTCTTAAATTTTGTTTCTGTTTCTTGCATAAAAAAGGATTTCCCTTGTAGAGTAAATATAAATTTTGGAAGACTTGAAAATAAATTCAAAGTGAATACAACATAAGATGAATTTAATCTTTTTAAAAATATATAATGGTCTTTTAGATTATTAAAACATAACACTTTCCAATTGTTTCTGATCACTTTTGGTAAAAGAAAATATCATTTGAGACTGTTACTTCTGAGGTGTAAGGTAGGAAGAAAAGTGATCTTTTCCGTTTAATATCTTAATTTATGCACCTTAACAAATGCAAAGATTTCTCATATAATCAAACTCCAATTAAAATATTATCAGATTCCTTCAAATAATCATAACTATAAAATAGCAATTTGACAATGTCCAGAATTAGGTGTTTATTGCCATGTAAATCTAGTTATTTTCAAGAGGAAAATTATCATACATAATTTATAGTTGAAGAAATTGGAAAATACTAGCAAGGCTGAAATGTCAATAAATCACAGTGTGATATTAAAAAATATTTCTTACCCTAAAACATGTAAAGTTTTAAAGTGTTTGCCCACAACAGTAAAGAAGAAAGTGAGATTCTTAAACCAAAATCTGTTTTTTGACTTAGTTAGTGCTAAATACACTTATGCTTTTGTACTCATTTTTGTAGTTTGTATTCATTTTTGTCTAACAACTTTTGCTTTATTGAGATGTACATGTAAGAATCATACAGTTTTTTGAGAAACATGAATGAAATTTCACAGCTGATTGAGATAATGATGTATCTTTAAATTTATGTAAAGAAAAGATATGTGATTATTTTCCTCTAATCCAAATTTCATGATTTTAATTGCCCCTGATATAGGTGAAATTTCTTTTCCCAAATCATTCTGAAAAAATTTTAATAATAGGAAAAGTTTATATTATAGAGGTTAATCTGAATCTAATACTTGTTTAATCAGATAATTTTATAAAACATCACAGCTAAAAGTAGAATAGAGAGGACTGTTTGTCCAAAAGCCTTAGCAATATATTAAATATATTTAAACAGATAAACAATGACTTTACTGATGTATCATATTGTATTGACAAAATATTTTTGTGTAATAAGACTGACTGCCAACAGAAACAGTGTTAACTTACCTATTGTCAGTTATTCACTTTGTGCCACTTCCAGACCCTGACAGTTCTGTTAGAAGAGCAGACACTGAAAAGTCATTAAAGAATATAGACTCTTAAAGATGCACTAAGTAAGTTGGTAGAAATAATCACTCAGCAAAAAAGGAGTTGTATGTGGTAATGGGAGGCAGGGAATATATATGTATGCAAATATATATTTTGCATTTAGCTATTTACAAAGGAAGAGTGAAATAGAATTTTAAAAATATCTATGATTACCTATTGATGCTGCTTGAAGGATTGTATCCTTTATTTGATATTCTGAAACTCTAATAATTTATTCTACAACCTGTTATATTATTTTCTACTCTACCCTAAGGACAAATATGTTTATTTTCTAAATAAATTATGAGCATCTTGAATAACAGGGTTATATTCTATTATTCTTTCAATATCTCAATTTACTTTGCACAGTGTTTGATTATTTTTGGATAGATAGAAACATGGATAGATGACATAATAACTTAAGTTTCTGTATTTTACGCCATACCATAAATTCAGAATCTTGTACAGGTACAAATGTATAATTGAAAATATTCAACTCTGGGGAATCGTACATTAATAGAAAAAGTAACTTATTGTTGTTAAGATTGTTACTGATACCACTACTGTCTGCTGACATCATATCATATACTCAAATAGTTCCATAACTGCAAGCATGAGAATGTTTAAATTCCAAATCAAATTAGTTTTAATTCAAAAACAAGCAGCACAGACATTTCCTTAGGTCTCTGTAAAGTATTCATTAAATCATCATGCATTTTCTGAATGTTTCTGCACAATGTTTATGTTTTATTTTGAGTCAGATTAAATTTAATTTTTTTGTGAGGTGGCAATGAATTTTTACAAAGGTGTTGGCAAATTACAAAAAAAAAAAGCCTGAGTTAAGATAAATAATAGATTTAGAAAAGATATTTTGGAATAACTATTTGGATAAATAATAGATTTAGAAAAGATATTTTGGAATAATTATTTGAAAACGCACATAAAGAAAATGAATATTTACATTAGTTCACAAATAGTCTTTATATCTCATTAAGTGTAGAATGAGTGGCCTTAAATGTGTGTAGAAGGGAATGATGAATTTTTGGCCTGTTACTTTGTACCCCAAAATACAGTGGCCACAGCTATATTACTACCACTCTACATACACACACACACACACACACACAGCTATAAATATATACATACACATATATGTACACACTGCTTGCTATAATACACATATGTATTTCTTATATCTTTCATATGAAATACATATATGTATATGTATAATAGCAAGCTGTGTACACATATGTGTATGTGTACGTATAAAAGATATAAGAAATACATATACATGTATAGTAGCAAATAGTGTGTTTATGTGTGTATGTACATACGGAAGATATATGAAATATGCTGATATATATCATAAAATATATATGCTCTTATATATAGTTCATATATCATCACAGATATATGAAGTACATATATGTGTACGTATAGTAGCAAATAGGCACCACCTGTCTTCATATCACTAGCTCCTTATACTTGAGACTTTACTGAATGATGAAATGCATTTGCCATGTTTGTCCACCTTCAGAATCCTAATGCACTCTAAAACCATTTGAAAGATATGGACAAGTATAGTGCACCTGTGTATGGTGGTAGCATAAATCATATTCACATTCAGCTCCGAAGTGCAAAAGAACGAAGCTACTTTGTTGTATTTATAATTGATTCATTCTTCTTCAAAAGTTGTAAAGAACTAGAATGCAGTTTCATTCAATGTAGTTTATCCAATGTAATTATGTTTATAATCTATAAGTAATACTTAGTCATTCTGGGTAAAAATGCTCATATGCCCTGAGTTTCACCCATATTGCTGTTTACAAATCTACTCCATGGAGCCTGATGGTTCCTTGATAATGGGGGAGAGTAGTTGTTTTTCTGGGCTTTATGTGGTGCCATTTGGTTCTGTTCTACATGGTCTGTCTTCTGAATCCTCTGTTTTTCTGGTACTGACTAGTGTGACAGCTCTAGACAAAGTTTGTAGTAGGTGTGAACCATGACCTGTGATTACTCAGCATGGCTGGAACCCAGTCATGCTTCCTGGTTGATGTAGCTTACTCTTCTTAGACTAAGGCCACTTTGCCCCTGAAATTGGCTCTATCGTCCCAGACCCACGGGGGCTCATCCTGTTCCCTTGGCTGAGCGCTGCTTATGTATCTCCCAGTATACTCTGGCATACTACCCAGCGAGACTTTCATCTGCTTTGGTGATACACGCAAAAACACAGAGTAAGAGAGAAGCTGAACAAGGCTAAGTTTCAAGGCTCTTTCATGCAGCCCATCCCAAGCTGTGCTGCAAATTTCCTTTGATATAACTGGCACTTTGTTTTGGGAGGATATTTCATATGGTCAAATAAAATTTAATTAACTAATTTGATGGATTTTGAAGATTTTCCTTTATTACTTAAATTTTTAAAATATAATTGCATATTATATATATGTGTGTGATAATATATATTATTTTATATATATGATATTCCATATTAGTTTTATTTGTACATCTAGCCAAAAAAAGTGACAAAAATTAAGGTAAGGAAGAAATAATAAATGAAAAAAGTGCTTTAAAACATACAATTTTTTAAAAGTCTATATTTAAAATGGTACTTTCTCTTCAATTAACACTAAAAGCATTTAGACAGTCTAATGCCCTGAGAAAAAAAAGTTAGTAGCTCATAACGTTAGTTTATTTAATTGAGCTTACAGTAATAGTTAAAAATACACGATTATGTTACCTTTCTGTCTCTAGGTCCACTTAGGAGGGTAACAATCTCCTGATCCATTTACTGCATTTTAGTAAGAAAGTAATTTAAAAGTTTACACAGAATACTTGCTCTGGATGTATTCACCCATTCTAAAAGGGAGTTCAACAGAAACACCTCACTGAACCTGTGTTTATTAGAATACAGCAAATAAAACCACAGCTTTTGTCAATGCGCACTGTGGCTTTTGCCTTCTAGCAAGGCAAGGAATCAGTATTCCAGATGAACACTGTTGATCATCGAGTCAAACTCCTTGTCAACAAAATAAATTCAATTGAAAACTTATGTGGCTTTTGGAATCAGTATTTTAGTAGAA
Source organism: Mandrillus leucophaeus (assembly GCF_000951045.1). NCBI lineage: Eukaryota > Metazoa > Chordata > Mammalia > Primates > Cercopithecidae > Mandrillus > Mandrillus leucophaeus. Next base: position 130,075 of record NW_012101422.1, read on the forward strand.
AATATTCTGAAAGCTGCAAAAGACATAAAATCTAAATGAAGATGATACATAGTTCCATATTTATCAAATTCGTTTCATTCTAAATTTACACTCTACTGACTGTAAAATAAATCAGACACTAGAAAATTTCACGTCTTATTTAATAGACCAAAGAAAAACAAACACATAATTTCTAGAAGAATATATACATCATGGACATGTCAGAAGATAAAAATCACATTTCCTAGTGATAAATACATTATAAACTGGCAATTGAGATATTATAAATTATACATTCTAGACAAACTCCATTATATTTCATGTGTTTTATTGACAATTAAGATATGAAAATGAATACAATTTTAATCTGGTGGTAGGATATCATTAGTTTATTCTCCTGATACAGAGCAAGAGAAGACTTGAGAACAGGTAGGTATTGTGGGCAAGGGATTGTCTTAAGAAGTAAGAGTAAAGGGACTGGGAAACTGATATAGGGATAACAAGGAAGCCAAACTAGCATTACGTTTCCAGATAATTATCAGAAAGATGGCAATTCTGCTGGGGACTCTCTGAAGAATGACATGGAACACAACTTAGAATTGTCCTGGGAGACTGGAGACTGGAGTGTCTATTCACTGACCACCATTCTCTATTAATGCAGGCTCTTCCCAGGAGCATCAACTTCCCTGCACTTCAAGGATATACTTGCATTGATTAAGCTCTTAGGGTATCAAGGAAAGCCTGAGGCAGAAAGCTGAGGTATTGGAAGATATCTGTTAAATTAGGTAGTGTCCATCACAGCTAATGCTAATGTTAAAAGTTGAGCCTTGTGGTTGAGACTTTGGATATCAATCATGACTATCACACATAATCCTACAATCTCCCATTCCACTCATCAGAAATAACATTGTATATTCTGATGTTTATATTTAGGCAATAAAATAGTAGGCAATTGTAGAAGATTAAGGTCATTTGGAAGCCTTTCTTACCTAGTCAGAATCTGAAATGAATAATGCTAAAACTGGATTATCAGGAAAAAAGTAACTTGTGCAATACATTCCAAACAGCATTTTTGCTTCTCACATTCTCCTAAAAGCAGCATATACAAATGAACATGCTGTATATATAGGATGTTGACTACTGTGACTGAATAATTTAGAATAATAAAAAATTTATACAGTAATTGCGAGAGTAAAGGCACTTTCTACCTATCAGAAAAGTCATATTTTATCATGATATAAAGCAGTATAAACAAATGCTTTAATGTAAATGCAAATACTTGGTATGTTTCAAAATAGTGTATTCATTTCCAGTTTGAGTTTTGTAATTACTTGCTAGATAACAAACATTTTAAATATAAACAAATAATGCAAATAGTGAAATGTATTTGAATATAGTAAAATAGTTTTTTGAAATATTATAGATTATGGTTTTCATTTAACATCCATTGCCTTATAGTTTCTGTTCTCTCTCTCAGTGTGTGTGTGTATGTGTGTGTGTGTGTGTTTGTATAAAATACCATTGCATGACTTGCTGATACTCAGCTTCAAGAAAACGATACATGAAGAATATGGCACTTTGGCAGGTAAGTTCTTTGAATTAAAGGAAATTAAATAGCCATTAGAAATAAGGCTCAAAACCAAGGTCACTCTCTGACCCTCCCCTGCCCCACTTTCTCTTGATTCTTTTTATTTTATGAAGCACCAAAATACTAAGAGTTACCCTCTCTGGAATTTCCTTATTTGACTAGGGAAGATTTTCTCCAAGAGAAATGCAATTGTCTTAAGAACCTCTCCTAAGGGTCTCATCAAATAAACAGAAAATTTAACCACAGGAGAAGAGGAGAAACGAGGAGTTATCACCATGCCTAGACAAACTTTTAATTTTTTCTTTTGAGGGGCCCTCCCAGAGATCTCCTCCCTGGAGACTTTCTCTGCATAGGACAAATTTTGTTCACAGTGAAGTTCAGCCGTTTGCTTTCCCACCACCTTTGCTGGAGCTCAGAGGGATTTTGACCCAGAGTTTTTTGGACTCATTCATTTTCCCTGAAAATCATGTGCTCCAACACATCCACCTCTGGCTCCCTATGAAGAAGGACATATAAACATCTAGACTACCGTAGGTTAGTGAGTAGTCATTCTGTAATTCTCCTGTGCTTATGCACATTACATTTTTTATGGTTTTTTTGTTTTTCTTGTTTTTTTTTTTTTTCCTATTTATCTGCAGTGAGTCTTCAGAGGGCAAAGGAGAAACTCTCTTTTTGACCCCACATCAAAATAAATAAATAAACATGTATATTTATTTATCTCTCTCAATATATAATAAATATATATATACACAAATGCATATATAATCTATATATAATGTTATTTGGTTGTTTTTAAATTACAGCAAATAAAATATTTGGGGAATGGAAACACTTGTTAATCAAATTATTATCACCATCAAGTTAACAGTTAAGTACCTAGTGTGATTTCAGGGAATGTCTTAGAACTCTCATCTAGAAATAGTTTTCTTCTAATTTCCGTAGTGCATGAATCCTATTGAGAATATTCTAGGTTTTATTTGAACTGTAATTTAATCATAGGAAGAGCATAGTGTTAAACCTTTAGAATTGAGTGAGCTGCTTATTGCATCAATTTAATGCAATGAGCCCATTGAAAGTCAGGCCTTGGCAGAGTTGAAGATTAAAATAAGCATAGATGAGACCCCTCTGAAAGAAAAAAAACGATTCACATAAATGGCATTTTGTATATGATTATCTGAATAGTCAGGAGGGAAAATAAGAGTTCCAAATCAAGATAATCGTGTTATTTGGAAAGTATTACAGATAACTACATGCAACAAATCAAACCAGTGAGAATATTTCATAGGAAATGCAATAAAATATTAATTTGGTAAAAGGAACAGAGTGCATAACGAAATAGAGCAGATGAATGCAAAATGATGGAGATGAAAGTAAGCATTAAGTGCAGACAAGTTGTTAGGCAAACCAGTTTGGAGAAAGAGAAAGATAAAGGGAATTTTCACTTGGGCAAGCCTGGCAAAAAATTATCTGATGGACAAGGGCTGAAACAAAGCAAAGATTTGCATTGGCAGACCTTCTCTCTTAAGAATCCTAATGGCATTTAGTGTCTATGTCACATATTTTGCCATGAAATGTTACATTACCTGTACTTTAAACTGTTTCATAAATACATGTCTTATTTTCCAAAGCAGAAGGCTATTATTTTTTAACAGTGTTCAGGAAGTATTCTAATGCTTTTCTATACAATAAGATGCAAGTCTGAAGCTGTTGGTGTCCATCTCTCTACATTATGAAGAAAGCCTGCCTTCTAGCTGTTCTGAAAAGAGAATCAGGAGTTAGCAGCAGAGTTAATTCTGATACATCATTTGAGAACCTGGATGAAGTCGTATTTGAAGACCACACTACCTTTTGTCTTTTTAGGTATGTGAGTTAATAATTTTTTATTGTATAGCTTGAGTGTCGGTAAATCAGTGTTATAAAATCATACTATTTATTAAATGTGTTTAGATATTTTAATTTTATAACTCTTTTGTGTTTATTTTAACTAGTGACAGACTTATTTAACATTTTAACTTAGTTTTGCATAGCTTTTTATTGTTTGGTCATGTTTGTTTTATAAAATATTCCGAAATCATTTTAATATAAAGGAAGCATAATCAGTAACTGACAAACATAAGATTAATTAATCTTCCTCCCAAAAATAAGAAAAACTAATCATCAAAAAGCTAAGAAAAGCTACTATCTGGTGTCATTTTAGAAGTGTGAATTAGATGATTTGGTACCAACATTCTTCTTGGATTCTGGCTCAGGTTTGAAATGTCAGCAGGGGTTTATCCACATTGCCTAGGTTGCTTGCTGTGCTTAAATTCCTTCTCTCTGTAGGCGTCTTTAATATTCACTAGGCTAATTCAAATTCTTTGCATTCTAAAACAATGAGAATAGTGAAATGCTAGACCATCCTACTGGAGATTATTGAGCATGTTCTACATGTATTTCTCTAAAGAATCTAAGGAAACAAGACATGAATTAGTATCATGTCTTTTTTAAAAAGTTGACTATATTTTTTAATACAAAATTTAATGCAATCTATAATGTCTACATACATTTGATTAGGAAAAAATATGATCACATGACTTTTTTTATTCATTGGCCATTCTTTTCAAGGTCAAATATAATTTTGAATAAACCATAACCAATTATGTCAACAACAGGTTATGAAAAAGAGTTATATTTAAGTCCACTATAAAAGGATTTGCATTTCTATTCTTAAACAAAAATCTTTGTTAAATAAGGGTGTGAAGACAATAAGAAGAGCAAAACTAGTACAGTTAGCATACAATTTAAATTATGGAGTTTGTCAGATTATAGTATTCTTCTATTATTTATAAAAGGTTGTTACAGAGCTACCAAAGCAAGTGGTCATAAATTTCAGGAAACCAGCTGCTATGAAAGGCACATCTTGCATCTTGCACATTTCCTGTGTTTGCATAGTCACAGCATATTGTATTATAATTACAAATGCAATAGTAGGTAGGAAAGTAACTGTGTTAGTTCATTTCTCTACACATTCAATCATTCATTCAAGTTAGATTCTTAAAGCTCAATAGTACTGCTCGTAGAACAAAAATAGAAATTAATGTTCAACATATAGACATTGAAGAGACACAAAATGTCATTAAAAATAAGGTGAGATATATATCTTTTCACTTTAGAGGTCTGTCATAATTACCTTTAATTTTGAAGACCTCAGGACTCTACCAGCTACGATTCATTAACCTCATTTTATATCAATAAATCACCTCAAATTCAAATAGAGGCTTTAATAATATGTTTTATCATAGAACTCCATAAATCATATTCTGAGTAGAGGGCCCTTATCCTTGTTAACCAAAACATACAAAGCAAAACTTAGTTTACTTTCCAAAGGGAAATCCTGAAATTCCCCCAATTATAAGACAATTTTTTGTTTGACAGACTTTCAAATATAATTTCAGGTCATTTTTCAACTCAAAACTAGAAATGGAAGAAAAGCTGAAGCAAGATGACTGAATTCAACATTCTAGCAATTATCCCCTGAAGGAAACCCAGATTGAACAAATATTTACACAAGAAAACACCCTTATAACCAAAAAGTAAGATGAGCAATCACAATACCTGGTTTTATCATAATAACAAACAAAAAGGCAGTGAAGAAGGTAGGAGGGAGAGCCATGATATACCTACACCACTCCTGCCCCAACTCCAGGCAGCATAGCAGAGAGAAAGAAACTATGCTTGGGAGAGGGAGAGCAAAATGAATATGGGAATTTCCATTGAAATTAAGTGCTTCTCTGTCACTGTCATAATAACACCAGGAAAAATTTTGCTAGTGCCCACAGAGGGAGCAGTTAAACCACCACTGGTCCCGAAGAGAATCCTTTACCCCAGCTGCAGGAACCTGAATCTCAGCTGTCTTCATCACTGACCAACTAAAGAGGCCTAGGGCCACAAATAAATTTGAGTGGCAGGCCACGGAGATTGTAGTCCCTGGGCAAGCCTTGGCACTGTGCTAGTCTCATAGGCAGTGGGCTTCGGATGCAGCCCAGTTTGACACCAACCTTAGCGGTGTCTACACTGCCAACACCAGTGCTATGAGAGTGCGGGGATTGCCCTTCCCCAAATCCAGGCAGTGCGATGTGAGGAGAGACTTGTTCTGCCTAGAGGAAGCCAAAGGAAGAGGACTTTGTCTTTCCACTTGGGTACAAGCTCAGTCACAGTAAAACAAAGCACCAGGCAGATCTCTTAAGCCTCTGATTCCAGGCTTTTGCTCCCAGATGGTGTTTTTAGACCCAACTTGGGCCAGAAGATAATCTGCTGCATTGGTGAGATGGAAACAGTCATGGCAGTATTTACCACCTACTGACTAAAATAGCTTTATGCCTGTAATAAACATCAGTGACAGCCAGGCAGCAGAAGACTGAGGCCTTGGGTGAGCCCAAGTACTGTGCTGGTGAAAGACTGTGGGCTTCAAATGCAACCCAGCATGGTGCCACCTGTGATGGCCATGGTAATGCCCACATTACCCCTCCCCTAACTCCAAGTGGCACAGTGTAGGGAGACACTTGTTCTGCTTGAGGGAAAATGAGGGAAGGAAGTAAGAAAATTTACTTGGAAACCCAAATAAGTCCCCTTTATAATTCCCCAGTCCATCAGGGCTGTGTATCTGGAAGTCTAAAAGAGTGGCATCATTCCTGGGCTTAGGCTAGTTGATAGTTGTTCAACTAGGGTTCCCACTACTAAAATTGGTGGCAGTGATAACAAGTTTAAGTATCAAAACTCAAATCCCTTTGAATTCTAGGGAAGTCCTCTCAAAAGGGATGAGTACAAATAAGCCCAGAGTGCAAAGACTGAACAAATACCTTATCCATTAATGGCCAGACACTGGAAAACATCCACAACCATTAAGAACATTCCAGAAAACATGACCTCACCAAAAAGACTAAACAAGACATCAGTAACTAATTGTGGGGTGATGAAGATATGTGATCTGTTCAACAAATAATTCAAAATAGTTGTCTTGAGGAAGCTTAACCAATTTTAAAATAGCACAGAGAAAAAAATTGGAATTCTGTCAGAGAAGTTTAACACAGATTGAAATAATGGGAAAAAAGCAGATTCTGAAGTTGAAAAATTCAGTTGTCACACTAAAAAATGTGTCAGAGTCAATCAAAAGAAAATAGTAGTAAGCTCTGCAACACCTATGTAAATATTCCTAGTTAGAGAGGGGGAAAAAGAAAAAAAATTAATAAAGCATGCTCACAAGATCTAGAAAATAGTTTCCAAAAAGCAAATCTAAGAGTTATTGGCCACAAACTGGATATAGAGAAAGAGATCAGGATAGGATACAAATTTGTTCAAGAAATAACAGGAAACTTATCAAACCTATAGAAAGATACAAGTATTTAGGTACAAGAAGGTCAATGAACACCAGAACATTCAACCCAAATATAAGTACATCAAGGCATATAATAATTCAGCTCTCAAATGTCATGGACACAAAAAGCATCATAGAAGAAGAAAAATAAAATTACATATAAAGGAGCTCTTATATGTCTGGCCTCAAATTTATCAATATAAACCTTACTGGCTACAAGGGAATGGGATGGCATATTCAAAGTGTTGAAGAAAAAATAAGGTTTTCTTTATTATATCCACTAGATCCTTCAAACATAAAGGAGAAATAAAGATATTACCAAACAAACAAAAGCTGAGGGATTTAATCAACACCAGACCTGATTTACAAGAAATACTAAAGTGAGTTCTTCAGTGTGAAAGAAAAGATAGCTAATGAGCAACAATAAACCATTTAAATGTAAATAACTCATTGATAAAGAAGGTACACAAAAAAATACAGAACACTCAAACACTATAGTTAGGATATAACATCACTGATATTGTTAGTATGAAGACTAAAAGGAAAATCTATTGTTTATTTACTTAGGGGGTTATTAGGTCATAGATTTTTGTATATTCATCTTTAATATATAATGCCACATAGTTTCCCAAAGTGGTTCTAATAATATTCACTCTTTCCAGTACTGTATGAGAGTTTCAGTTGCTCCTTGTCATAACTTGATATTTTACAATTTTATATTTTGCATTAGTAATGAATAAATTAGTGGAATCTCATTACCCTACTAGCTAATGATGTTGAGCTCCTTTATACACTTTTTAGTCACTCAAAATTATTTTTATTAAAACCCCCTATTTTTATGCATATTTAACAAAAACTTAGATTATTTTTATCATTGATTTCTAAGATTATTTTATATATTACATCAGGAATAGATTTTGTTTATTGTGTGATGTAGGATTTTAGATCATAATATGGTTATATATCCTTGGATCAACAAGCCAGCACCTTTCTCAATTGACTGCTGGCCAAGAAATATGGATAAACCTCCTTCCATGGTTCTACAGAAGATGTGAAAACAAGAGCAGACTAGCTTCTTCAGCTAGCATCTCTCCTCCTTTTTCACATTCTAAAAAAAGAATTGCTGTTTTCTCTTTCATAATGTGTCATATACCCTGGAGTGCTGCTTTTCGCATCATTTATCTATGCTCTGCAACTCTTCTAGTCATTTGTGAGAGAAATCTGATACATCGTACAACTCCCCGCCTCTTTCCCAGTTGACACCATCTTGCCTTATATAGTCATTCAGCCTCAAGAATTTCCCATTAAATTAATCAGTTTTATGTTGTGCATCCTCCATAATATACTCGTATATTTTCTAAGAGGAGAGAAAAGAAACAATTATCTTTACTAAAATTATTGAAAACATAAAATTTCAAAAATTAGAATGACTTCTCAATAAAGGTGAAGTTTTTATAACAGGTTTATTACTGTATATTTCAGTGAGTTTCCCAATGCCTTATAATTAATACATTAGTTCATTCTTATATTGATATAAAGAACTACCTGACACTGGGTAATTTACGAAGAAGAGAGATTTAATTGACTCAGAGTTCTGCAAGCTTAACAGGAAGCATGAGTGAAAGGTCTCAGGAAACTTGCAATCATGGCGGAAGTGAAAGCAGGCACCTTCTTCACACGGGGGCAGGAGAGACAGAGAGTGAAGGGGGAAGTGCCACACACTTTTAACTATCAGATCTCATGACAACTCACTCACTACCACCAGAACAGAAAGAGGAAAGTCTTCCATGATCCAGTCACCTCCCACCAGGTCCCTCTCCTGACATACGAGAATTACAAGTCCAGTGAGATTTGGGCAAGGACATACAGCCAAACCATATCAATTACTAACTAATATGCACTTAATAATGTAACAAATATTTATCACTTTTCATGTACAATAGTGTTATTATGTTTGTGTTTCTAAATACGTCATTGGAATTGCATTCTACATAAACGCTGCAGTGTTCAGGTATAAAGCCATTGTGATTTTTAAATCTCAAGGCCAGAATTTTCCTTTCTTCTGGTGAGAGAGGAATACTGGGCTCTGAATTAGTTTTAAGATATTTTATGCAAAGGATATCCCAGTACTTCTTTAATACGGTTAATGAACATCATTTTTTGTGTGTGTTATACATTGATTCATTTAAATCTATGCCTTGAGCGTTAGCAAAACTTGGAGAAGCAACTTAATGACCTGGATACCGAAATTAATTAATAATGTAGCCACAGATTTTTAATGACTTGGAATATTGAAAAGTAATTCACTAAGTTTTTCATATATTAAAACTTTTAATAATTAAAAAAAAACATAGCTAGGGTTAAATACATTCATACCTCATGTTAAAACATGATTTTCCTCATAATAAGATATCAATATTTTATTCCTATTGAATATGATAAGCATTTAAAAAATATCATTTTACAGCACTTTAGGCAATGATTTTTTTAACCATAAACTTGGAGTAATCTGATATATGCACATATAATTATGATTCCTTCTCAAAAATTCATAAAATATGAAATTGATTTATATTTTAGAATTTTGCATCACACACTAAACTGTTTAATTCCAATTGAGAGTTGCTTAATGTGTTTTTTATAAATCAAAATTAGTTATTCCTATGAGACAGTAATTATTGGCAGGAAATTCATTCCAAGATCCTGAGTTGATGCCTGAAACCACAAAAAGTAACCAGCCCAACTGCTATCAATCAGAAAATATTTCTGATCATGTCTTATACTCACAAATGTAGTGTCTTTTTCATCCTAACTAAACACATATTTTGTACTCGGGCCACAACTTTACCAGGTTAAGTTGCAAGAGCAAAACTGACACAAATTTCTTTTTCCATCTTTACAATTTCATGGATAAAAGATTGTCTTTACCATAGACATTAGCAACCTTTGAATATGGTGTTTTTCTCTTTTCTCATTAAGTCAATAACTTTCATTTTTTCCACTTAAAGAATGCACGTTACGGCTTCTGCTTAGGATATCAATATTACCAGCATCACTACTCTTGTGCTTTGGGGCCATTATTAAGTTAAATAAAGATTGTCTAAACACAAGGACTGCAGTACCAGAAAGGTTAACCTGAGAACCAAGATGGCTACGAAGTGACTAAAGGGGTGGGCAGTGTCTACAGCATGGATCTGCTAAACAGAAGTGTGATTTATGTCCCAGGCAAGACTGAGTCGAACGGTGTGAGATTTCATCATGCTACTCAGAATGGGGCACAATTTAAAATGTATGAATATTTCTGAAATTTTTCATTTAATGTTTTTGCATCATGGTTAGTCTTGGATAACTGAAACCATGGAAAACCAAACAGCTGATATGGGGAGGACTACTGTAGATATGCAGGTGGTGGCGGTAATAAACCAGCTTAAGCCAAAACTTATGTCGGGATCTACATGGTTAAAACAGGAATAAGCCAATTTAGTATCCCTTTTAAAAGGGACCAATTTCTTTTTCCTAAAAGAAAAAGTGTAAAGGAAACTTGACATGGTTAATAGAAACATTTTTGTTCTTAGGAAGATGATTAATTTTGACCACATCAACATTTACATCTCCAGTTTATCTCTAAGAACAGCTACTAATATAATCATATCCATATCCAGTTAAGGGCAGGTTGAGATGAAGAGTGTATTGAAAACCAAATGCACTGGAGTTATTAGGATATAAATGCTTTTTATTTGAAAAGATACAGCTCACTTTTCACACACAGGATTTACAACCAAAACTTTCAGTTTACAGAAGTGTTTCTTTTTATCCAGAGATATTGACCAGCACACATCATGAGCAACAAAAGTAACATATGCTAGAATTAAGCAAGCAAATAAACAAACAAAAACCTTAGAGTATATGGAGGTCAAGGAACATTTAAATAAAATTAAACCAGCTTTTTCCAATAACTTTCTGTGGTACAAATACAAGGTTTCTTTGGAATTTAAGGGAAAAGCAATGTCATATTCTGCAACATTAAATGTCAAATCCGAATATGCTAATATATTTAATTCATTGTGTAGAATATCTAATTCTCAATATCTGACTCTGTTCTAGTAAAAGGTCATTCAGAACTGGGCTTTGAAGTTTAGGCATTGAAGATAAAACCTTATCAAAGGTAAATTATAATAAAGGTAGACTTTCCTGAAGATCGAAAGAAATAAAGGAATAAAGAAACACTTGAACCTGATCCGGTGAGTATGAAAGTGGTAAGCAAATGGATTGGTATTATCTCAATATGTTTAAAGTTTGAAGCATGCTCTTGACAAAAACAAGCTATTAATATTTCTTAAGTAAGCAATCCTTACACATTAGCAAAAGATAGAAGCTGTGAATGAAAATTCTAAATGCAGTTTTCTCCTTCCATTATTCCAGTGAACAACGCAAAATAAGACTGTACCACTTTACCTTTTGAAGCCTTCGAATAGTAATACTAGCAGGGATAATTCAGAAAAGTGCTTTCTGCTAATGCTAGATTACTTTTCCATTATTCCTACTGGCTATGTTTAAGGAAATCAATAATTACAACTCTTTCAGGAAAAAACTAGAATTGTTTTAAAAATACCTCACAAAGCATGATTTAAAAAATCAAACAAGGCCAGGTATAGTGGCTCATGTCTGTAATCCCAGCACTTCAGGAGGCTGAGGCAGGGGAATCACTTGAGCCTAGGAGGGCAAGAGCAGCCTGGGAAACACAGCGAGACCATGACTCTATACATAATAATAATAAAATAATAATAAAAGAAAGACTTCTGCTTTCTCAGCTCTCTTGCACTACCCAAGGCCAGGACTTGAGTGAGGCACTTGCCTCAGGTACAAAATTAAGGGAGATTGGATCAAGAAGCTCAATAAGCAAAATAATAATCAAACAAATCATAAACTTTTTATATTAAGATGATGATAAAGCAATTAAAATCTTGATTTTTTCCAAAAATGGAGGTAAAATTTAAAATATATACTACATTTTGTTTCACTTTAACTATGTGAAGAATGCTTGTATGAGATGCCTCTGGTTGATATAGATACAAAAAAAGCAGATTTCATTTTGTAAATACAGTGATTGAGTTTGAGAAGATTTTTCTTTAAGATTCAGGATTCATCTTGTTGCCTATCCAAGAAATAGTTGTTACATCAACTTTCTAGAAGTACACTAATGCAGATAATATTTCTGTCCTTACTGGCTAGTCAAATTTAATCAAGGAACATTATTAAAATGTTCTTGAATATATATCATTACAGAAAATTGATAAAGAAATCTCAGATTATTCAAAGCACCTAAATAGGATGACTGTAGATACTAGTGATATTGGGGACTTTTATACAAAAATGAGAACATTTTCCCTCGATTACAATGCATTTTCTTTTCAAGCACACATAAAACATTCAAAAAAAGTAGACCACATTCAGAGAAAAAATAAAAATCTGAACTAATTTTAAGCACTAGAAATCATAGAAACTGTATTATGGGGCCATAATATAATTAAAGTAGAAATTTAAAAAATATATATGGGGAAGTTCTCAAAACTTTGAAAATTACCCACAAAATTAATGTGAAAAATGACCGGGCTTGATGGCTCACACCTGTAATTCTAGCACTTTTGGAGGCCGAGGTGGGCGGATCACCTGAGCTCAGGAGTTTGAGACTAGCCTGGGCAACATGGCAAAACTCCATCTCTTCTAAAAGTACAAAAAATTAGCCAGGCATGGTGGTAGGTGCATGTAATCCCAGCTACTCGAGAGGCTGAGGCACCAGAATCCCTTGAACCCAGGAGGTAGAGGTTGCAGTGAGCTGAGATTGTGTCACTGCATTCCAGCCTGACTCTGTCTCAAAAAAAAAAATAACCAAAAAGTAGAAAACGAATTCTCAAGAAAATTAAAATATATTTTGAGCTCATAAGACAGTATTTCAAAAATTTATGATGCAGTTAAAATAGTACCCCCAAGGAAATTTGCAGTCTATATTACAAATCTAAAGTTAATAATCTGGATTTCTACCTTAATAAAAGGGAAAAATAAAAATAAAAATAAACCCAAAGAAAGCAGAAGAAAAGAAATAATAAAGATCAGAGTAAAAATCAATGAAAAAGAAAATTAAAAAGATGTAGAGAAAAATAAAGAAAATCTAAAGTTGATTCTGTTATTTGAAGAATTAGTAAAACTGATAAATCTCCAGCCAGTCTGAAAAAAAAAAAAAAAAAAAAAAAAAAACAAGAGATAGGAAGTACTCTTTGGTACTCTTTGCCAATATCAAGAAGAAAAGAAGTGATAACACTCTAGTATTACAGACATTAAAAGAATGATAAGGAAATAATAAAACAACTATATGCCCGTGAATCCAAAAACTTAGATTAAATTGACAAATTTCTTGTAAGACATAATCTCACAAAATTGAAAAATTGAATAGCACTACATCTATTAAATAAATTAAATGTTTAGTTTAAAAATTTTGTTTAAAATTCAGTTCAGGAATCAGATGAGTTTACTAGTAAATATGAGGAAATAATACCTATTCCACACAGTTTATCTGAAAAAGCAGGCATGAAAATACTTCCCAAAGTATTTACTGTAATCTCAAAAACAGACAAAGGTATTACAAGCAACGAAAACCATAAATATTACTGGTGAACTTAGATTTAAAAATTCCCAAAAGTATATTAACAAATTGAACATAACAATATATACAAAGCATAATCAATCAAGGCCAAGTGGAATTTGACCTCCGGAATGCTAGATTGTCAACATTAGGAAATAGATTAATGTATTCCACCATAACTGACTGAATATGAAAAATACTGTTGACTATCGCGGTAGTGGAGAAAACTTACTTAAAAAAATTTAATGTTCTTTTATTATAAAAATTCTCAGTAAATTAGAAAGAGAAATGAACTTTTTTTACCTGATAAATGGCCTCTACAAGAAACCACAGGGCTAATATTATATTTAATGGTCAAAGACTGAATGTATTGCCCTGACTGGAATAAAAGCAAAAACATCCCCTGTTACCACTCCATGATACTCGAACTCCTAGCCAGTACATAGCAAATAGATGGAATGCAGACTAGATACAACTAAATACAATTGTCTCTATTTTTGGATGACACACTTGTATATATGAAAGTACTAAAAAGAAGTTCCACTGAAATGCCATAAGAACGAATAAAAGAGTTTAGAAATGTCATTGGAGACAAAATCAACACACAAATATCAATTGTGCTTTTTTTATAGTGGTAAAAATCACATAACGTTAGCTCCACCCTCTTAGTAAATATTTAATTGTCTAGTACAGTACAATATTGTAAGCATACTGTTGTATAGTAAATCTCCAGAACTTCTTAATCTTTCATTACTAAAACTTTATAATTATTGTCAAAGAATCTTTAGGGTATCACCTTGCCAGCCAGAAACCTCTGTGGCTGGTGGCGCCCCTGCTTGAGTTTTACTGATGCCCACTGGGCTCATTCCACCCACTCAGCCTGGCAGGCTGGGCTCGGCTCAGGCGACTGGCCCCCATCCCATGACCACCAAGGGCGAGCCAGGAGCCGAGTGGCGCCTGAAAACTCGGTGCAGAGCGCTGAGGGGAGTGTGAGTGAGACTGCCAAGGGTCCAGCCACTGCACACAGCCAGGTGCACTGGCTGCTGCCATGGGGCGGGCAGCTCCAGGCACCACACAGGTGCTGGTTCCCTGCAAAGCTGCACTTGGGACAGGCCTACTGCAAGCAGCTTCTGCCATGAGCACCATTGTCTGGAGGAGAGGAAAGCAGTGGTGCCTGAAAACTTGGGGACACCAGCAAGCGTGGAGCGCCAAGGGGTCGGTGGCAGGCTGTGTTACAACTCTCTTGTTCCTGCCACCCACAGTGTAGTGAATTGGGGCAGGGGCGTATTTCAGCCCGTTCGTGTTAGAGCTTGTTCAATCCCACTGCCCTGCTTTGTCCTGTGGCTCCTGGGCTGGTCTGACCACTGCTTTCCATCATGTGGGGTGGCCACCCAACCCTGGTGGAGGGTGGGAGGACTGTAGTGAGTCAGCTTTGGCTCAGGGAATCCTAAGGTCTGGGCCGTCAGAAGGGTTGCCACTCTTCACTCCTGCAGTCCAGTGAATGAGAGTGTATCACTGCCCACAGATCAGTGAGCCAGCCAGGAAACTGTCACAGCCCTTTTTGCACCTGCTGTTTGGTGAGGCCCGAGCTCTTGTCTGGCGTCTAGGAAGAATGAGGTTACCCAAACAACTGGAGGGTGAGCAAGGTGGAGAAGAGTTTCATTCAGCAGCAAAACAATTCTCAGGGGAGAGGAGATCGGAAGTGGGTAGCTCTACCTGCAGGGGAGTAGTCTCAACATGTGTCTAGGTTTGTCTGAATCTGGGGTTTTTAAGGGCTCAGAATGGAGGAAGTGCATTGGTCCATGGGTTGGCCTCAGGAAAAGCACCATCTGACTGTCCAAAATATATCAAGGAAGTTCCCACTCTGGGTCATGGACTCCTCCCAGAACTGGCAACCCAGACCCCAGGCTTCAGGCTGTCCCTGGATTGAAGGCTGGGCTTCACCAGGAACCCATCCCTTCCTGCCTGGGAACCTGTCTGCCTCCCGCCACCATCACTATTAAACATCAACTTCTCACTTACTTTTCCCCCAGCACCTAGAAACTAACATTCTACCTGCTGCTTTTACGAGTTTCAGTATTTGTGTACCTCATGTAACCGAAATCATGCAGTGTTTGTCCTAATGTGACTGGCCTGTTTCACAAAACACAATGTTTAAAGGGTCATTTGTGTGGTAACATATTACAGGATTTTGTACTTTTTTATGACTGAATAGTATTCCAGTGTTTGCATATAATTTTTTTTTATCCATTCTCCTCTCAGTGGGCATTTACGTTGTTTCTACTTGTCTGGTATCATGACTAATGCTGCAAAGAATATGAGAGTGCAAATGTCTCTTCAAGATTCTGCTTTCAATTATTTTGGTTGATTACCCAGACATGGAATTGCTTGATCATATCGGAGTTATATTCTTAATTTTTCTACAAATCTCCATAATATTTTCCATATTGGATGCACCATTTTACAGTCTTACTAACAGTACAGAAGTTTTCCAGTATCTTCACAACCTTAATAACACTGGCTATTTTTGTTTTGTTTTAAATATGGACTGCCATGATAGATGTTAGGTAATATCGGTTTGATTTGCAATTTTATGATAATTCGTGATGTTGAACTTAATTCATGTATCTCTTGATCATATATATTTGTCTTTTTTGAAAAAAGTGTCTAATCAATTCATTTGCTCATTTTTCAGTTATTTGATGGGGCTATTTTTTTTTCTACTGAGTTGTAGTAAGTCTTTATGTATTTTGGATATTAATCTCTTAACAGATACAAAATTTGCAATTATTTTCTCCAAGTACATAGATGAGTTTTTCAGTTTGTTTATTGTTTCCTTTACTATACAGAAGCTTTTTAGTATAATGCAGTCTCACTTACCTATTTTAGCTTTTGTGACGTGTGCTTTTAGTGTCAAATCTAATAAATCATTGACACGACTAATGTCACAAAGCTTTCCATGTATGTTTCCTTTCAGGAGTTTTACCATTTAAAGTCTGTTGTCTAAGTCTTCAGTCTAGTCTGAGTTGATTTTTGAGCATGAGATAAAGTTTCAGTTTTATTATTTTTTGTGTGAGTATCAAGTTTTCACAATACTATTTGTTGGAGGTACTCTCCTTTCCTCATTGTGTATTCTTGGAAATTTTGTTGAAATCAGTTGACCATATATATGTGTGAATTTACTTCTGGGCTCTCTATTCTGTTCTGTTAATCTATGTGTCTGTCATTAATGCCAGTAACATACTAGTTTAATTACTGTAGCTTTGTAATACGTTCTCAAACCAGGAAACATAAATCCTCTGGCTTTGTTCTTTTTCAAGATTATTTTGGCTATTCTATGTGTTGTAGTTTCATATAAATGTTGAGATTCTTATCTGTTTCTGTAAAAAATTGCCTTTGCATTTTGATGGGAATTGTATTAAATGTGTAGATCACTTTGGGTAGTATGAACATTTAATAATATTAAATCCTCCAATTCATGAACATGAGATATCTTTTTATTTATTTTTATCTTTTTCCATTTCTTTCATTCATGTATAATAATGTTTACTGTCCATGTCTTTTGCCTTCATAAGTTTATTTCTAAATATTTTATTCTTTTGATGCTATTGTAAATGAAATTATCATAATAGTTTTTTTAGCTTTTCTGTTAATATATAGAAATACAAACACAACTGACTTTTGTATGCTGATTTTATATCCTGCAGCTTTATTGAATGAATCTATTTATAGTGTAGCTTTATAATCTTATTGAGTCACTTGTGTACTTCAACTTTTCTTTTCTTTCTTTCTTTCTTTCTTTCTTTTTTTTTTTTTTTTTTTTTTTTTTTTTTTTTTTTTTTT